>NC_064286.1:13576505-13654043 GCF_019186545.1 Solanum stenotomum | reverse complement strand
CCCCCCCCCCCCCCAAAAAAAATTATGTTTGTTTTAAAAAATATTTTCAATTTCAAAAATTATTCTCTACTCTAGTAAAAATAAAAGATATTTCTCAAAAACATTTTTCCTTCATAAATCAAACACAAAATCTTTTCCAGAAAATATTTTCTACTCACCAACCAAACATGAGAAAATAAGTCAAAAATCTACTTGTTTTCCAGGAAAGCATTTTCCTTCGTACCAAACACACCCAAAATGTTAATTATCCAAATATATTTTTTAATAACCTAATTACTCTATTTAATAAAATAAATTATGGTGCATATAAGCCTTCTCATCAAGGCAAAATACTGTAATTGTTAACGGCTACGAGGGAAATGATTTCACTAGAAGAGTCAAAACGAAATAGAACACAAACAAATTTTTACTCGTTAGATCTAGGAACGTGTGTTGCACGTTTATCCCAAAATACTTCATATAAACTTTGTATTGTAAATGACATATTTTATTCCCTTCAAATTTTTGGTATTTACAAATACAAAAATCCATCATTGTTTCAATAGGAACTACATATATCTTCTTAATAAAAAGAATATACATTTAACTATAAAATTGACTAAAAGTGCATAAAGTAAAAATAACTAACTATTGCACAAATTCGATATTCAAATGAGCATACTAAAATACCACATGCTAGGGTAATGTATACAAAACAACAAACCACGGTAAATTCTCAATAATAATAACAACACAACAATAGAAAATTGTACAATAACAACAAATAAGAAACATAAATGTTAAACTAAACAAATAAAAACAGACAAGAGAAGAGAGCATAGGGATTTTCTCATGTTTTTTTTTTTAATTGGTTTAAGTGTGTACATTATTGTGTCAAATGCCAGTATTTATAGGATAGCATTGAGGAACACAATGAGTTGTCATAAATATGATATTAATTCATTTGAAATTATCGATGAGAGATGAGAGTAAAAAACATAATAAATATAATTAGTGGGAGTTAAATGCATTTACATAATGAAGAGTTAGTGGTAATTGATGTATACTAATATGATGATTTACTATTTACTATTTACTATTTAATATTTAATTTATTAAACAATTTATAACATTTAAATGTAATGTATAAATAAAACTGTAATCGGGATAAAACATGTAAAGGAATTCAAATATATTAAATGTGTAATGGAAAATCATTATGACTAATTATTAAAAAATTCATAGTAACTATGATTATGAAAAATCATCACTATTACTACGAGGAAGGTGTAAAGATTGTTGGTTTTTTCTTGCTAATAATAACTTACAATTTAATAATGAGCATTGAATTATAAGTCTAGCTGAAAATAGGAGTGTTAATTATCATTATACAAACAGTCAAAATTCATTGAATCTCAAAATAAATATTAAATGAAAAAAAGTATTTTAAATAATTTCAAGAAAATAAATTAATAGTTAAAGGGTATTTTCGCAATTCAACTTTTGATTTAGATTCTTCCCACTTTTAGTATAATATGATATGATTGATACTGGAATTTAAACTACAACAACGTAACAAAAAAGGCATTCACTAGTGATAGTTTTTTTCTTTTAAGTAGTAATATTTATTGCTGTAAAAACATTTAACAATAATTGAGTTGTTGTTATTACCTTCTAAAGTTTTTAATGGCACTAAGATAAGAGTATTGGTTATAATTGCAATTACATATAATATAGCAACAATTGTATTATTACATGTTAAATAATTGCCGCTATATCCTTTATTTGTTGTAACGCGCTGGTGTTTAAAGACGAGCTCGTCTTTAAATAGTTCCCTCTTTGTGGTTTACTTTTCATGAATAAACAAATTGATTGAGACAAAAAGACAGATAGTGATCCATCCAACGGTAACTATGCATTTATATTTGGACATAAAGTGTCTATATATGCCTAGTATGACTCCGAATTAAATGCACATTTTCCTTTTACAAAACTTTCTTCCTCAAGTAGGATATGTCAGAATGTTCAATATTCTCTGAGACACCACCAAGGATCTAGGCTGTCAGAAATTCATCATGCAATATTTTATTATACTTCTCCCCACTAGCATCTCAAATATAACAACTTTATTTGTAATGCGATATATGATTCAGAACAAATTAATCTGGTTGAGTTATGGAGAAAGATTAACAGGCTTTTATGTATGTGATCTTCTAAAAAAAGAGTGCATAACACAAGTTCAAATGTAACATAGTTTTTGGCTTGAAATGGCGTAACCTAAAAAAAAAATTGTGAGTTACGTTGGGCCAAAATCGCGCAATACTATGTAGATAAATTTACTTGAAATATGAAGCATCCTGCAGAATTTTGGACTTACATTGATTAAAATCGATGTGTGTTTAAGAATGTATCCATTTGTGAGGATATATAGTTGGGGCATGACAACATATGTTCAACATAGATATCAGAAGTGTATGCAATTGATATAATACAAATATCAAGCTATATATTGGATTTGGATTTGGAGTTGAGAAAATATTGAACAAGAAGAGTGTCATGGAATCCAAGAAACTAGAGATCATAGAAAATGAATGATGTTGCTATACAATATGTGATTTTGAATGAATACAAATATTAATAGCATATATACTGGTTTGAATATAAATTGAGAAAGAATACAAAATTCTGAAGAAAAAAAATTATAAATACAAAACAAACTAATAGGAAATTGTTCATCCTCAACTTGGTTTTCAGCAAGTTATTCGAAATCTTCTGCACAAAAAAAAATTCTTTTTTACTAATAGTGTCTTTACCCTTGCTGACATTGCTATCTTGAACTTGAATGAGGTAGAATCATGAAGAAACTTATATCTCCTCTCTTGAGCCAATTTAGCCGCAGAGCCTATATTTTCAAATAATCCTTGAGCAATGCATAAATCAAAAGAGGGAAAATATCTAAACAGTTGATGATTATATGGAATACCTCTTATAGTCCTATTTGAATCATTGGATTGAAATTTTTGTGTTTTCCCATTATCTAAAACCCTAACTAAAAATGGAGAGATTGAGAAACAAGAACACACAAAAATCTAAATAGCTTCAAACGAAAACATAGAACAATAGAATACAAAAAAAAATAATACTCCATGACAATGTATTTACATGTATCAAATGTTGAAAATCTTTTTAATGATTACTAAGATTTCTTAGAAAAATAGAGGAATTTCGGTTTAAACAAGGAAAAGTTTAAGTTAATTGAGGTGAGGGAATATGGGTAAAAATTGTGAGAGGGAGAAAGGAGAGAATGTGGGTAAACAGTTGAGAGAGAGAAAAGTGGGTAATTGAGTCTTTTTTTTCTTCTTTTTCAATGATAATGGAGTCAAATTAAGTCAAACGTGGCCCAAGTTGAGAAATAAAAGGAAGATAAATGAATTATATTAGGATACACTTTATTTGCTAAAATATTGACAGTTTGATATTTTTAATAATTATTTTAAACTGTAGATGTTTTTAACAATTATATTAGGAATATTGACTAGTTAGCTAATTTTCCCTTAAATAAAAGAGTACATTATAAGTGTTTATAAGCAATTAAAGAGAATAAAATAAGGAGAATATGTTATTTTCCTTGTAGATACTAAAATAAAAGAAAACTAAATATTCTATAATTAATTTAGAAGTTTGACTTTGAAAGAAAATTAAATATTATAAAATATTTCTAGACTATACAGAAAGTAAATATTCTACCATTAATAAAGATCATAAAGTAGAATGAAAGTAAGGTTTTAATATTAGCCGGTGTTGTTGTGCTTTAGATAGTGCTTTTCAGCCGGTGTTGTTGTGCTTCTTTTTCGCTATAGACGATTTTGAATTGGTCATATAGTGAAACTCTACAACTCTTTTGTAGGGTAGTTATTGGGATTTCAATATTTGTTTTATCATAATAGTTATGATTTCGATTTCATCAAATGTGTAGAATGAAAAAACTATTTTTCAACCAATCATGTTGTCTAATTGATCTATCTCAATAATTTTGATAGAAAGAGGGTGAATTTCGTGTAGCCCAGAAGCTTGGTTTGGTTGAAAGAAGTAGACAAATGTAGTGGTTTCTTCCTCCTAGGCAAGATTAACTTGGTCTAATATCATATAGAGAGATTGTAATTTGGGTATATCCCATAAGGGATTTCGGCTCACTTGTTTGGAATAGATTTTATAAAATAAAGTTGTTTGTTGGGTGGTTTGGTGGTGGTCATATATATATATGCTCAGTTTCATTGGAATATATTCACATAGTTTCTAGCTAATCTAAAAAATAGTAGTTTTTTGTATTGTTGGGATTTCTATATAGGGAAATCAATATACGGCAGTGGTCAGAGTGAGTTGTATGTAGGTGGTAGACTTGTGTGTCCATATATTTTTTAATCCACTCATTGTTTGCTAGGAATATGTCAAGTCTCTCATACATGATACATGAGAGTCTTTCAATTTTTAAATCTTTTATTTAGCCACGTTGACTTACTCCTTTTGAAACATAATTAGTCAATAAAGTCGCAGTAGTTTATATATAGCTAAAAGGTCTTTTGTACTGAACTAATTGATGAGATTGCCACCTTTTTTAAAGTTTGTCCGAGGGTTATAAAAATCTCCTCCTATAAATTAGCTACATGCCAGAGTAGTTTCTTTTGATGCCACATAAACTTTCCCATAAAATTTTATGATATTTTTCTAAAGGTGCTAGGATAAATTAATACAACTGAATAATCAAAAAAAATTGAGGAAATTACATTGACTATATATTGCATGGGCTTCCTATGTACAAGTAGCAATCTCATAAAGCTCAAACATAATTTCATCCTACAGCACTACAATTCCTCTAGAGTTTCCTGCTGTTGGAACTTCTATTATTCTATTGAATGGAAAGTTTTTAAGATGATTTTGCATTTTCGTTTTCATGAATGTCGTTAAAGGCGATTTAAGCTAATTTATCATAGACGCAAAATTTCTCCGTACCCTCTACAGTTTTATATTATTTAATTCATTGATTTGTTCTTGTTGTGGTGGGACAATTAATGATAGATTTCTCTTACATTCTACTGATACACCGATTCCCTCAACAATGAGTTCATTACTTCCTATCTTCAGGTTCACTGGGAGCCTTATATCAAGTGAGCATATTAATAGATTCGTGTTATAGATTATAAGATAAATTTCATTTTGAATTACTTTTTGTATATCATAATTCTTATTTTTTTTAACACTGTTATTTCTGTTCTTGTTTCTCTCAATATTAGTTCTAAGGATTATTTTTTTTTTATATATTTTCTTTGTGTTTGTTGTGAGAGGGGAGGGGGGGGGGGGNGGAAAGTGGAGATCGAGAATATGTCGTACGAGGATGCCACATTGTTTGGTCCTGGGATCTGCTCTCTCTAGAGACCTCGTTGGAATCAGCATAGTGATATGTCTAAATTACACTTCACAATGAAGTATAAAATGGTTGTTTGTCAAATATAATACCCAACTAGGTTGAGGTCAATCCCACAGGGAATATGGCTAGAAACCAGGTCAATGCAATTATTTAAATTTTCATTCTGATTATTTCCAAAGGGGTTTTGTAATAACAATTGATGATTTATCAATTATTAATTTAAAATCAAGTATGGGAATGAACTAGGACTGTGTTCCCCATTATTTAATTATACTCAAAAAGTATATCATATTAGTAATCTATTCCAATACTTAGCATGCAAAATAGTAAGTTATGCACATCTAAATGTTTTCAAACCTTAATTAGATGCATGTCACTCTAAATGTGTTCCAAGTCTTCTAACTCTTACTGCCATCTTGAATTAACTTTACCTTTCACAACTCAAGCTATTAGACGAGGTTTGTTACTAAACTCTTTTTCTATTCTAGAAGCTCTCGCCAGTGCCGGCTCTTGCCTATAAAATTTTAGGCATTGGCCTTAGGCCCCCAATTTTTGGGGGCCTCAAATTTTTATAAATAAAAAATTTTGTATTTTAACCCCATTCAAATAGAAGAAATTAAGGAAATATTGTTTTGGATTCTTACATTTTCTTCGTTAACACTCACATTATTTATCCTTTGTAACTATTTTTGCACTCTATTTCTTCGAATCTTTGATAGTTAGAGTAATACATTCTCAAAAATATAAATCAATAGTCGAAAAGTGTTGAACAAAGTGCATTACAAATTGTTTTTTTTTAATTTATTTGTTAATTTTCATATTAAAGTAGGTATACCAAGTTATCAACTTTTTGAATCAAATTCTATGATTCTAACTCTTATCTTTAAAGTTTATCAACTTATTACTTATAAATTGTGTTAATAATTCATATAATAATTGTTTCAATAAAATGATGTTTTTCAATGTTGAATTGATAAAATCTTACTTAAAACTAATAATTAAAAAAAAAAGTGTTTGAAAAATCATTTATATAAAAGATATTAAGTAGTAATTTACGTCTAGAAATTTAGAAAAATAAATAGATATAGATAAAATTTATATAGATTTTAGGCCTCTAATAAAAATTTCGCTTTAGGCCACAAATTATGTTGAGCCGCCCCTGGCTCTCGCGAAGGAAGCTGACTTATAATCTCATACCAATCTTTGAGTATCAATCCAAACCTCTTATCCCTCCATGCCCTGGCGATCCTATAACTCTTTCTTTAAGAGAATTATTAACACTCTCAGATACTATATATCTTACCCACTGTTGATCTGTCGCCAATTTTTGGTGTTCCTACCTTTAGATCAGTACTTCTCGCGGGACCGTTTGCCCCTTTCTTATAATGCTTTCGTAACCAGGGACGTTTGACCCCTTTGCTTCTTTTGCCAATGCCTATTATTCATTAATTGTTATTTTTGCTTAATATCTAGTTATTGCATATGATATGCATTAGTATATTATGTGTCTATGCTTTTGTTATATTTTTCTTTTTTAATGTCAAAGTGGGAAACAAAACTCAGGACTCAGAGTCAACATCAATTTCAACACATATTGAGGAGGAGCTCACGTCAAGGGGCAAGAAACCATACTGGAAAAAAGAAAATTATCTTAATATATCCTCTTTTGATTGTCATTATCAAAAAGGGAAAGATTGTTATCCCATATTCTATTTTAATGATAAATTCAAAATTGTAGGATAAAAATAAAAAAGAAAAGAAAGCACACAGGCCGGGAAGGATAAGGATCAATAAAAATTGGTACTCAAATATACAATAAAAGATCATATAAGGTAGACACATGCATGAAACTAAAAGAATATTGATATGCATGCATACATTAAAGGACAAGGATCAAGAAGAGTAGTACTCAGACATACAAGCAAGTCAAAATAAAATTAATTAGAAGAACATCAGAAATCATCCACTAAGAAAATCAAGCAGAATGAAGGCAAGTATAGTAGTTGACCGACCATTGCCAGAAATAATCAATTTTACATGAAATATTTATACAGACATATGTGATACAAGGAATATTCTCAGTCATGCATAATATATCCTGATTGAATGAAAAATAAAATCCTTGGACTATCCTTTACTAGAGAAAATAAAATCTTCAATCAGATTTGACCTCATCATATATCAAAGAAAGTTTCAAACGACAATCAATCTCGGCCTCCATAGATGAAGCGTCAATTACCATTTCTTGCATGATCGTTGGTGATGTCGCAGAGTAGCATAGATTGTCTCACAAGTTAATTTTCAAAGGGTTCATATCATGTGATGCATGCATGTGGACTAGATTCATTCATTGGATCATAGTCTTTCTTTGCGGCAGAGTTCTTGGAACTAGAGAGCTAGCTGAGTAAAGTTTGAGTTTTCTTAATCCTTTCGGCCACACAGCACCTTCCTTTTGAAGCATTTGCAGAGGATAAAGAAGATTAGTACTCAAATATACAAGAAAAGATTATCCAATATGGATTCAGAAGAATAATTGGTATGCATGCATGCATATATGGAAGAACAAGGATAAAGAAGATTAGTACTCAGACATAAAAAGAAAATCGTCCATTAAGAAAAGTAAGCAGAATGAAGGAAAGTATAGTAGTCGACCACACATGGAGAAAAATTAATTTATGTGGAATCTCTATATGGACGTATATTTTCATTCAGGATTAGCCTCCACATCGAAGGAAAGAAAATCAAACGACAATCAATCTCAGCACCTCCGATGTAGGAAGACAAAGATCAAGTGTACAATTTCACTTGAACTAGAAATGCTATTCACTCTTTTATCTTGCAATAAATATTGTATTTGATAAGATGTTGTTAGTAGCCGGGGCACAAAAGAAAAAGAAAGATTAGTGTGAGTTTTTGAAATTAGAGGTTGTAGTCATTAGAGGATATGTGAAGTTATCCAGATCGGGAGATATCAACTCAAGTTGTACAATCCAGTTCATTCAAATCTCTAAAGAAAATCGTTATAAACCAAAGGAACTGGATTAGGCATCAAATCGATGATCTGAACCAATATAAAACTTTATATCCCATTTTATCTTTTAATCATTCAATCTATTCTCATATTAACTAACTTGCAGGTAAGTCGATTAACGCTTAGTAACAATCGACTATAGATTTATGAAAATATTTCAATTCACCCCTACTCTTGAGTTTCACATTTGAAACAACTGGGACGGAGCCATCCTTTTCCTAGGGTTGTCTTCATCGAAAAATTACATTGTATATAGAAATCAAATTTTGATTTAATAAATATATATACAAGTATTGAAACCTTTTAACACAAGTTGAAGATGTAAAGCCCGTTTGGATTGACTTAAAAAAGTAGTTTTTAAATTAAAAATAAAAAGTCAAACTGAAATGACTTTTAAGTCGAAAAAAAAAGTAGGGGGAAACCTACTCTTGGTTTCTGACTTATTTTAAGACATTTTTTACCTTGTCAAACACTTCGTATCTTATTTTATGTCATTTTTGACTTATTTTAAGTTATTTTTTATATTTGTCAAACACTTCCAGAAATCAAAACTGACTTAAAAGTAAGTTTGATAAACTTTTAAGCCAGTCCAAACACCCTCTTAGTCTAATGGTTAAGGGGTTGTAAAACTTTTGTTAGGTCACGTGTTCTCAAACCTTATTAGCCTCATAAAAAAAATTTACGACAACCATTACATCCCCTTAATGAAAATTTTGGCTTCATAATTATTTTTTTACTATAACCATTACATCCTCTTAATTGAGAATTTTGGCTCCACTCCGAGACAACATAACTAATGCATGGACTTACAAGTAACAAACCCTACCAAACATGATGGAAATGATTGTCCAAGTCAAATACATTACAACCATTTTCTCAAATAATTAAGAGGCATTAATGATATACAAAAATGTATAGTGTATTCATTATATCCACTTGCTCTCTGCATTTTGATGACTGTTATTAGCGGGTAGAGTTATACCTTTTAAGGGGATGTGAAAATTCGCAATTAGTATCTTTTCTTAGTAATTCAAGTCAACCAACAAAAACTGATTCATATATAATTTGAGTCTTCTACCGTACTGTAAGGATAAGATCACTATATATCATATTCTTTCTAAATTCTATTATGAAATCACATTGAATATGCCATTATTGTATCCATGACCGTTAATGCTTAGCAATTAGCACTATATGACGATTTATGTACAAAACTCTTAATATGAGTTGAGAAATTATGAAGCATGATTGATTAATTACCTAAACTTTCGATGTTGGTGGGGTTTGACTTCCCACCCGCCATCAACGCAATTTCTTAATAGGACCATTGAACCTAAGCATTAGAGGTCAAAATTAGACCTGCTTTGGATCTACCAAGTCGATTGAAAAGAAAAAACTAATTCACCGTTCGATATTCTTTTATATCATTTGAATTCTAAGTACAGAATTACACGTGCAAGTTTTCCTACTTGTGGGTCGTCCGTGTTTTCCGAAGCGCTGCCTGTGACTCAGCATGGGAGAAGGGGGCGGAACTGCACACTTTTGTGTTCAAAGTATTGTCTGAGTGAGTGGGCAGCCTCTACCAAACAAAGTTTTCTTGAAGAGGCAGGGTTGGTTCCTTTTCGTTTTACTATTTGATTGAAAAATGTGAATAATATATAATCCCTAACAGCTTGTTTGGATGGGTGTTACTATTGTATTATTAATGTCTTTTACTCTTTTTGATTGTTATTTATATAATATCTGAAATCTCGAAATTAGTGTTATAATGTTGAATATGAGGAAATGTCTTTGAAATTACCTTTTTTTTAAAAAGAAAAGTTATATATAAATTAATAATTACCTCTATAAGAAAGATGCTACTCATACAGTTGGAAAGGGGGATTATTAGTAACAATATTGAAACCAATTAGGTGCAATGAAACTTGTGTGTTTGGTAGAGGGTGTATCAATTATGATTGTATCAAAGCCACAAGTCAGAGAAAGGCATACAAAAATGTCTAAAGTATTAGGTAGACAGTTAGCACCAAACTAACGACTACTACTATTATTAGTATATATAATTATATATATCACAAGTGAAAACTTCAAACTAACTACTACTACTAGCTAGTATTATTTTTTTCTAGTAAGTTAAGTTGTTGCTTTTGGACTAAATGATACATGTACAACATCCCTCTATATAAATAGGGATAACAATATCCACCATTTCATAAACTTGTGTTTTTCCCTTTCCAAATTTCCCTTTATATAAGTTGGTTTAATTAATTAACTAGACGTTATATACAATGGCTTTTGCAGCAATTTTCCTATTTGTTCTTTTTGTTTCTCCGATAATGTGTTATGGCAAGGATCACATTGTTGGAGGCAGCGATGGGTGGAGTCAATCTGGAGATTATTCCACTTGGGCATCTGCTCAAACTTTCAGTGTTGGAGACAACCTTGGTAACTTAATTTGCCTATCTTTCTTTATTTTCCCTTCACAAGGAATTACAATAATTTTTCATATGTTCATTTAACTGATAGTTATTATCTCGAAAAGTTGGAAGCAAAAAGAAAGGTGATTTTATGAGATAATAATTATTATTAGATGAGTGACTGTATGAGAAATTTTGTTAAAGAATGGAAAAAAGTCTCATATTAGTGATTAATTAGATGAGTGATATCCTTATAGGTCTTGGACAATCCTCCTGCATTTCAACTAGATTTTGGTGTGTGAACCTAATTTTACAAAATCAACTAAATTTTTCTAGGTTCTAGGAGTAGATAATAATTAGATGGCTACATGTGGTGATTTCCCAATCGATTTGCGATGCATTATTGAAAATATTATGTATATGGTTGACTTGTTAGAGTTTTATGACTTCAATAAATCACATCTTATTCTAGGTTCAACCGACTAGATATAAAAACCATATACTATTATGTTTGTACAGTCAGTATACCTTTTATGTTATTTTTATTTATTATTGGAGATACATAAAATTATTTCATTTATTTTAATCAAGAATTATGTCTTTGCTTTTCACTAATTGCCATAAAAGTTTTAAATATTCTAAGTAAACTAACAAAGAAGCTCAGATGCGTAGTGGTAATTGGCAATGATACAGGTACATTGGTCACTCGAATACAATTCATCAAAAAAATTTAGTGTGTATAAACTTTTAAGCTTCCTTGCTTGCTAAAGCCTTGTCTGACATACTTGTTTCTCTTTATTTTGGAGAAATTGTAGAATGGGATTTTCATGATGCATGTGATTGATATAATACTAATAAGTAAATTAAAATAGTACTGGAAAAGAAACTTTATATGAATATGTTTTGGCAGTGTTTAACTATGGTGGAAGTCATGGAGTGAACGTAGTAAGTAAAGATGACTATGAGAATTGCAACACTGGAAATGCTCTCTTAACTTACACTGGTGGACAGAATAGCATACCCCTTTCAAGTTCAGGTGACATGTACTTTGTTTGTCCTACACTTAATCACTGTGACACTGGCATGAAATTGGCTATTAAAGTTGAAGGAAGTTACTCACCAGCAACTCCCTCTGCCACAAAGTCTATGCAACCTAATGCTGCATCTACCACATTTGGCAGTATGACCACAATGGTTTTTGAATTTGCACTTGTCTTTGTATATATGGGCTAGGAGAGAGGCAGTGCTATATATGAATCTATTTCATTTGTGTATATTTTCTCTGTTATTTGTTCATGAGGGGTAAAACTCCTATATTGTGTTGCCTAATTAATGAATTACGCATCTTAGTAATATTTCGAGAAACTGGCTTCTAATGTGTGAATGCATGAAACTTGAATTCCATTTATGTGACCATGGATTCAAAACTGGGACATGACCTTTATTCAAAGCAAAAGAAAGAAAATTTTACATGGGTGGTGGATTAGTCCATCTTCTCTTCATCTCTGACTTCGATCGAACCTCTTTCAGTTTGCCATCTGCTTCATAATCTCTTTCCATAACAAGGTTCACTCCTTCATCTGAATACCACCCAACTCCTATACATAGAGTCCCATCCTTGTTCACATCAACATAACTCGTAACGCCTCCTGGTAGCCAAAGAAGTGTTGCATCCTGCATGTCTAACAATTCTTCTTCTCCAAAGTACACTGGATTTTCTGGGAGGCTTCTCTTCTTCAGGTTTTCCGTGCATAGGTAAACATACGGCATTCCCTGAGTTGTTTCCGTTGTGTTGTCCTCACCGTAGATAGGTGTTGCACTCATCTCAAACACTTTCCAAGATCCAGTCAGCTCTGATGGTTGGACTCTTCGTCTTTGAGAAAAGGGCTTCACGTCCAGCTCCATATCACTATTATTCTCAAAAGAAATGATTAGAAGATTTAATACTTCCTCCATTTCATTTTATATGGTCATACTTGACTAAATATGAAGTTCAAAAGGGACTTTTAATACATACCAAAAGTACTTTTACAAATTATGGTCATGACATTTCTGTGAGAATAGAACTTCTTTTTTTAAAGAAGAGCCATTTTATATTGGTTATAACAGCATGTTCTTAAGGGTGATGTGAAAAGTTTAAAGATAAAAAGCTTCTAAATATGAAAAGGAGTCTTTCTTTTTTAAAGAGACTAAAAAGACAAGAACGTCATATAAAATGGAACACAGAGGGAGTAGTAGTCCTGTCATGCAGAACAGAATGCAAAATACAGGCTTTATAAGTATCCATTACATTAAAATATGTTTCAAACTGAAAGGATGTTGTTACATAATGAGGTGAGAGATAATTATTGGTCCAGTATCCTCCTTCAGTCCGGAAAAATCTCTACCTATTCTAACTCCACAAATGGTGGTCAGTAACCAAATGTTGCAGTGGAGTTGGGCGCTGAGAGGGATGTTTGGAGGAAGAAGGAGAAAGAGAGGGGGTTAGGATTTATTTTGTGAGGTGTCTTTCTTTTTTTCTTTATTGACATGTATTTATCTTATTGGTCTGATTTGCAACATATGAAGCAATTGATCTCACACGCCTGAACTTACTAACATATGTTGAGTGTGTTGCCCAATAGGCACATTTTTGGTGAGGTTGGAGTGTTCAATAGGCATATAAGGTGTTAGAATGAGGCTGGGAACAAACTTTGAGGGGCCACCTATATATTTGGCCAACTTACAACAATAGATTTTGGCCCACGCCAGACATTATATTGAAGGATTACAGAAGTGAACAAATTAACATTTCAGAATTACAACCTATAGCAATCAAATAAAAGATACCGATACCTTTGGTCAGCTAGATTAGCAGTACTAACCCACTGCTCTTCATACATAGCAACCCTCAATATTTGGATGTCTGAACCCCCATTACTAAACTCTATTGTGTGCACCATGCGGAGTCTCTTGTGACAACCTTTTACCAGACACTGTAAAGGAAAATAAGGGAAGAGAAATTAACTTTGCTTCCAAGGGATGTATAAACCAAACATTACACTAGGATAATGTTGTTAGTGGAAACTGATAAGATAGGAGATATTTTACATAGCAACGCTTAAGAAGGGAAACTGATAAGTAGGATTGCTTTTGACATCTCTCTCAAAGAAAAATTAAAACAGAACACTAGGTACAAAATGGTGCTAGTGTTGCTTCCAAGTGTCATTTTAAATTAAGGGAACAAACGAGCTCACTCAACTAGTGAAAAAAAAAGGTCATGATAAATAGCTGTTGTTTAAAGCACTGTTTAGGTCACTCACATTGACTTCAAGAACACAGATTGAATGCATCTCCCTCACCCCACCCCCAAACACCCGCAAGAAGAAGAGAGTGAGTTGAGATATTCCAAGAGTTAATTAAAATTAAAAGAGCACTAAAGGAAATGGGGACATTCATCAAATCCTAGAAGAAGCTAAAGAGGAGATTTGAAGTTGATAGACTATATGGAAATAAGAGCTAGTTATATTGTCGAGACTGATTGGAAGCAAGTAATTGGTTATTGAGTGCATATAGTGATAACAAAAGGTCCCGTCTTTGGAAAGCCACTACTAGGTGAAGAAGGAAGTCAACAAAGCTAACAGTTGGCTCTCATGCCTTTCAGCAAGTGTTCCCAAACAAAAAGTACCACAAGAACAACACACCCAGTGTAATTCCACAAGTAAAGCATGGGGAGGATAGAGTGTATGCAAACCTTACCCCTACATCGGGAGGTAGAGAGGTTGTTTTAGATAGACCCTCAGCTCAAGGAAAAGCAGAACAAAGCAGTCCAGTAAAACAAAATAAAGGAAATGCAAGAAGTCATGGCAAAATACTACATAAAGCATGATAAAGCAATTTGAAGAAAATGAACAATAACTACCACAAAATAATACGAAAATTGAAGTGCACAACACACATATAATAACATAAATCGAAGGACAAGAAACACAAGAGGAATTTAAAGACTAAAGCATAGGTTTTCAATAAAGATACTGAATGGAAAAAATAACAGAAGCATGTAATGCAAGAAAAAATAACCTTAAACACAAGCAACAATTATCCGAACAAATAATTGAAATAATTACCATTACATAAAGTAGATTAAGTAAAATCATGGTAATAAATATTTAACCATTCCAAAGTTCTGACTAGATGCAAAGAAGCATGTTTACGTTCCTTTTGATACAAAATTTCTAACTTCCTATTTGTTATCACCAAATATTCGTTCTTAACAATCAGCTTACAAGTTACAACTGGTATATCACTTTCAACAATGTTTATTGGTTTTACTCTCCTTAAGACAAAGAACATGGACAATGAGACACATGACATGAGGCCTCGTGTGCTCCAAAGCGCCACCTAAACAAGGTGAAACGCCTAAACTGGACTTCACCTAGATTCAAGTTTCAACAGTTAAACACATATTAAACGAGCCTTTAACAAGATTGTTTTATGTCATTTGTGCGCACAAAAAAAAAAACATCTCTCGAACCTAGGTCCTATTCCCAAAACCATGATACTACAAAACAACAAATACTTTTTTTTGGGGAAAAGATTAAAGTTTATTTACATGATGGGGTAAAAACTAGTATGCAAATTGCATATAGATCTATAAATTCTTTTAAAAAGAAGGCATTATTTGCTGTAAAGAGCATCCAGCCATCAATATTGATTGGACTCCCATATGTGCTCTGTAAGTGTGCATAAAACAAAGAAGTTCCACAAATTTTGACAAAAGAATTTTCAACTCATTTAAATGCTCCTCTATCTTTTAATTTCCATATGGTCCACATGACCTTCAAAGTTTCATTTTTCATGCCCTTCTTTTCCACCTCTTCTTTTTGAACTTCCATCCCAGTAACACATCTTTAATAGATCCTGGCACAAGCCATTCAGCTGTGAACATATTCCACAAATTCACTGTAGCCTCCATGCAAGCAGGCATAGATCAGCAAATGACTGACATCCTCATCTTCTTGTACATTAACTAATCTGAATAACACATCTCTAATAGATCCTGTCACTAACCCATTCAACTTGTACATTAACTAATCAGCAAACAATTCATGTTCTCACCTTCTTATGCATGAAGCATTGATAATGTAGCTTGTCCTTTTCTTCAAGTTCTCAATCATCAGAATGGCTCGCAATGTTGTTTTCCAAATAAAACTTTTCTTTGGTGCCCTAACTTATACCTATTTTGAGGAATGACAAAAATTCCTTTCTCCCATTTTGTCAGCCTACTATAGAAAGAAATTCACTATAAAACACACCATCTTTCAGCGTTTCCAATTTCTGGTATCCATGGGTTTGTATAACAATCTAATCAAACAATTGAACTCTCTTATCTTCCTGCAAATTCTTTTGATTCTGAGGTTCCATAGGATCCATCTTATCTGCACTCTACATTATTTCTGCTTCCAAAACATATTCTTGTTCATTGCCAGCTTTAAATGTAACATTCATGGCGAGCCTTCCACCGTTCCACAATACTATAGTATATGATATGGCTACGGGCTATGTTATCAGATTTTTCCTGTTGTTTGTCATCTACACATTCTACATGCACCCCAAATTTATCAATGATAACCCTCCTCTAGAGGGCGCGGCCATTTACATCAAACCTCCAGATCTATTCCCAAAGAGAGCTCCGTTGAAAAATCCTTAGTTCCATCCTCAAAAATCTCCACCTTCATCATAGATGTTATGGTTCAATTTGATTAAATGGTAATTTTTCACCCCTCCACTAGCATCCCATAAAAATTATATCAGCAATTTTTAATTGTGCAACAAGGGCATCTATAGAGGGTCCTCTTAATTAATGCAGCATACTTTCTTTTGATAAACATTGCTTTGCAATCTTGTTGACCTCTTATCAACATTTGCAATTATAGGTATCACATAGTCCTTTATGAGATATACAAAAGTTCAAAGTAACTTATCAAACTCATCCCATACTACTAAAAATCTTTGTCAGCCGCTCTGTGTAATCTACTACTTAACCAATTGGAATGATTTTACACATCTTCCTTTTTATGGGTAAAGCGTAACATTTTATACATAGAACCAACATAAAGAAGGTACTGGGAAAGAGTTATAACCAAAAACTACAAACATTACAAGTCATGTAATGAGCTAAAAAGTCAACAATGACCGAACTATCATCTACATCTGATGTAGTCATGTTGCACAAAAGCCTAAGCAAAAATATCCAATGGTTATTGATGTTAAGCATAGTATCCTCCCTATTCTCAAAAATTCGATTTTTCCATTCCTTTTACATGACCCACCAAATAGCAAGCAAGATGGTGTTCCAGAGAGAGCATAGGTGAATCCTTTCTCGATGCACCTGATCCAATTACCGGTAATCGAAAGGATAATATCAACTAGGAGGATGAACCGCGAAGAAGAAGATAGCTATATCAGGGAAATTCCAAGATAGAAGCTAAGAAGAACAGAGTAAAAGAGAGAAGAGAAGAATTATCATATATCATTCAATGATTTACAATTGTATTACATCTCTATTAATAGAACTGAATTGGAATCTAATCCTACAGCTAACAAAATAATTGCTTCTAACAAACTCTAATAACAGTGAACAGCAATAACTGTTTTGGTGACTAATGAACAGTTCTAACTACTTTTTAACATTTCTAATTATCTAAAGCATTGTATCAATACCCCAATGGAAACCACCCTTGTCCTCAAGGGTGAAATGCAGGAAATCTGTGTTGCAGCTCACATAGGAACTCCCAAGTAGCCTGAGAAGCATCCAAGCCAGACCATTGAACCAAGACTTGACACACAGCCTTATTACCCTTCTTGACCATCCTTCTCTCCAATACCGACTCAGGAATGGGACAATAAGGGCTTGAAAGATGTAATACGGGGGGATGATTAATGACTGTAGGAACCTCATAACACTTTTTCAGCTGGGAGACATGAAACACAGGATGAATAAGGACATCAGCAAGTAAAAGCAACATGTAAGCTACTGCACTAACTCTATAAAGGACCAAGTAAGGACCAAAATGTTCAAGCCCCACACCATGCAAAGCGAAGCCCGGTATTTAAGTGGAGAAGGGTAGAGGGGCGGGCCCATTATCCACCGAGTTTAGAAGTTTGTGATTAGTCCAAAGGGCGGGTCACAGACGGATTTCTCGGTGATTAAAAAAAAAAGAAAAAAAAAGTAAGGACCAAAATACTTTGCAGCAAGCTTGTTGAAAGGCCTAGAAGCCACTGAAATCTGCCTGTAAGGTTACAACTTCAAGTAAACCCAATCTCCCTCCATAAATTGCCTATCAGACCTGTGTTTGATAGCTTTATCCCTCATGCTTTGTTGTGCTCTAGTTAAATGGAGCTTGAGCAGTGCTATCACAGCCTCTCTAGCTACCAGAGATCTATCAACCATGTCATTAGAAGACTCACCAGCCAAGTAAGGCAAGTGTATTGGTGGTTTTTGACCATATAGAACTTCATAAGGTGTACATTTTAAGGTAGAGTGGTATGTAGTGTTGTACCACCATTCAGCAAGAGGTAGTTGAGTAGCCCAAGTGTGAGGACTATCAGAACAAAAACATCTCAAATATGTCTCCAAGGTTCTGTTAAGAACCTCTGTTTGACCATCAGTTTGGGGATGGTATGCTGTAGATTTATGTAGTAAGACCCCCTGCAATGTAAATAACTCTTGCCAAAAAGAACTCAAGAAAATGGGATCTATGTCACTTACTATAGAAGTTGGCACACCATGCAATCTGAAAACATTGTCCAGAAAACACTGAGCTACAGCTTCAGCAGTGTAAGGATGTGCAATAGCAATGCAGTGACCAGACTTACTGAATCTGTCCACCACTACTAAAATGACAGCTTTATCCTGGCGATGGAGGGCCTAAATGACATGCTCAGAACAGCCCAAACAAGAGGATGGATAAGAGGATTCAATGCTAATATGAATAACAGACAAGGTCTGGCCATCTCCCACTTACAGTATGCTGATGACACATTGATATTTTGTGATGCAGACAGCTCTCAACTAAAGTACTTGAGAGTAATTCTGATCCTTTTTGAAGCCATCTCAGGCCTACACATCAATTGGAGAAAGAGCTTCATCTTTCCTGTCAATGAGGTGCCTAGGATAAACATGCTTGCAAATATTCTAGGGGGGAAGATAGGGGATCTCCCCACAATATACCTTGGCATGCCTTTGGGTGACAAGAGCAGGTCAAAAGGTATCTGGCATGCCTTTAGTCGGGGCTCAAAGAGACTCGGACACCCGGTGCAAATCAAAAAAAAAAAAAAAAAAGGTATCTGGAACAACATTCTAGAAAAGTGTGAGAAGAAGCTGGTGAACTGGAAGAGTCAATATTTGTCCTTGGGAGGAAGAGTCACACTCATCAACAGTGTGCTAGATGCTCTACCCACATAAATGATGTCTGTTTTCCATATGCCTGCAAATGTGATTGATAGGATGGATGCAATTAGGAGGAATTTTTTGTGGCAAGGAAATTGTGATCCTAATAATCATAAATTCCATCTAGTGAAGTGGGACCAAGTCATTCTAAGCAAAAAGGAAGGAGGTTTGGGGATAAGGAATCTGAAAATCCAGAATCAAAGCTTACTTATGAAGTGGTTATGGAGATTTGCCTCACAAGAACAAGCTCTCTGGAAGGAAACAATAAAGGCTAGGTTTGGTATGGAGAATTTGTGGATCACCAATCTATCCACACAACCCTATGGATCTGGAGTATGGAGATCCATTAGAAATTTATGGATCAAATTTTTTAACAAATGCAAAATCAAGGTAGGGAATGGTGGAAGGACTTTGTTCTGGGAAGACAAATGGGTGGATCAGGTGACTCTGAGAAATAGGTTCCCTATTTTGTTCAACATGAGCCTTCAAAAAGAGGCTACAATCAGAGAAATGAGAGATAATCAAGGGTGGGATCTAAGGTTTAGAAGACATCTAAATGATTGGGAGGTCAATAAAATAGTTGAGCTACTCAACATTCTAGGGCAGTACAAAGATCTAAACACAAATGAGGACAATCTATTTTGGAATCCAGATGAGCAAGGCAGATTTTCAGTTGGCTCGGCTTATAGAAGCTCACAAAGACCTGGTACTCATATAGGTGGATGGCCTTGGAAGATGATTTGGAAAGTCAAGATACCACTCAAGATAGCATGCTTCACTTGGCTGTTAGCCAATCAGGCTGCACTCACTCAACACAACCTCATGAAAAGAGGCATGCAAATCTGTTCCAGGTGTTGGTTTTGTGAATGTGAGGTCGAGACAATAAATCATCTCTTTCTACATTGTAGAGAGGTTGCGAAGTTGTGGCAGATTTTCATCAACTTAAGGGGCATCAGTTGGACTATGCCAAGGAACATCAAAGAAGCTCTAGCTTGCTGGAACAGAGATGGGAATCAGTCAGGACACAGGGAGAGATGGAAGATTGTCCCTGCCTGCATTTGGTGGTCTATATGGATGGAGAGGAACCAGAGATGTTTTAAAAACAAGAGCTGCTCTATGCAGAATTTGAAGTTGAATTGCATGGTTCTTTTCTTTTTTTGGTGTAAACATGAATATCCTCAAGATGCAGAGGATATTCCTAGTATTTTAGAGTTCTTATGACCTCCATAGGAGTTCTTTTCTTTTAGCAACTTTTGGATGTAAGTATTACTAGAATACTCCTTATGTATTCTTTGTTTATAATACAAGTTACTTTTCTCAAAAAAAAAGACCTTCAATGGAATATAGACTGATATCAACCCATACACCATCAGGAACAGGTAATGGTTGAAGTAGTCTAGGGTAAGCTGCTGTATCATACGTATGCCTTTGACAAATATTACATTTCTGAATAAAATTCCTAATGTCAGCTGCTAATGACTTCCAGTAGAAGAGGGATTGTAACCTCTTAATAGTTGCATCCATACCTGCATGACCACCTTGTGGTGTTGAATACCACAACTGAATAATGGTTTGTCTTAACTGCAAATCAGACCCTACAACTAGCCTGCCTTTCCACCTTAGTTGAGAACCAATCCAGGTATAGAATTTATAAGGCTTTGCTTGTAACTTAAGAATAACAGCTTGCAACTCAGCATTAGATGTCCATGTTAGGCTAATTCTCTCCAAAAGTGTATCATTAGGAGTTAAGAGTGAAACAGCCAACAACTCAGCACTTTGATTTCTTGACAAGGCATCAGCAGCCTTATTGTCAGTCCCTTTCTTGAACTCAATAGTAAAATCGAAGGCCATCAATTTAGAAATACCAACAACCTGATAATCAGTATGAATACTTTGTTCCAGGAGGTGTTTTAGTGCCTTTTGATCAGTTCTCACAATGAAATGTCTTCCTAATAGGTAATGAGACCACTTAGTAACTGCAAATATGATGGCTAATAGCTCTCTATCATACACACACATAGCCTGATGTCTAGGTGCCAATGACTTACTGATATAGGCAATTGGATGCCCTTGCTACATCAAGACAGCACCAATTCCTGAACCACTTGCATCAGTCTCAATTATGAATGGTTTATCATAGTCTGGTAATACTAAGACAGGTGCAGTCACTAGTGCGTCTTTGAGAACATGAAAAGTTGTAGTAGCACCCTCATTCCATACAAACTTATCCTTCTTCAATAATTCAGTGAGAGGTTTAGCAATGGATCCAAAATTCAGAATGAACCTCCTATAATATCATGTTAAACCAAGAAACCCTCTCAGTTGTTTGATATTTGTAGGGACAGACCAAGCCTGTACTGCAGAAATCTTCTTAGGATCAGTAGGTACCCCTTTAGCACTGATGAAATGACCCAGGTACTCTACCTCAGGTACCCCAAAAGCACACTTAGAACCCTTGGCAAACAGCTGATGTTGCTTCATCAAATCAAATGCAGCTTGTAAATGGTTCACATGAGCTGACATATCCTTGCTGTACACCAATATATCATAAAAAAAACTAGTACTGACCTCCTAAGGAGTGGTTTAAATACAGCATTCATAAGACTCTGAAATGAAGAAGGTGCATTTGTAAGACCAAATGGCATAACCAGAAATTCATAATGTCCTTCATGAGTTTTAAAAGTTGTCTTATAGGTATCTGCTTCCTTCATCCTTAATTGGTGGTAACCAGCTCTAAGATCAATCTTAGAGAACACTGCAGCTCCTCCTAGTTCATCTAACAAATCCTCAATGATAGGAATAGGAAACTTGTCCTTTATTGTCAGTTTATTGAGATCTCTATAGTCTACACAAAGCCTCCAACTTCCATCTTTCTTCCCAACAAGGACTACAGGTGAAGCATAGGCACTAGAACTAGGTTGTATCACACCTTGATCTCGCATTTCTTGTACTAGCTTCTCAATAATATCTTTCTTCATTCCAGGATATCTATAAGGCCTTTTGCTAACAGGAGTAGCTGAGGCAATGAGTGGTATTTTGTGATCAAAGATGCCTCTATGAGGGGGCAATGTAGTAGGCATATCAAAGATGCATTTGTACTGTTCCATTAAAACAATTAAGGTAGGATGAATATCAGTACCTTGAGTTACTTGTATACTGTTGAATATAGTCTACACAAAGCCTCCAACTTCCATCTTTCTTCCCAACAAGGACTACAGGTGAAGCATAGGGACTAGAACTAGGTTGTATCACACCTTGATCTCGCATTTTTTGTACTAGCTTCTCAATAATATCTTTCTTCATTCCAGGATATCTATAAGGCCTTTTGCTAACAGGAGTACTGAGGCAATGAGTGGTATTTTGTGATCAAAGATGCCTCTATGAGGGGGCAATGTAGTAGGCATATCAAAGATGCATTTGAACTGTTCCATTAAAACAATTAAGGTAGGATGAATATCAGTACCTTGAGTTACTTGTATACTGTTGCATTGCCAAGCAGAGGTTGCATCTGTCACCAAGGTAAGCATGAAGACCTAAATTGATTCATCACTCTTTTTTGTTCAAGGATTTGGCCTTGGTGGTCTTGACTTGGCTACTGGCTCCCCTTAAAACATGTTTTCTTCCCAGGTGCACAAACTCAATAGTTCTATTTCTGAAGTCAAACAAAATCCTACCCAAAGTGTTTAACCACTGCACACCCAACACTATGTCAACATTCCCGAATGGTAGTAGTAGGAAATCAGAAGAAAAAGTTGTACCCTGCAATAACCACTTCAAATTCTTACACACTGCAACAGTTTGAACCTTCCTACCATCAGCCACACTTACTGATTGTTCATGTATAGGCAAAGCTTTACAACCTAACTTCCTTGCCATTGACTCATCAATGAAATTATGAGTACTACTTGTATCAATAAGCACCTGTAAGGGTTGTTTTTCATGGTATCCAGTTACTCTAATTGTTTGATAACCTGTACTTCCAATAAATGCTTGTAAGGAGATTGTCATGCACTCATCCACTTCTAACACTTCTTCCTCCATGATTACCTCCCCATCTTCCAGAACTACAACCAAATACAACTGTTTCTTGGATTTACAAACATGCCCAGGCATATACTTCTCATCACACAAGAAACACAGTCTTTTAGGAGTTTTCTCATCCATCTCAGCAGCAGTCAATAACCTTCTGCCAGTATTACCATATTACCATTACTGAATCTGTTAGCATTTGATTCATAAGGTTTCTTGACAGTTGTGCTGGAAAAAGTAGGTTTTTGTTTCTCGGTTATAAAAAAAAGTAGGTTTTTGTACACCCTGAAACCTAGATGGAGTAGGGAGAAGACCAGTCTGATTCCTGCTGGTTCTACTAATTCCCCAAGACTTAGCTTGAGAATCAAAAACCTCTTCCTGCAACTTAGCTAACTTGTAGGCTTGCATTAAGGTTTTGGGTGCTTGCATTATAATAGCTTTGTTGAGCTCAGGTTTTAACCCTCCCAGGAAACAGCTGATAGCATTTTCATTTGACAAATCAACTCCATTCAAAAACCTATCAAACTCAGCCTGACATGTTCTAACATCCTCAATTTGTTGTAGATTTTTAATAGCTTCCATGGAATCTTCAAATTCCTCCCCAAATCTTTCATTAACAGCCAACATATACTAAGACCAAGAAGGGTCTATAACTGAGTTCCTAGACTTCAAGTATGATCTATGCCAAGCAATAGCTTCACCATCCAAATGGATAGAAGCTACTCTCACCCTCTGATCATATGGAACTTCATCCATGGCAAAAAACTGATCCACCTTATATAACCATGCTCTCAAATCTGACCCAGAAAATCTAGGAAAATCAAGTTTAGAACATTGGGTAAGAAATTTACCATTAGAATTTTGGAAATCCCCAGTTGCATTGCAAAACCCTTGTGCTCTGTCTCCACCCACAAATGATTCTGCTCTATTCTGATCCATTTCCTCATCCTTCTGTTTCGCATTTTCTAAGGCTTGCTTGATCTCCATTAATTCCTTATCAGTTTGTACATTTCTATCATTCATATTCACCATACCTTCCATCAACTTCTGCAATTGTTCATGTATCTGAGACAATTTTCCCTCCATTTCCTCTGAAGATCTGTCTTGATTTTTGTCCCGAGCAACCATGATTTCTTAGCCGAGGAGGCGAGGACCAGTAGCTCTGATACCAATTGATCCAATTACCAGTAATCGAAAGGATAATATCAACTAGGAGGATGAAACTCGAAGAAGAAGATAGCTATATCAGGGAATTCCAAGATAGAAGCTAAGAAGAACAGAGTAAAAGAGAGAAGAGAAGAATTATCATATATCATTCAATGATTTACAATTATATTACATCTCTATTAATAGAACTGAATTGGAATCTAATACTACAGCTAACAAAATAACGGCTTCTAACAAACTCTAATAATAGTGAACAGTAATAACTGTTTTGGTGACTAATGAATAGTACTAACTACTTTTTAACATTTATAATTATCTAAAGCATTGTATCAGCACCACTTAAGGCCTGTGATGTTGAATAAAAGAGCCCATAGCTGAGCAGTGAACTTGTTGTGTAGAAACAAATGATTTTATCCTTTTCCTTCTCTTTGCAAAGGCAACATCTATAACACAACTGAAAACCCCTTCTCTGCAGGTTCTTTAGGGTAAGCTATGTTGCTCGGACTCTTCAAAAATGTTAATGGATGTGTCGGATTCGCTAAAAGTAGTGTATTTTTGGAGAATCCGAGACGGGTGCAGTACCATGTTCTTCATTTGCAACTAACCAAAAGAAGCATTTAACCTTGTGCGGTACCATGTTCTTCCAAAATGGCTAGACAGTGAATGGTCAAGCCACGAGTCATGCCAGAATTTAATTGTTGCCCCATTTGCTACTACCAGGTTTGAATTTGATAAGAACATTCCATATATGCTTCAAGATACCCAACCAAAGTGGAGAAAAAGTAGGTTTATGATCCAATAGTTCAACATGCCGAACTTAGAGACTGACTCCTCCGTAAAGCTTTCTCCTCACAGTTGAACCTCCCCAGCCATTTGCACAGAAGACTCTTGTTGTAGCTCTTCAAGTTTGGAATCCCCAAACCTCTATGTTTCTTGCTCTTAACAACAATGCTAAATTTGACTAAATTAAAAGCTCTCTCATCCTTGTTGCCATGCCATAAGAACTCTCTGTCTAGCTTGTCAATTCTTTTGATTATTGAGCCCGGAATTGGAAATAGGGCTATGGTGTATCCAAATAATGAGTCCAGAATATGGATGATGAGAATAAGTCAATCACCTCAAGAGAGATGCTTCCTTTCAAGATGGAGAGTTTCTTTTCACCTCTCAAGTACATCCCCAAGAAACAACCCTAAATATTTAGTAGGCAGATAGTCAATATTGCATACAAAAATGTCAGACAAAAGATCCATATTATGGACCATATCCACGGGATGAAGAGAACTTTTGGAGTACTTGATGTGGAGCCTAGACACAATTTCAAAGGATAGGAGGATAGCCCTTAGGAAAAGTATTTTTCAGATCACAGCATTATAGGGAATCAGAATGTTGTCCACGTATAGAATATGAGAGATTTCCGGGTTAGTAGGGGTCCAAATGGAGGCCGAAAAATCTTGAATCCAGCTTTGTTTCTTTGCCTTATAGCCTTACCTAACATTCTATTAATGCCCTCCATAATAAAGTGCTGCGTATTGGTACAACACTTCCTTTCATACTGTTATTCAGACCACTCCTTATGAAGCCTTTTATGGTAGACCTCCACCATTACATTTGCCTTACTTGCAGGGTGAGTCTGCTTCATCTGACGTGGACAACACATTGATTCAAAGGGAACTGAAACTACAGCTACTCAAGCATCACCTCCCCAGGAGGATGAAACAGCAAGCTGATCTGCACAGGAGTGACAGGAGCTTTGCAGTGGTGATTGGGTCTACCTTAAGGTTCAACCCTACAAACAATCTACACTCTCTTCTAGTCCCTACCACAAGCTAGCTGCCAGGTACTATGGCCCTTTCCAGATTATAGAAGGGTTGAAACTGTGGCTTATACATTGTTATTCCCTCCAACTGTGAAGATCCACCCTACCATACATGTGTCTCTTTTGAAAAAGTGTTATGAGATTCCTGATCAGATTGTTTTGTCCACCGTCAACTAATATCGCCAGTCCCTCTTGTCCCAAGCCTGAATCTATTCTGCAGAGAAGGACGATGAAGAAATGAATTAAGGCAGTTGCCCAGGTTCTAGTTAAATGGACTGGCTTGACTGCTGATCATGCCACTTGGGAGTTCCTTAATGTTCTCAGGACCAGATTTCCTGATTTTGATCCTTGTGGGCAAGGATCCTTTGCATATGTGAGTATTGATACAAGTATTTCAGATAGTTAGTTAGTTAGTCCACATCAGCACAGTTAGTTGGGAAAAGCAGTTAGTTGCTAGCAGGAATGGGGGTCATAACTCATAACAGACTAGTGGAAACTTTCAAGTATAGAGCATTGTATTCCTATTCCTTACATTCAGTAATGAAATCAATTACAATGCTGTTCTATATCTTCTTTTTCTTCCATTTCTCATCTGACATTCAATTACCTAGTTATTCTACTTAAGTTCCTCTGTAGAATTCCTGGTTAGCTTAGAATTCTCAAGTTTCCAGTTAAGCTCCTGCAATTCTCTTATCACTTGTTCTCCAGTCATTTATAGGCCCCAACACTTCCTCTTCCTCGGATGATCTTAGAAGAGCATTATTGTCCTCTTCTAACAGAACTAAAAGATTGGTATCAGACAAAGACGGTCTATGTCTCTCCGAATAAAAGTAAAGAGAGGTATAAAGAGCCATAACTTCGTGGAGATTGGTATTCTCATCTTCCACCAATACTCATTGATTTTCAATTTACCAATATGATTGTATCTGCGATGTCTTCCAGTTATTTGCATTCCTAGCAATGTCTTTTGCATCCAAAAATCTCCTTTTACCTAGCAATGTCTTCCAGTTATTTGCATTCCTAGCAATGTCTTCCAGTTCCATTTGGTGTCCTTCTTTTTGCATTAATTCTTCCTCGGTTAAAGTCTCTTGACTCGGATTCTTCGTCAAGATGATAGATGTCATATAGAATGCTTGACTTTCTGATTTCAAGATGCTCAAAGGTATTGATATTCCAGTCTTTGAGCTTTCCTTTTAGTAGCATCAGTTTGGTAGCAAAAAACAAAATCAGGGCTAGCGTGGGCTTAAAAAGAAGCCCACCACTCCTTTATAGGATCCACAAAACCCTCCACCTCCAACTACATATGTTCAAACTTAAAATAAGAATGTGTTAGAACATACTCATGGAAGGGTAGACTGTTCAATAAAGCTGAAATGATCATCCACGCCGGAGAGAAGAGAAATCTATCAATAAAAATAATATGGGTGGAATTAGCAACTCTTGACCATGTAAATTCCCCGATAGACAGTGGAAGATCGACAAGATTTAATTCCAATTCCTCGATGAAATTCGAGAAACCAGTCATACTAAAGGAAATGTTGCTGTTGTGACGTCTTTCGCCAGAGAATCTGGTGACATTAAAGTCACCACACATCACCCATGGACTCACAGATAGGCCCCGGACAGCCCTAAGCTCAAGCCAGATATAATTTATTTTCATTTTGTTATGTGGAGCGTTTACTGCAGAGAGGGTAAAGAAAAATTGTTCAAATAATTTACAAATAAAAGGTGATGGAGTGTGAACCTCTCGACAGCAATTGAGCATATTAGATTATTTCATCCCACAAATAATAATAATGCCCCCTTTTGTACCAAAATATCAACCCATTTGCCGGCATTCCTATGACTCCATTATTCGACCTTAGTTTCTTGTAAACAATAAAAAATAGCCCCTCATTTTTTTTTTAACAGCAACTTGAAAAGGCTTCTCTTGTTCTGACAGTTTTATCCGCCGACATTCCAAGAAACTAACTTTAGCTTCATTTGTGTGAAATAGCAGGAACCTTCCTTGTTTTACCTCTACTAACACTATCATCCAAATTCGTGTGTAATATCGGATTTTTCACCTTCCATAACCCTTTCAGCTTACTAGCAGAAGATGAAGATACATGAAATTGTTGGGGACCCAGATGAAAGACTTGTATGCACTGGAAGGTGCTGGATAATCCAATAAAAAGATTCCATCATCTGCCCTCCATGGAAAGGCTAAAATTACTTCTTTTGAAATGATTTTATACATCTTCAACTTTATCTTTGTCCCTATACTGCTTGAAACCATAAAGTTCTCACAGAAAATAGTGTTGATCTCGACATCACATAATACAAGTGTATAATCTGTGTTGGTGTTTTTTTTTAAAATGGGGCAGCACAAAAGGATTGAAAATGGCATTCAGTAGCTTTCAATTGATTTCAATAATTTTATGAAGCATTGAGGAGCTTTAAATAGCTAACATAAAACACAAAATCAAATTTAAAACAACCTAAAATATCTCAACAATTCAAACAACCTAACTAAAATTCTAAATTTAAATTCATATTAAACTAAACAACGTATTTTACTAAAAGTTACTACAATAACTAAAAGCAAACTTCAACACACCTCTTTTGCTTTAGTTACAGCAATTGAAAAAATGCCCCTCCTCAATTTTTGCTTTGGTAGTTGATGCTGGATTCTTTTCATTATTTTTAACTTGCAAAATTTCTTCTTTTTTCTTTTTCTTCTTTTGATTTTGTGCATTCAAAAACACATTCCATGACATTGTCTTGTGTAGAAGTTTTTTTGGAAGTGCTTAATCTAAACTTTTGTAGGATTTGCAAAGATTTTTCATCCTTCACAACATCACATATCACATAGGTTTCAAAATCTGGTTTTATTCTCACAAACCAAATTTGATAGTTTTCGCCTGTGAAATTTTTTGGTGCATTCAAAGAGAGACTGCTACTTGCCATTATTTTGTGGTTAAAAATTGTCTTAGAAAAGCCTGTGCGTTGAATAAAGCACGGGTTGAAAATAGTAGCCCTGACGGGTTAAAATGGGTAGCCCTAACGGGATAAAAGGTAGCCCTTAGGGGTTAAAAGAGTAGCCCTTACGGGTTAAAAATGGTATGGTAGTTCTTTGAAAGAATTCACAGAGATCAATGAAGCAATTGATACCACTGTAGGTGTTTTTTTTTTAAAATGGGGCAGTACAAAAGGATTGAAAATGTCTCTCAATGGATTGAAATGGCTTTCAGTACCTTTCAATTGATGTCAATAATTTTATGAAGCATTGAGGAGCTTTAAATAGCGAACATAAAACACATAATCAAATTTAAAACAACCTAAAATATCTCAACAATCCAAACAACCTAACTAAAATTCTAAATGCAAATTCATATTAAACTAAACAACTTATTTTACTAAAAGTTACTGCAATAACTAAAAGCAAACTTCAAGAATCTGCAAATAGCAAAATATACACCTACTGCATTACCCTGCTAGTTGTGAATTCCTTAAAATAACACACTGTTTTTACTCAATTCATTATCTTGCTGAGTGCCTCCATGACAAGTTTGAATGGGATAAAGGATCCCTTTTACCATGATACCTTGAACTTCCAAGGAAACCTATGGCACTTCCATTGACCAAGACATAGGATTTGTCCACAGACATGCAAATGAATCTGTGTCTCACCCTCTCTCAGAACTATATTTGTTCATCACAAAATCAAAAAGAAAATCTCAGTTGGTCTGGCATATACCTTTTCCAATTTAATTTTCACTATAATCCTGTCTCCTCATTTTTCTTCTTGGAGACCACAAACTCATTTGCAACCACAGTTGCATCTAATATCTGTACTCCTTGGGTAGATACAGTTTGGGACACCAACAACATACCATCTAGGACTTCTTAAGTCAAAACCACTTACCCAAAATTCTTGTCAATGCTTCTTAGTAGACTTATTTCTTATATGGTTGTTTCATAGGCGAATGCATTTTGGGATGTCAGCAACATGCCATCTAGGACTTTCTTAAGTCTAAAAGAAATCAGTCTCCGAAATTTTTGTAGATGCTTCTTAGTAGACTTATATGTCAAAGATCCTTAATATCTAATTTACCATCTCTTTCTGGAATCAAGGTTATAAATGATTCATTGAGGCACTTGTCGAACTTTTCTATAGAATGGAAGTGACATACTACACAATGCCTCCAAAAGTAGTGAAATATTCCAGAAACCTTCACTTAGGTTGATAATGATGATGCCAGATTTCTGGTCGGAAACCTCCAAAAAATTATTCCTTAGGATTGATAATGATGCAGCTAAGGGGATTCTTTCACTCATCTCACATAGCATTAACTAAATGCTTTATCAAGAAAAAGTTGTATTTTTTAAGCAACCAATTGTAATTACAAATCCTGACAAGAGACATTTGTACTTCTAATATAAATTGTAAATATCAGCTCATCAATATAGCATGTCACTAACCTTTTTCCTTTTGATAAGGATGTTACTAACCCAACCATATTTTGGTAATGCTCTTTGCATTAGTAAAAAGTTATGTTGCTTAGACTCTTCAAAAATGTCAACGGGTGCATGTCGGATGATTCTCCAAAAGTAGCGTATTTTTGGAGAATCCGACACAGGTGTGTTATTGAAAGTGAAGAGTTCATGCAACTTAGGTAAAAAGTATTCTGATTTCTTTTCTTTTCCTACCAGTTATGTCTAAAAGGTTCCCCATACAAGGAGTGAAAGGGAAAAAGTAATATCTTGAATTTTATGTTGAATTGCTAGGTGTATGTACATGTATCAATCAAGTGAATTTTGTTAGCAGATGTACTCCAATTCCTTTTCTTTTTCTACCAATTACCACAGCAAAAAAAAAAGCATAAACTAAATTTAACCAAGATAACATGTGAAACTTACTTGCTCAAACTTAAAAGTTGGTGAGAGATAATAGTTAGAGTCATCAGATTCACCAACTGGGATATCAACTGGGCCTCTTGAGTAAGATCCATCCTGCAAATAGATAGGACCTTTTACTAAAACTCTGTAGTAATCTGTTGAATCAGCAACATGAGGCCACTGTGCAAGAAGTTTGGTCCATCCATGGATGGAACTTAACATACAGAAGGAGGATACAAGACTGGGAGGTGGATAGACTAGCTAAATTTTATGGCACCTTGGACCATTTTGGAGGATTGAAAGAGGGAGAAGACACTCTTAGGTGGATTCATCACAGCAAAGGTATCTTCACAGTTAGCTCTGCCTACAAGAACCTGAATCAAATGGGGACTCAACTCAGATTTTTGCCTTGGAAGCTTATCTGGAAAGTCAAAATTCCATATAAGGTGACAGTCTTTACTCGGTTGGTAGTTAAAGAGGCGGTACTAACACAGGAGAATCTAATGAAGAGGGGAATACATGTGTCCTAGATGTTTTTTTTGTGAGCAACAGGCAAAGACAATCAACCATCTGTTTCTTCATTGCAAGGTGGTTAGACAACTATGGCACTTATTTACCAGCTTCAGGGGCACCAACTGGACCATGCCACAAAGGACAAGTCAGGCTATAGAAAGCTGGAACAATGAAGGCAGTGGCAGTACAGACCAAAGCAGATGGAGGATTGTCCCAGCAGTGATTTGGTGGACCATATGGAAGGAGAGAAATATGAGATGCTTTGAGAGTAGTAGTAGTCCTTTACACAGGATTAAAATGAACTGCATAATCACTTTTTGCTATTGGTGTAGTTCGGAGTATGTAGATGATCCTATAGCGGTTAGAAATATCTAGTTTAGTTTTGTTTTAAGTACACGCAATTGTATGTAGCTCCATGATGTAAATTTGGGATCCCAGCCTTTAGTGCTAAATATTAATACACAAAACTGTTACCTTTGTCAAAAAAAATGAACTAGTATGGAGTTGACCAAAAGCACTAGGAACCATAATCACCATTAATGGCATCACAAAATTAACACAATAGAGAACCAATGTCATAAACACCAAGTTAGCTTTACCTCAAAGAAAACAAGACCAGGTTCCATTCCCATAATGTCTTCCTCCATAATATCAGTCTTTCCAAAGTCAAAAGATTCAAACTTTGGCAAATTTCTTGATTTTCTATCAGGGGCGTCATGTATATCGAAGGACGATGCTGCATCTGTGCTTCTGTTGTTACCCCCATTCGATTCTGAAACTTCCCCGTGTGGATTCACTGTTACCCAATTTACTTTCCTTCGAATTAGAGATCTTTGACTGACAGAAGGAGATGGCTCTATATCAATACGAGAGAGAGTATAGCAGTCAAAGAGGTGTTCATTCTTGTTGCCAATCTCAATAGGTTCCATCTCTGCCGTGATGGGAGAAAAAACAGCTCCAACTCCCTTCCATATCCCACTGACACTACTAATAAATGTATTCCATGAAGGTAAGATAACAGGTTCCTGAAACGAAAGCATACATCTATGAATTTGGGAAGAGAGAAAAAACCAAAGAAAACCTAAAAGTTGAACAGACATAATTTTGATTATACTCTCATGAATAATGCATCAACATAAAAGTCAGTTTGGGCTAACTGGAAGTAGCTGTGAAGTATCTACGCCAGGCAAAATGATAACTCCTCTATAATATGTTTGAAATCACCATGTTCACTTTGTCATCTCAAGCTATGCTCTACCTGTCTAAAATTCATCACACTTCCTAAATTTCTGACATTCCTAGAACCTACCCATCATTGACTTGAAAGGCATTAATAGCAGGTGTCTTGAAAATAAACACTGTAGCTGTACTTCAATATAAGAATTTATGAACTAACTTTGTACTTTCAACACAATTCTGAAAAAGCTAACAACAGTATGATTTCAAAGAAAACTTCATCACATTAATGTTCACAATCAGCTGATTGGACCCCACTACAAGTAGATCTTAAAGGTATAATCAACTTCCTCAAAGACCTTGCCCCTCTAATAGTCGAAACCACAAATCACCCTGGTAAGCTAGCAAACTACTTTCAATAGCGGAACGTTCCATGACTTGCCATGTGTTTTTCTGTTATATCTAATTGGATATAAGACAGACAACTTGCGCATATGTCAGCTCGCACATGCAGTCATTCCAGCTGCTGACAGAAACGCCAAGTCATCCCCAATTTCACAGCTCACATGAACGTCTTATCATGTGGCAAATGGGCCAATGTCCATACGACATGCTCCAACATGTACAGACACCTTTGGTTGCTAAATGCTGGAAGCATGCTCATACTTGAGTCAAAATAAAGTTATAAACATAAGAGTTTGTCCCAAATTCCGTAAACAAATGAAGTAGACTGCATGACAGGAGAAGACCACAGCACAAAATTACATTGGGATAACAAAATAAAAGTAAGTGGAGGCCATATAAGGTTTACTAGGGATATATATATTTGCGAGTTGCATTCATGAATTCACTCCCATTAGAAAGCAATCAGCTACACCTCAAAACCCCAAATTGAAAGAATTCAGCTCTATACAAGTCAATTTATCACTTGCATTACAAATTATACACAAAATTTACCTGAGTCTGTAAAACGGTTTCGACTTCCATTAACATAGCACTAGAGATCATAATTCTATCACCTTTGCTTTTCCTAGTAACATTTCTCATCCTCTTTCCACCTCTTTTTCTCCTCCCTCTCCTCGGCTTATCTCTTTCCTTCTCCGTCTTTGCCATTTCGTTGTCAATGCTCCACACATTTTCCTTCCCCTTCCCATTCACTTTCACCCTCTCCCTACTGTCGAACTTTCTACTTCCAGTGTCCCTGCAGGAAACGCAATAATTGGGTTTATGTATTGAAGGTGAAGTGTAATGGTAACTGCTACCTCTCAGGAATTGGAAATGTTGTTGGAGCTTAAAGGATTTGCAAGCGTCTAGAGATGGAGATTGCATGCTTGTGTACATCTTGGTTATGAAAATTGTTAGGGTTCAGCTATTATTTCTTAACAAATTAACACAAGGAAACTGATGATGGGAGAGTACCACTACAGTAACCATTTGGGGATTTAAATTTTGGGAGGATGACCTGACACAGTGACACGTAGCACTCCATTAATTAATTGACGCAAAATCCTCTCTATCCCTAAAACTTGAAAAAATTTATTATGGATGAGGGGAATATTTTATTGATTTAGATTCTGACTGACCCACATTATATTGCCTGTTCTTTTTTGTTTATTTCTCTTTCCTACTCTTCTCTTTCCTCTCTTTTCTCATTTTATGTTTTTTCTAATGGCCCATTTGGCCATGCAATATGATATTATGATATGAAATTATGATATGATATCATGATATGGAATCATAAGATAAAATTGAAGTTTTGTTTGGATATGCGATATGAAATTTTTGTATTGTATATTTTTTCATAAACATAAAAATCTCATAAGTTGTAAAACTATTAAAATAGCCCCAATTGTTTATTCAATCTTATCAAATAAACAAAAATTTATAAAATCGCATAATAAATTATTACAAAACTATTTGTTCTCTACTTAAGTAATTGTTTCATCTAACTTTAATTTAATAAAAAAAAATTGAACATAAATTGTAGTGTATTAGTCTTTAATATAATCTTTCCACATAGTACGGACAATTTCCTCAAGTTGAAGTTAAATTATTACAAAGCTATTTGTGAGTTAAAGTGACTATATGTTGGTGAGAATAATAAATTTTATGTCGGTGAGAATAATAAATTGTAAAAAGTAATGATGTGATTATAAATTTTATTTACATATGAAATAAATGGTTAGTAGATATAAATGTGAGGTTGTTTTAACAAAATATAAACTCGTGGATCAATTTTTATATTAAAATATCTCAAATCGTGATATGGAATTCTCATATAATTCCATATCATGGTTTTTAGAGAATATGGAATCACATCTCATGAGATGGAATCAACGTAAAATTGCATGTCCAAACGCCGATTCCATCTCACGATACCATATCGTGATATGGTATCGCATGGCCAAACGTTTGGCCATGCGATATGGTATCATGATATGGAATCATGAGATGAAATTGAAGGTTTGTTTGGACATGCGATATGAAATTTTTGTGTTGTATATTTTCTCATAAACATAAAAATCTCATAAGTTGTAAAACTATTAAAATAGCCCCAATTGTTTATTCAATCTTATTAAATAAACAAAAATTATAAAATCGCATAATAAATTATTACAAAGTTATTTGTTCTTCAGTTAAATAATTGTTTCATCTAACTTTAATTTAATTAAAAAAATTGAACATAAATTGTACTTGATATGCTCATATCTCTCAACTACTCTTACAAATAACCTATAAAGTAGAAAAAAAATATACATTAGTGAGTAAATATTAACTTAGAAGTTAAATGCACTAAGATAAAAATTAACAAACATCACTAACTTCTAACTATTTACAAGAAAAATCAATAGTTAAATATTATTGAATAACGAAATTTTAAAAAGTTACCACAAGTTTGAGTCAAAAACACTTCTAATAAAATTTAATCAAAAAAATTATAACTAGTCCACTTGACTAAATATTAATAACTAATTGATCAAATTTTCCCAAGTCCTCAATCAATTGGACTTGATATCCTTCAGTCATGTGAACGACATTTTGCAAATACTAAGATTAAGAAAGAGCGGCACCGCCAATGAAAATTGTCTTTTATCAATATTATGCTTAGTCATAAGATTAAGATGTTTTTTTTATTATGAAAAATCAAAAAAGTATTACTCCCTTCGTTCTCATTTATATTCACCAAATGAATTTCTACTTTATCATTTATATTCACCAAATTTAAAGTGATAATAAATTTTATATTGGTGAGAATAATAAATTTTAAAAAGTAATGATGTGATTATAAATTTTATTTACATATGAAACAAATGGTTAGTAGATATAAATGTGGGGTTGTTTTAACAAAATATAAACTCATGGATCACTTATTGTATTAAAATGTCTCAAATCATGATATGGAATCACATGGTGATTCCATATCATGGTTTTTGGAGAATATGGTATCACCTCTCATGATATGGAATCAGCGTAAAATGGCATGTCCAAACGCTGATTTCATCTCACGACACCATAGCGTGATATGGTATCACATGGCCAAACGCCTACTAAATCTTTTTTAAACCAACATAATTACTCCCTTAGTTTGTACATATGAAAATAATTTATTTTTTAAAATTTATTATTTTTATCTAAATAATTAAAGGTTAAGAGTATAAAAAAGTTAAAGTTAATTCTTTGAATTGTTACTTATGTCATGAAAATTGACCACTAAAATTACTATTTTTTCTCTCATTTTTCATTTATCATACTTTAAAAAAATTATCTTCATATTTTTTTAACTTCTACTTTTAGGACTCATTCAAACATAAGAGTTATTTCTTTAAAAAATGATAATTTTTCACTTAATTTAAAAATTGATGTTTGATAATGAAAATTTGTATGCAACTTTTTCAACTCGAACATATTTTTCAAATCTAGAAAACATGTTAGTATAATATGATTTTTCAATTCACTTTTCATTTTTAAAATTGTATTTAAGTACATTCAAACATGAATATCATTTCGAATATTTTGTTTTGCAAAAATAAAACATGACTCTATGTTCAACTATAATTCCGTTTATTTTAAATATAGTAAAAAAATATATGTTTGAATTCTAGAGCCAAATGCCAAATCTTTCTATATATAAAAGGAGAAGAAAAAATGACACATGTCAACACCATAAATTTTTAGTATTTTAAATAATTAATAATCAATAATAATTAAATAAATAAATATAGACATATGTCAATAATTAGAATTAGAATGACATGTCAGCACCACAAAAAATAGGATTTTTAAATAATTAAAATTATTAATTACATGTAATAGGATTAAATAATAAAATCCAACTTTTTGTAATTATCTTAAATTCAAAATTAAAATATTAAATTTATTTATTAAAAGATTACTTAAAATTAACGTGATATAATCATTTTATAATTTTCAAAATTTATATAAGATAATAACTAAAAAATTTAACTATCTAAATCTGAAAAATAAAAAATAAACATTGCAGAACATGAGTGTGATTATTAATTTTTTTAAAAAAATTAAAAAAATTGCTCCACGTTAGTCAGTGGATAATTTTAAGGAATAATTTCAAATTTTAATAATTTTAAGGAATAATTTCAAATTTATAAAATAAAAATTACAAACTTAACTAATAATAATAATAATATTAATATTTTTTCAGAAATGTTCCAAATGACAGTCACACATAAAAAAAATTTCCCAGTATCAATTTTCAAAATAAAATTCCCCCAGAAAAATTCGAAAATATTAAAAATATACAAAACCTATATTTTTTTATTTTTTTAAATTTGAATTGATCCTAATCCTTATCTGATTGATGATTTTTGAATTTCATATTGATGACAACTTCTTATCAACGATTTATTAACTTCTCATAATGAATGACTTCTTACTGCATTACAATCATCCTATAAATAAACTTACCCCGCTTCTTCTAAACCAACCCCACCCACTTCTTCTCTTTTTGTTCTATTTTTTTTTCCCCATTAATCAACAGGGAAAGAAGTACTTTGGGATGCATACACTTACTTTGTTTTCATTGTCTTCTTGAATTTATTTTTCATATTGAAAATATCTATGATAGTTCAAATTATGAGTTTTTTGATATAATATAGTATCATGATTATCTATATATGATTAGTTTTCTCTTATATATATATATATCAAAGTACGACACATCCAAGGAGGGATCAATCCTCCATTAGTGAAGGAGATTTTCTATATATGTCAATATCCAATCAAAGAGTACAATTCTATATATGTCAATATCCAATCCAAGAATACAATAGTGGTACAATTATTGGTCTGATGAAACTAACGGTAATTTATGCTTCTTTGAAAGAATTCTTTTCACGAAAAACTTACTTTTTATATTACAAATATTTTGAAATTCTAAAATGTTATGTTTCAGATGGGGTGTTATTTGCAATGAAGAAGATAAAACAAGGATGTTGATGTCGGGGCCATAAATTCTATGTCAGGAAAGGAAAAAATTAAATATATACTAGGAGAAATATTTATATAAAATAATTTAGTAAGGAAATACTTAAATTAAAATCAGAAAAGAACAAAAAAAATATTAGTAACTAAGTAATAAACAAAATACTTATGCACGATGGAGTTTTTTAAAACATATGGAATTAAAAATTTAAAACAATTTAAATCTTAAAATCTGTTTAAAGGAGAAGAATACTTATGCACGATGGAGTTTTTTAAAACATAATTCATATTCAATTAACAAAGTTAATTTATAATCTGTAATTTAAAATATTTTAAATCTGAAAATCTTTTTAAATCTGAAAATATTTTCATTTTAAATAACAAAAAAAGAAGAAGATAACTTTACCCTTTTAAAAATAAAAAAAAATCTTCCCACGTTTTAAAAAATAAGACGAATCTCTTCTTCTTATCTTCTTATATATTTTTGTATCTATTGTTTTTAATTTTTATCGACTTTTAATTATTATATTATACCATCAGATTTTTGCTCGATGTTGAGATAAAGAAAAAATAGGAGTAAGTGGCACATGAAAGTGAAAAACATCTTTTAAGTTTATGTATCATGGTGAAAAATTTAGAGAATTAGAAAAATAAATGTAAGTTTTGATTCATTTGATATTTGGTATATTAGAAAGATAAAGTATAATGAATATTTTATTTAAGTTGAATATCTGAATAAAATAAGTATAATGTCTCTGATTATGATCCGTTAGTATAAGTTGAAGTTGTTACAAAAAATAATAGTATTGCATCGATTTGGCCAAGAATGACGTTCATATTATTATTATTATTATTTTCAGTTTTCTGAGTGAAAGTTGGAAGGTTTAAATAAAAAGATTTTTCAATTAAATTTGTGTTTTTTTTAAGAGTATTATACTAATTATCATTAAAATAAAAAAATAAATATTAAATATTAATTAAAAATCTACATGCATATGCATCACAAAAAACCACGTGTCATTTTTAGGATAAAATTATTTGTCATTGTAATTTTAAGTTTTTGGTATTATTATTAAGTGCATAATATATTTTATTAGTTATTTTTAAGTGTAAAATTATCACATTTTAAATTATCCGCGCAACGCGCGGGCACGTATACTAGTAATAATAATCATAACCATGTTTTCTATGTTCATAACCCCTTAATTTTTAATGTGCAATTTTCATAACAACTATTTCACTATTTTTTTTATAAGTTTTATATATAGTATTAATTGTATTTGTGTTAAAGTTCATTTTACTAAACTAGTCTACTATTGATACCTATGTAGATGATAAAAATGATAATTTTTAAAAATATTTTTGTTAAAATAAATAAGTAAAAAAAATAAATTATTTTTTCATATACACTAGTAATTAAATTAATTTCAAAATAGATTTAGGGAAAAAAATAGAAAATAAGAAAAAAAAAAAAAAGGAAAGAGAAGGGCATGAAAGAGAAATCAAAGGCATGGAAGAAAAATAGAACACGTATTTCTAGATTAGAATATACCTAATAAAATAATACCCTCATACAACTCGTACTAGTTGTACCTCATACATTTTAAAAATTTCCCTAAAACTTCTACAAAAAGAAAATAGCCAAATGCTCGGTGTTTGGATTTACTTTTTTTATTTTTAAGGATTATAAGCTAAAAGATAAAAATCACAAGTGAGAGATACCCATTTTTTTGGCTTTGGACTTTTTCTTACTTTTTGTATTTGCTAAACACTTTTAATTTAAAACTAAAACAAAATCTTAAAAGTCAAAAGACATTTAAAATAGGGAAAATGATCTAAAATATATTCGAACTTTGACTGAAAATATTGTAACAATCCCAAATTGTGGGCAGGACCTATTACCCCATACTATTTAATAGGTGCATTTTAAAGATATATAAGTGTCCAGCTGGACAAGTTACTATTTATAATTATGCAATATTTATGATGTCCACGTGGGTACCTATATATCTTTAAAATACATTATTAAATAGTGCAGAGGTAATAGATCTTGCCCAAAGTTTGGGATTGCTACAACAATTTCGATCAAAGTTCAGATATATTTCGAACTCTTTTCCCATTAAAATAAGTCAATTCAGTCATCCATTTATTCACTTGTTTTCAACTACACATCAATACTTCATGAAATTTTTATCACCCTCGAGTTATTTGAAAGTGGAATTAATTCAACCCTAAATAAAAAAGCATGGTTAGTTATGTCTGGTGGTAATTTACACACACTTAATATGTGTGTATTTATTAGTTAATATTTTTTAATTAATTTTTTTCTTCTTATTTGGTTGCCTTTCTTCCTCATCCAAGGCAACACTCTCTCAAAGCAAAATCTCTCACAATAATAACAATACTCACTTATTCTTCTGAATATCATCTACAGTATGAATAGTTTGCTCAACCTATCTGTCGGTCTGCATATGGAACGTTGTACTAAGATCTACACGGTTCTCTAAACCCTTCTGAAAGGAATTCCAAAGATGAGAAGTTAACCCAGTACCATTATCAAATGGACAAAGGAACCCTATAAAGCTTGATTATCTCTCGGATATACAGTCTAGCATGACCTTCGGTGGTATCTAAAGTCTTAATTGGAAAGAAGTGAACCGACTTAGTTATTATATCTACAATCATCCAAATGGAGTCATGTTGTTTGTGGGTATGATGTAGACCTCTTATGAAATTTAAATTAATCATCTCCCATTTCTACATAGGAATGCTTATATCTTGAGCCTTACCATCATGCCTTTGATGCTTAACCTTCACTTCCTGATAGTTGGAACACTTTGCTACAAAATCAACAATGTCTTTTTTGATACCACTCCACAAGAATACTTCTCTCAAATCATGGTACATTTTAGTGGAATCGGGATAAATGGAGTATCTGAAACTATGAGCTTTTGTCAAAATTCATTCTTTCAACCCATCTATATCTGGAACACATAATCTATCTTAATATCGGAGAATCTCATTTTCCCCAAGATAGAAAACTTCAACTTTCTGCTTGTGACCTGCATCTTTCACTATCTTGATTGTCCATAACTTCAATCACGAATGAAGACTCAGAACCATTCTGCACAATCACACCACCCTTATCAGACTCTATGAGATGAACTTCCAAACTTGTAAGTCTATGCATCTCCCTTGCAATCTCTTTCTTACCTTCCTTCTAATATGAGCAACACTTCTCAATGTTAACCTACTAAGAGAATCAACAACAATATTTTCCTTACTTGGGTGGTAGAGCACACTCATATCATAATCCTTGAAGAGCTCAAGCCCCCTCCTCTGACTAAGATTTAGTTCCTCCTAACCGAAAACATATAGTAGACTCTTGTGATCCGTGAAGACATCCACATGCACACCATTAAGGTAATGACACCACAATTTTAAAACAAACACTACCGCATTCTAGAAGATTGTTTTTACACTTCTGAGTAGAGATTTAGAAATTGTGAGATTTTTAGCTTAAATTTCAGCATTTGGGAATTGCAGTTCGTTGTCAAATCAGATGGAAAAGTTCGTTGGTAACGATTTCTTGTTTTTCACTATGCTTGGCGAAAATCCCTATTCTTGGAGGAGTGATTATGTAGTTGAATGCACGAATTAGCTAATGAGTATTGTTAGTAACTAATTTTATTGTTGTTTTGAAGTGGGTTCAATTAATTGTTCTTGTTTTAAATGAGGAATTGTAGTTGCAAATTCAATTCTATCTCAGTACTCTAAACTTGCTTGAGAAAGAGGTATTAGAGTTGAACTATTAGTTGATGATTGTATTAATTGCATCTTTAAGAATCTAGTTTGAAAAAATGGGTTTGATTGCATTCTTACAAATTGAGCTTGAAAAAGTGGATTAATTAAGGAATTTGGTTGTTCAATTGTGTTTTGCTTGGTGAGGTTCAAAAGAACTCACTTGATTCGCAATAGTTGATTGAGAAATGGCTATTGCATTCAAAACCTAGCTTACCCACCAAGATTCAATATGTTTGAGTAACTAGTAATCACACATTACACAATATTATCATTCAACTCATCACACTCCCAAGGAACTCTCTCTATTTGTTTACTTCGCATTTTAGTAGTCATAAGTTGGTATTTACCCCCCATTTGATATTGATTATTGAAACTTTGTGATTTACTGTAATGTTGTGAAACCTCTACTTCTACAAACGATTAGGACACAATTTCACTTCTTAATCGAATTTGTTACTGTATCACTCCCTGTGGGATCGACCCTAACTCTTAGTTGGGTTTATACTTGTTAACGACCGACTACACTTAGAATTGGATGAAGTGTAGTTGAGCGTTATCAAAAATGGTGTCGCTGCCGGGGAGTGGTATTTAGAATTCTTTTCTTGAAGTTTAGTCGTGAACTGATTTTGTTGTAGTCGAATTATCTTATTTGCGTTCTTTGTTAGCTGCTCTAAAGCAGGTGAAGAGATGAGTGTAAATGGGAGCAATACCAGCCAACTTGGAAACAACGTTGACATCGGGAATTTGCATAATGTCAATGAGGATTAGTTGGGAAGTGCGGGTGCTATCTGATTGCCTCTGACTGTGGGCAATGTGGTATTCCATGTGACCAGCACGATGTTGCAGCTGTTGCAATTGAAAGGTCTCTTTGGAGGACTTGTTCATGAGGACCTCCATTACCACATAAGAAACTTTATGGATGTGTGTGGTCCGTTCTCTTTCAAGGACATCACACAAGAGTCAGTCTGACTTTGTTTGTTTCCCTTTTCTCTAATGGGGGAAGCAACAAAGTGGTTGACCGAACTAACAAGGGATTCAATCACTTCTTGGGAGGAGCTCACCGATGCGTTCTACAAAAGGTTTTTACCTCCTTCAAAGATGGTAAAGTTAAGGGATAGTATTCAGAACTTCAAGCGTATTGATGGCGAGCCTATCCATGAGACATGGTTGAGATTCCAAAAGTTGTTGTTTCGATGTCCAACTCATGGGCTATTAGACAATGTGTTATTGCAATATTTTTACTGGAGTCTTGACATGATCAACAAAGGTGCAGCAGGCCAACTCATTCGAGGAAGAATCATGAGGCAACCGTTTGACATAGCATCAGCCCTTCTCGATGAGATGGCAAAAATTAATTGTGCATGGTACACTAAAGAGGATCAGGTGTCTTCTGTTATACCCCATTTTAACCGAAGTCAAATTAGTGTACAACATATTGGTGATTTCTAAATTAATTAACTTAAGAAGTCGCCACCTAACTATTAAAGGGTGAGTTAAGACACCTAAATTTTTTAATTGACTTCATTATAAGCTATTCTAACCAACTAGAGATTCTAAGGTAAGGGTTCAATTAATCCTAAAGGGAAGGAGTAAGGCATCCTTTAGATCTGTATTAAAATGGTTAACCGATCAAACTTAAATAAATTTAAAAGGTCTTAAAGGTGGTAAAAGAAAGAATGGATATTTTATAAATAAAATGAGCTAATGTAGAAAGTATATATGATATAGTAGTATAAAAAAATAATGTAGATGATTGTAGAAAATTTGACGTTTAGGGAAAACAATAGGTAATTTTTTAAGATAGAAAAAAAACATTCAATAAGAGGGCATAAAGGGACTGTTTATTAAAAAATGTCTTTGCATTAGAAAGACGTCACTTGTTAAGATCAATTTTTTTAATTGTGAAAAAGTTAATTTTTTTTTTTGCACAAATTCAAACTGATTGACTTTTGATTCAAAAATATATTTGTGAAATAAAATGAGGACTTCGTTAGATCTAAAAAAGTAATTTATTTTAAGTGAAAACAACTTATTTTTTCTTCTTAAAGAATCTCAAACAACTAAATGTGTTTCTAAGTATCTAAACCCAAGAATAAGTAAATCTCCAAACTTGAAATAAACCCCAAAACCAAACATAAACAATTAGTCACAAAGAGTTAAATAAGAGTAAATGACAAAACGAGACTAATAATAATAATAATAATAATAATAATAATAATAATAATAATAGAGTAAGATGTCATAAGCGTTCCCCAAGCAATTCTTTCTTGTTTTTCCTTGTTGTCAGACACATTTAAAGGAGATGTAATTGGAGGATATTATGCGGGTATGGGGAGTCTTGCATTAAGACTCCATATGTTGCTCCAAAATGTTCATGCACACAAAAGATAAAGAATAGAAATTAGCACAAGTACAATAGTTCCGTAAAAATAAACAAGATAAATAGAATAGTTGTTATATCAAATTTCTTTTTCAAAAAAAATATTTCGTTGATCAAGGTATGGACTCAAACATTAGCAAATAAAAATAGACAAATCCACATATACCTGTGTATATGAACAACCTACATGGTATAATCTTACATGGACCAAATAATACTCAATCACATAACATGAAAATAAGAAAATAACTTTAACCAAACTAACTGTAATTTCCTAATAATCAGAATCATGTGAAGACCACCCAAATCAACTAAGAAGGTGGATCGCAAATGCTAGAAAACTGAAAATAATAGAGTAAGTTGGATATGATACTTTAAATACATGGTGTCTCTATTTCATAGATAAGGAGTCTTCAAGAGTCTACACTCTTCATGCTTAACTGATAAAACTTAAAAGAGTATTATTCATACTTAACATGTAAACTTATACGAGATAAAAATACCACAACAAGTTTGACAAATTTGAGCTTGAATCATACATAATGCTTGCTGTCCACAAAGGTTTAAAACAAATTTCTTATCCATTTTTATCTTATTTGAGTCATTAGCTTTAAGCTACATAAAATTATTTCTAACATTAGAATACAACCAGCCGTTCAATAAAGAAAGTGAGCTCCTCCTATAAAAGCTTAAACATCTCAAAACACACCAGAATTTGCAGCAATCCCACTAAGCCTCATTTCAAATTTGTGATAGTCAAGAAAAGACTTAAAAGAAAAATACAACTCAAACAAGCATAATAAACTAATTAGAACATGAGATGTTTGATAGAAATATTTCACTTCTAAGCATGCTTGAATACACACATACAAAAACATATTACATGAACAGACAGAAAAAATGATTACCTATTTAACAAAGAAGAACAAAAGCACATAAAAGTTATGTTATTACCTTCCACAGGGTAGTGAACCGGGGGCTTTGAGGTTTCGGTTCCACAGCTCCTTTACGACAATAAAACGAGATTTAAAGCTTGTAAAACTGAATAGAAGAAGAAGAGAAGATGGAGATTTTCTAGGTTCCCAGACTTGTCCAAAAATCCCTCCTTAGCTAAATAAAATGAGGGAGTATTTATAGGTGAAAAATATTTAATTTGAGCGGGATTTTAGAGTCGTTTGAAATTTGAAATCTTGGTCAAAAGTTCTGAAACCAAACATTTGAGAATGGGATAAAGTCAGTCTTCACGTGGTTGAGACAGAGAAAGCGTGAGATTTGCCTGTACTTCCGATTTGGATAATCTTGAAGCATGAAATGAGAAAGAGAAGATGGAGACACGTCTGACATTTTCCAAGTTTGCACGAAAGTGGGGATTAAGGCGTCTGTCAATGGTGAAAACGTTTGAAATTTTTTTTGTCTCAAGAGGGATGAGCGTTGGAAAAGTTAGGGGAAAAGATAAGATTTAGTTTGTCTCTAGGGTTTAAGAAAATGGGCCGACTGATTTGGGCTTATTTTAGCCCTATTTTTTAAGAAATGGGCTGAATAGTTGATCTGATTTTCTCATTAAAAGGGGCTGAAATTTGGTCTTGTTTGTGCCTTATATTTTGGGCGAATTCCCTTCTCAAAATGATTTCTTTGGGCTTCTTTATCTTATTAATTTGACCAATACATATATTAACACACTAAAAATATGACGATAAAATATTTGTAAAAGTAATAATATAGTAAAAATATAACAACACCTAAAAGTAGATTATTAATGACTAGGAAGCGCAAAGAAATAAATTAGAGAAGAGGTGGGACAAAATTGGGTGTCAACAGCTTGCCCCTCTTTGATTGAAAAGGATGAAAGAATTTTTAGACAAAGAAGTTGACATACTCACCAATTTTGTCCCGACCAGACAAATACTGCCTTAGAGGGGTTTCAGGTATGTTGTTAGACATAGGGGTAGAAGATTAGAAAAAGTCAAGGGACCTATATGAAATGGCTTGAAGATTATGACCGAACTCTAGTTTCGAGCGCCTACATATCTTGGGTTACACGAGAATCAGGTCACGTGTAGTTCGAAAGGTAGAAATTCAGATTGACTATGATTTTATAAATCATCCCAGTGTCAAATAAATGTGATATCGGACTATGTGAAGAAGGAAGTTAAAGAGTTGACGACTCAAAAACAAGCACAATTTAGATTTGAATGGATCTGAAATACCTACATATCCACACATCTCTAGAAATGTAGTTTGAGAGTAGATCTTTAACCTCTTGCTGACGAGCTTAACTCAAACTTCAACAATTGCCCCAATTCACTGCTTAGATTATGATCCACAAATTGAAGTGTGATGCCACCTTGATCTTGTCGTTTTTCGAAAAGCCACAAGCTAAAAACAATTGTTAATGATAAAGAAATATAATCAAATAAGATGAAATAGAGAAAATTTACACTTGTATATCGTGCTTGCAGAAGAATTTTGAATCCGCATCAGAGTTTAAAGATGAATTGAATCCTCAAATTGGAGATGAATTGAAGAAAAAATTAAATCCACATTATCGTCACTACACCAAAAGACACTTTTAGTGGCAATTAGTTTTCCTTTTAGCGGCAATTTTTATTGTCGCACAAACTTATAGTGACAATTAAACTAATGCCATTGCATCCAGTGTCGCTAAAGACTTTAGAGGCATTTATTTAGAGTGCCGGTAAAGACCCATATTATTGCCGCTAAAAATAAATACTTCTTGCCGCATTTATTTAGTGGCAATTATTAATCACTTATAGTGGCAATTATTATTGCCGGTAAAACTTCGATATGTTGCTGCATTTGTTATTACCAATAAAAATACAATAATTGCCGATAAAGAAGACCTATTTTAGTGGCAACTATTAGTGAAACTTAAGTTACCATGAATTCACCTTGATTCATATACTTAACTGGAGAATTAATTAAACGATAGTAATAGGAAAATTATCCAACTCAAATATCAACATTTATATAAAATAAGAACAATCAATATATCCACTATCTTGTCTTCGAGTAGTAAGAAAAAATATGAATCCTCAAAATAATAAGAAAGCAGTCAAGTTATCAAAAAAGAGAGAATTTATTCAATAATAGACAAACAAAGAGATTGAACCATTATTTCTTTTCCCCCAGTCAAACTATGGCAGCTTGGATCACGATCAATGTCACAGATGATACGCTGATGACAATCCGAATCAAGACAATTAGTACAATTCTTTTTCACAATCCATGCAATTTCTCATTTTTCTCTATCATCCCGGCCAAATCACTATAAAAACAATAACTAAAATTAGCAATGAACTTGATTCGATCATGACAAGTGAGAATTATACAGAAAGATATTGGATCACCCTGCAATAGATAAATATATTGGTGATTGAGTTCCACTTAGATTGGCCAGCTCTACACATTATCCAAAACATACACCAGTTTATCTATAAATATCATACTTCTCACCACACATTTTATGAATGAGACAATCCTACTTCTCACCACACATTTCACAAATTTGAATATACAGAAATCATCAATTACTTGTATACACTCTTTTATGATTTCTAACACTAACAGAATACCTTTCAGAGAAGAAGGAAGCAAAAATGGCAGCAAGCTTATGCTATAAACACAAATTAAAGTGCATACTAATAGATATATACCAGCCTAATCAGACATGAGCTGTTATAAACACAAATTAAAATGTAAGAAATTATCAGTTTCCATGGTGTCTTCAAACCCAAAGTCTAGTGAGCCCAAAAATATCAACTGTTAAGCTGTGTTCCACCGATGTTCGTACGTGATTAGTCCACCGATGTTGAACAAGTAAAATAGAGGGAATATATGTTTGTGAATAAAAAAAAGAACTTACACTACTCCGAATAGACTTTCCCTGTTCAGTCTTCTGAGAACCACCAAAGCTCTTATAATACCCATGATAGTTTTGTCTAAATTCCTTTACTATGTCTTTTCTTCTATGGCTTTCTTTTGTGTAACTCTATCAAGTTTATGCATTTGCAAAAGAGTTCACTTTCTTTGGTACACTTACAATGTACATATTTTCTGGATAACATATAATTGCAAAAAAAATAACCAAATAAAGAATCAGACATATGGTAAAAGTGATTACCCTACAAGAAGAAAGAACTTGTGGCCAGTAACGACTTGAGTCGTGCTTATATTACTTGTTCATTTCCACTATTGGCATCAGAAACCTAAAAAAATCAATACATTAGATGACAAATTTTTCTTGTGAAGCTAAATTTTAAGAACAAAAATTTCAAACTTTAGAATCTGATAACATGTCTAGTAGTGCTTCCATTGTTTTGAGGCCGACTTAAGTCAGTGGGAGCATATTTCCACATAACTTGTCTCATCCATGATAATTCTGAAACTAGCTATAGAGAAGAAAACAAAATCTAATTAATATATACATGTTTTCTAAGCTATGTTCGTCAAAGCTATATTACACTAATCAAATCAAACTCAAGTTTTGAAAAAGCGAAATCTAAAAGGAGTAAAATTAATGAAAGTAGAGTGTAGTACAATGCACAGAGTACAACTCTCTGAAAACTACATATATTAATCCTTATATATCATGATTTTATAGTCATACACAAAACAACCATATTAGTAAAAGAATGGTTTGAAAAAGAAAATCATAAAATGATTGCATTAAAGCACGGTACAAAATGTTGCATTAGATACCAAGCAAACTGAAATAGGGCAAAGGCAAATACGAAGCAAAATCCTTTACAGATTGAGCTTATCACAACACGCCATGCACAAAGTACAACTCTATCTCAACAAACTACAACTTCAATGCAAGAATGCAATTCTCATATATGGAAATTTCATCGCTCATACACGAAACATTCACCATCATCCAATCACATTCAAAACAAAACAAAAAAAAGAATGTGGCATACCTTGATGAGGTGGCAAAGGGTTAGGAAATTGATGGCAGATGAAGAAGACAAAGATGAAAACGATGAAGTCAAAGACGGAGAAGATGAAGCTTCAGAGAAATTGCTTCAGATGAAGAGGTCGACAAAGAGATGAGCCTTTTGGAATTTGGGGATTTTGGAGATGAATGAGTTTAGCTATAGACCATAGAGAATTTGGGGATTTTAGAATAAAAAGTATTTTTTTAATGAAATGGTCTATTAAATATTTTAAGTAATTGTCATTAATGGGTCAAGTTTTACCGACTAAAGGTCAATTGCCGCTAATAATTGATTGTAAAACATAATTTAGCGGCATTTATATTATTGTCACTAAAAATAATTTTTGTGGTAGTGCGTCGACTTGAATGAAATCTAAAATTTGTATCCACATTGATTTAGAAACACTATGATGTCCACAAAATCCATGATGTAGAAATATAAATCCACGTCCACGTCCACAAAATTCATAGTGCAAAAATATAAATCCACAACCACGTCCACAAATTCTGAAAAGATAAATCCACACCACTACCACAAATTGTAAAATGGTAAATCCACATCCACGTCCACAAACTTCAAAAATGTAAATCCACATCCACGTCCATGTCCACAAACTTTATAAAGATAAATCCACATCCACATCCACAAGCTGTAAAAAAAATAAATCCTCATCCACGTCCACAAACTGTAAAAATATAAATCCACGTCCATATCCACAAGACTTTAAAAAGTTAAATCCACATCCACAAATTGCAAAAATGTAAATCCACATCCACGTCCACGTCCACAAATTCTATAAAGATAAATCCACATCCACAAACCGTAAAAAGATAAATCCACGTCCACATCCACAGACTCTTAAAATATAAATTTACATCCACGGCTACAATTTGTAAAAAGATAAATCCACGTTCACGAAATTTACAGAGCCAAAAGTAAATTCACGTCCACTTCCACATCTGCCAAATCCATGGTGCAAAAAACATAAATCCACTTCCACAAATTCTTAACGGTTAAAGGTATATCTATATCCATGTCCACATAATAAAAGTAAATTCACTTCCACCTCGACCAAATCCACTTCACCAAACTCTTAGTACTAAAGGAGATATCCACATCCACATTCAAAAAACTAATAAATCCACATCCACATCATAAAATTCATAGTGCAAAAATTTTAATTCCACGTCCACTTTCACAAATTGTGAGGTAAAAAGATAAATTAAAATCCATGTTCGCGAAATTCATAATGTAGAAGTAAATCCACATCCATAAGATCCATAGTGTGAAGAAATATAACTACACATCCACTATCATATCCACAAAATACTTGATGTAAAAATATAAACTCATATCCACTTCCAATGAATTTTAAATCCAAGAGACACATACGTGCTCGTAAATTCACATCCATGTTGATATATATTTTTAAAAAGTCAACATCCACATCCACAAATATTTGATGAAGAAATATAATCTCATGCCCACGTCCTCTTATAAAGAAGGCTAAGCCCATATATATGACCACATTCATATCAAATTTGAAGGAGATTAAATTTATGTCCACGATCCGTTAGAAAATGCCATAAGCTAAAAACACGTGTTAGCGGTAAAAAATCATAAATAGTTGAATTTGAAAGAAATTATACTCACAACCCTTTATTGAGAAGATAACTCCATATCCACATTCAAATTGAAGAGTTGAATAAATCTATGTTTAGAGCAAATCATAATATACGCTTGAGAATCAATGTCCACCATTATAATTTGAATGTATGCCAAGTATATGTCATCATTTTCCTTAAAGGAGAAGTTAAATGCCCCATCACGTCCACAATATGCATATCTATTCAAAATTATCTCATCAAAGAAAAATTGTGAGTTTAAAAGAAAACTGGTTGACTTGTGCTTTTGGGGATAACTTGTTCCTTGAGTGGATTCTTGTCTTGACGCGTCCAAACTTTGATATCCCACTAAATACTTATCATTAGCCAAGGAGTTTCAGTAGTAAGTAATATAAAAGTCTAAATTTGAAAGATTTAGACGACTTAAAAAAATGTTTGAAAGGTTTAAAGGAATCAAATGATTTTGAAAACTCCAATGAAATTATGGTTGAACTCAATTTCAAATCATGAATGCCAAAAATATCAAAGTTTTTTTCTACGAAATTGCCCCAGTTTCATGTACTGAGGATAGCTGATTGATATAGAAAAACAAAGAATGCTTTAAAGACTAAAGAGAAAAATAAATTCGACTCGAGAGAATTTTCCCTAGTTTTTAGTTCTGGATGCGCTTGATTTTAAACATTTGAAAATAAGATATTATAATAAAACTTTAGAAGTAACTTGAGCAATTTTAAACAAAATTATGCCTCAATCTTTCATATTAGGACACTTGGATTTGAAAAAAGGAAAAGAAATTGATAGAGAAACTAAGACACTAAAAATAAATTAAGAGCCGAATCCTCCTCGGATTGCCTACGTATCCAACAGGAATCAGGCCAGACGTAGTTCATAAAATATAAAATATGAGAAACTTTTAAAAATAAAGGGGTCGAACCCGATGTGGGTTGCCTACGTATCCAAAAGGAAATCAGGCCGCACGTAGTTCATGCATACAAAATAAGGACTTTGATGGATTTTAAAATAAAGAGACTGAACCCGATGTGGGCAGCCTACGTATTCGAAAAGAAGTCAGGTTAGTCATAGTTCTTTACAAGAAAGGAAATATTAATATAAAGGCTGTAACAAATTATAGAGGCAAATCATGACAAAAAAAAGTTTCTAACTCATGCCTTCAACCTTTTACAAAAAAAATATAACTTAAACTACTGAAACTCACAGCGAACCGGGGCTGAGATGCAACTCCAATTCTTCTTATCAGAGTCATGTTCAACAATTCGCACAGTTGGTGTTTCAGCAATATCTTTAATTGCCACATCGTGATCACCTTCATCTTCCAAGAACAAACTCTTAATCCCATCGATAATATCATCATAAGTAATCTTAGCAAACATGTCTGGAGTTTTTGAGATGACAAGTTTTGAAAAACTTTGATCAATGGTAGGAATGGGTTTTGGCAAGAAAACCCTTTATCCTTTTTTCTCACGTGTTTCCTTAACTTCCTCCTCAGTTGGTTCATATCACAAACCAAATGTAAACTGATTTTTAGGTAGGGACACATGCTCGACCCTTCCATTCAATGTCTTTCCTAACCTAAGTCCATGTTGGTATCCATTTCTCAGCATCTCCTTTGCAACCATAATTGCGGCACATGACAGTTTTTGATTCCTCAACTTGGCTTTCTTCACACACACTAGTAACATCAACAATTTCCCATGCATGATATGTCGCTCCATCAAACCCTCCAGTTGCCTCAATGAAAGGGATAGATTGCTCTCGATAGATAGATGTGACACATTCTCCATGTGTGCATTAAACTGTTAATCCCATTCAAATTTGACAGTCTGATGCAAAGTAGATGGCACAACTCCAGCCATATGAATCCACGATTATCCCAAAAACATGTTGTATGTCGAAGATATATCAAGCACTTGAAAATCCATGGCAAACTCGACTGGCCCAATCAATACATTCAACTCTATTTCTCCAATTGGACTTCTTTTTACCTCGTCAAAAGCTCGAATATTTATATCACTCATCTTGAGCTCACTGTATTATATCCTAGCTTTTTCAGAGTTGACAAGGGACAAATATTAAGTCCAGAGTCTCCATCAATCAACACTTTAGATACAAACATGTTGCGATATTTAATAGTTATATGTAGTGCTTTGTTGTGAGCACATCCTTCTGGTGGTGGTTCTTCATTATCAAAGCTGATTCGATGACTGTCAATCACGCGCTTCATCATTCCAGCTAACGCCTCACTCGTTGTTTCACTTGGAACATATGCTCCACTCAAAATCTGAAGTAGTGCATTTCTGTGTACTTCTAAAGTCAACAACAAAGAGAGAATTGGAATCTGGGCATTGGTCTTCTTCAACTGATCCACAACTGAGTATTCACTTGGCTTAAATTTTCTTAAAAAATCTTCTACCTCGGCTTCTGTCACAACTCGTTTGGGAGGCACATTGCTCTCTTTATTTTGCCTTAGTCTAGCTAGTTCCTCCAACATATAGCACCGCCCAGACCTTGTCATTCTTGAAGTCTTGGTCTTATCAGGGACCGTCTCCTTTCCTCGACATTCCATCACAGCTTGTTTATAATTCCATGGTACGACCTTAGTATCATACACAAGCGATTGACTTGGTGCTCCTAATATCTCAATATGTGCAAAACCACCTATCGTTATAGCAGGATAAGTAACAACCACAAGAATATAATTTTCTATGCTCTCCACAGGCACTATAAACTTGGTTGGATCATCATCACCCTCATATACTCCAATCATATTCACTAAGGCACCATTATGGTTCGGGAGTGGATTGTTGTTCACATTTGGTGTCGGTTGCTTGACTGTGATTTGTTTCATCTCAATGAGATCTTCAACCTTGTGCTTCAATGCATAACAATGATCAGTGGAATGTCCTTTAACCCCCGAATGGTATGCACATGTTTTAGAAGGATCGAAACTTCTTGGCAATGGATCTGGAATTCTACCTTCCACGGGATACAATAAGCCTGATGCCTGCAACCTTTCAAACACAACACTCAGTGGCTCCCCCAATGGTGTAAAATTGTGGGAAGGTCTATTTGGACGGATGAATTATTTTGATGATAGAATTGTGGTGGTGGGGATTGATAGGCATGTGGTCGTGGAGCTCGATATGTTGGTTGTGTGTGGTAGACAGGGTATGAAAATTGTGATGAATGAGGTTGGTAAGATGATGAAGATTGATAGTATGATTGTGAGGGATATTGGAGGTATTGTGAATGGGGAGCACGGTGTTGATGTTGTGAAGGTTGTTGATGGTGATATGAAGTACCCCTTAGAGCCATTACCGCAGTAACTTCTTTCTCTTTTTTCTTTCCACTTCCAAGAGCGCTAGTTTGGATGGCCTTACTGGTAGACTGTAATGCTGCTAGACTTGTAATTCTTCAACTCTTGATGCCATCTTCAATCATGTCTCCGACTTTTATCACTTCAGCAAAAGATTTTCCACCCATTGTGAGCATTCGTTCATAATACTCTGGTTCTTGTGCCTGAATGAAAAAAGTGATCATTTCTGCTTCCTCCATGGGTGGGTGTACCCTAGATGCTTCTTCCTTCCACCATATAGCATATTCACGAAATGCTTCAGTTGATTTCTTCTTCAATTTTGTGATTGAAATTCTGTCAGGAGTAATCTCGACATGAAACTTATAGTGATCCACAGAAGAATTTGCCAAATCATCCCAAGCAAGCCATTTTGTTGTATCTTGCTTAGAGTACCACTCTAAAGCTTTCCTAGTCAAGCTTTGATTGAACAATTTGATCATAATCCCTTCATTCTTTCCGACACCAATCAATTTTTCACAATAGACTTTCAAGTGAAAGAAAGGACTTCCAGATCCATCAAACTTTTCAAATTTGGGAATCTAGTAACCCGGTGGCAACTCTACCTCAGGAAAAGCGCATTACTCTTCATATCTTACACTTTGGTTACTACCAAGCCCGCACAAACTTCTCATAGCATCTTCCAAATTCTTGAGCTTCTTGTTTATCAATTCATTACTAACTGACCTTGCCTCCTTTTCAGCTTCAACATAATGATCAACATCTGGACGACATAAATCATGAATCTGTGTCATAGGTGGAGCTGTTGCATAAGTATATGCCGGTGGAACTTGTTGTGGATTAGTAGCATCTGTGCCACCGGTATGCACTAAGCCTTTGAAGAAGTGACTGTGAACATGAGTAACATTTTGAGTAACTTGAGGGATGGGTGGTGCATTTTGAACGGGTTGAGAAGTGGTAAAATAATTCACTTGGTAAAGCTCATTCAAATTTGAAAATAGAGGTGGCATTGGCATACTCTGACGAACACTGGGAGTGAAGTCATATCAGGTGGAGTTTGAGACAATGGCCTGTTCTAAAGCACCATACGACTCAATTCAACAATTATTTGCTCTAAACGAGCAATGGTCTCTGGGATTGTTTCTGATCCTTTTGAAGTGGTTGGATAACTTGTGATGGGTAAAGTAAGAATTGGCTCAGATGAAGTGGTTACATTAGTCAAATTTTGCTCCATTTTAGAACGAACCCTTTTTGTTGCCCAGGTAATAAGTAGTGAGTCTGCAATTGATTTCTTGGCTTTGGACCGTGTGAAGTATGAATGCTCCGCCAGTTCCCCTTTTAGCACAAGTCAACCTTTTTTATTTTGAAAAATATATTTTTAAATATCAAAAAGGAAAATGATAAAAAATAAAAATAAAATAAAATAAACACAAGGTAGTATGTGATAAGGATAAAATGTTGCAAAATAAACATTTTAGAATAAACATATTATCGCATTTTATATGCAAGGGGACCTCTTTGAGCCAGAGGTAGGCCTAACGAAAATTTGAAGGACAAACATGTCTTTTATGTGTCATTCCAAACTCTCCATAACTTAAGCTTTTACAATAAGATAGAAAATAAATGTATACATTGAAATTTCCTATTACATGTTGAAAATGAAATAAGTACAAAGCTATTTAGTTTTTTATTCACTAATCTTCTTGATCGCCTTGGTACGTTAACCACCAATCAAAGAATCTTATAGTTATCTGCAAGAAAATGTTAATTTTTTTTCTTTTATAAATATCTATCTATAGAGAGTAATAGGTCCACAATTGACACATTTATCCTTCAAATGATGCACATAAAGTATGATAATTGTCACTTCGGGTCATAGACTCGTTAGGACATTTGGTAAGGTTGACTAATGAAGATAATACACCAAGTGTATTAAGTTTCCTAGGTTGAAATGATGCATGTTTCTTACAAGGTTTTGGTTTAGCTCTAACCTGAGTGGAGTAAGAGTGGGTTGACTAGACACAAGGTTCTCGAGTGGAAAACTCAAGTGAGAAGGCTACGCGGTCACACAGAAATAGATCTGGACACCCCGCACATATGCCAGTCCTCCTAACTTTTGGGATTTTTGAAAGATATTTGCGGGTGCGCAAAACACACCTCGCGTGTACGTGTGATGGTGTGAATTTTCCAGAATTGGAGAAAATATGAACGGAATGACAGTTTATACAAACTGATAACAAATAAATAATGAATACAAGAAATATCAAATAAGTAGTTTATATCACATAAACAATTTATATCAAAGATAAATAGAATATCAAGCAAATAAGGTAAAACAAATATATAAGGACTTAAAAACTAACCTAAGCCTGTTATGGTAAGAACCTAAGTCCCCAGTGAAGTCACCAAGTTGTTATACCCCATTTTAACTGAAGTCAAATTAGTGTACAACATATTGGTGATTTCTAAATTAATTAACTTAAGAAGTCGCCACCTAACTATTAAAGGGTGAGTTAGGACACCTAAAATTTTTAATTGACTTCATTTTAAGGTTTCCTAACCAATTAAAGATTCTAAGGTAAGGGTTCAATTAATCCTAAAGGGAAGGGGTAAGGCATCGTTTAAGATCCGTATTAAAATGGTTAACCGATCAAACTTAAATTAATTTAAAAGGTCTTAAAGGTGGTAAAAGAAAGAATGGATATTTTATAAATAAAATGAGCTAATGTTAAAAGTATATATGATATAGTAGTATAAAAAAATAATGTAGATGATTGTAGAAAATTTGACGTTTAGGGAAAACAATAAGAGGGCATAAAGGGACTGTTTTTTTTAAATGTCTTTGCATTAGAAAGACGTTACTTGTTAAGATCAATTTTTTAAATTTTGGAAAAGATAATTTTTTTTTTGAACAAATTCAAACTGATTGACTTTTGATTCAAAAATATATTTGTGAAATAAAATGAGGACTTCGTTAGGTCTAAGAGAAAGTAATTTATTATAAGTGAAAACAACTTATTTTATCTTCTTAAAGAATCTCAAACAACTAAATGTGTTTCTAAGTATCTAAAGCCAAGAATAAGTAAATCCCCAAACTTGAAATAAACCCCAAAACACAAACATAAACAATTAGTCACAAAGAGTTAAATAAGACTAAATGACAAAACCAGAATAATAATAATAATAATAGAGTAAGATGTCATAGGCGTTCCCCAAGCAATTCTTGCTTGTTTTTCCTTGTTGTCGGACATATTTAAAGGAGATGTAATTGGAGGATATTATGCGGGTATGGGGAGTCTTGCATTAAGACTCCATATGTTGCTCCAAAATGTTCATGCACACAAAAGATAAATAATAGGAATTAGCACAAGTACAATAGTTCCGTAAAAATAAACAAGATAAATCGAATAATTGTTATATCAAATTTCTTTTGTAAATTTTTTTTTCGTTAATCATGGTATGGACTCAAACATTAGCAATTAAAAATAGACAAATCCACATATAGCTGTGTATATGAACAACCTACATGGTATAATCTTACATGGACCAAATAATACCCAATTACATAACATGAAAATAAGAAAATAACTTTAACCAAACTGTAATTTCCTAATAATCAGAATCATGTGAAGACCACCCAAATCAATAGACAAGGTGGATCACAAATGCTAGAAAACTGAAAATAATAGAGTAAGTTGGATATAATACTTTAAATACACGGTATCTCTATTTCATTGATAAGGAGAATTCAAGAGTCTACACTCTTTATGCTTAACTGATAAAACTTAAAAGAGTATTCATACTTAACATGTACACTTATACGAGATAAAAATACCACAACAAGTTTGGCGAATTCCCTTCTCAAAATGATTTCTTTGGGCTTTCTTATCTTAATAATTTGACCAATACATATATTAACACACTAAAAATACGACGATAAAATATTTGTAAAAGTAATAATATAGTAAAAATATAACAACACCTAAAAGTAGATTATTAATGACTAGAAAGCGCAAAGAAATAAATTAGAGAAGAGGTGGGACAAAATTGGGTGTCAACATCTTCTTTAAAATTTGAGCTGACAAAAGAATAAATGGAAAAGAACTAGGAGCGAGATGAAAACATGGCCAAAATGATGACTTATATCACATTGTTGTCAAAGCATGTCATGGTGAGTGGTTATGAATCTTTGAATCTAGCTGAGGCAAAGTTTGAAAACAAAGAGGTACATCTAGTGTCAAGACTAGAGGAGGGTTCTCGTTTGAGCTCTTTAAGGCCGGGCGGGAATCAAGGTTGGAACATAATTAGTGAGGATGGTTGGAGAGATCAGGATCGAGATTGGTCTGATCGGAATAAATATTGGAAGAAAGAAGATAATGATGATGCTTGCTATTCAGACACTGGTGATAGTCTGAATTCTAGGGATAGTCCCGGGAACTTTCGGGTTGAGGATTTGCTGTCTCATATTCTAAATTAAGTGGAAGGATCCAATGAAAGGTTTAAAGAAATAATGGCGGATTTCTCATCCTTAAATAAGACGGTAAACTCTCACTCGGCCCCTATCAAGCAACTTGAATGATGGTGAGTTCAAAAATTGATCACGACAAATGCATCACGATGTTGACTTGGAGTGGAAAGAAGTGGGTGGTGATGTGAAAGTTGACGGTAAGGTAAACACTTGTAAAGAAAGGGATGATGCCATTGATGTAGATAAGTTCAGCGAAGAATCGAAAAATGAAGCACCCAAAAAATTGGTGACCAAGAAGAAGAGTGTGAATTTTGAAACGGTTGAGGTGTCTCATAGTTGTAGTTCCATTATGACGAGCAATGTGGTTGTCAAGAAAGCTGATCTGGGGAATTCACTATTCCATGCACTATTGGGATGTTTCAATTTGCCAAGGTATTGTGTGATCTAGGAGCAAGTATTAATTTGATGTCGTATGCCATTTTCAAACAACTCAGGTTAGGTGAGACTATGTCGACAACATTTCCACGATGCATGCTCTCTATTTTTGCTGATATGGTTGAAGACTCGATGGAGGTCTTTATGGATGATTTTTAGGTTGTGGGTAACACATTTGAAGTGTGTCTCGAACACCTTGAGAAGGTATTACAAAGATGGGTTGAAACCAATCTTGTTCTCAATTGGGAGAAATGTCACTTCATGGTCAAAGAAGGTATTGTTTTGGGGCATAAAATTTCAGGAAAAGGAATGCAAGTGGATTAAGCTAAAATTGAAGTTATTGCTAAGCTACCTCCTCCCATTTCGGTGAAAGGCGTCCGGAGTTTTCTAGGAAATGCAGGCTTCTATAGGCGGTTTATAAAGGATTTCTCTAAAGTAGCTTATCCCATTTGTAAGTTACTTGGAAAGGAATCTACTTTCAACTTTGATGAATTTTGCCTCAAAGCATTCTTGTGCTTAAAAGAAAATCTAGTCTCGACTCTGATAATTGTTTCCCCTGATTGGAGCATTCCATTTGAACTAATGTGTGATGCAAGTGGTGTGGCTTTGGGAGTTGTTCTTGGTCAACGAAAGGACATGTTTCACTCGATTTACTACGCAAGTAAGACTTTGAATGTAGCTCAAAAGAATTACATTGTCACTGCACAAGAATTGCTAGTTGTGGTATATGCTTTTGAAAAGTTTAGAGTGTATTCGTTGGGCACTAAAGTGGTGGTGCATATGGATCATGCTGCAATCCGATATTTGATGGCTAAGAAAGATGCAAAGCCAAGGCTGATTCTGTGGGTGTTGTTGTTGCAAGAGTTTGATTTCGAGGTTAAAGATCGCAAAGGGTGTGAAAACCAAGTGACGAATCTCTTGTCGAGGCTAGAAACCAATGTTGTTATTTCTAGTGAGAGGGATATTGAGGAAGCCTTTCCCAATAACTCAGTAATGGTCGTAACTCATGGCAATCCACCTTGGTATGCTGACTTTGCAAGCTATGTTGTGTGTGGGGTTCTTCCCGATGGACTGAATTTCTACCAACGGAAGATGTTTTTATTCTATGTGAAGAAGTATTTTTGGGATGAACCATAACTATTTCGAGAATGCGTGATGAGTCGGGGATTCTGACTCATTTGGGGCTTTATTTTTACAGTTTTATTGTCTTCAATGCCTACTTTATACTCTAAACTGATGTTAAATTGCTAATAGTCAGCAATTAAGGAAAAATATAAAGGCTAGGACATTACTGGGCAATAAGGAGCAGAAAAACTGAAAAAGTTGAAGAATAACAAAGTTGATGATCACCAAGACCAGTCGGCGAACCACTCAGTGGTTCTTCAGCTCGCCAAATGCTCCAGAAGGCTAGCCTCAGGAAAAGGCCAACTCGGTGATGGAAGGTGCAACTCGGCGAAGCGCCGAACGAATCGACGAATGAGATCCTGATCGCCTAAAATTATAGAAGATGAATGGCAAAGAATCATTTAGCCGATTGGTCCAGTAGTTGAAATTTTGAAAGAGTATAAATGTGATTTTTAAAAGATGAAAAAGTAGTTTTTGGAGAATTCTTCCAGTTCTGAAAGTGGAGACACATTCTAACTATAGGGTTTTTATCCAAACACCGTTCTTAGTAGTTTTTGAGTAGAATTTGAATTGGGTTTTGATTTTAAGTTGATTCCAAGCATTGTGAAGACTTGAATTTTGTTACCTAGCCGATGAAGAACATAGTTGGTAATATTTTCTTGCTTTTTATGATGTGTGGCTAAAAACCCCATTCTTTGGGGCGTAATCATGTGATTAAATGTTCTAATTAGCTTATGGGTATTAGTGTTTACTGATTTAAATAATGATTTGAAGTGCGTTTGATTGGTAGTTGTGTTTTAATTCATAAATTGTAGTTGCAAATGCAATTCTAATTTAGTATTCTAGGCTTGCTTGAGAAAGAGGTTTTAGAATTAAAACTATCAATTGATGATTGTAGTAATTGGGTTATTGTTGGTTCTGCTTGATAAAGTCAACCTAAACTCAATCCTACCAATCTAGCTCGAGAGAGTAGATTATTGAGGTTTTGGGTTGTTCATATTGTTATGCTTGTCGAGGATCGAGAGGACTCGCGTGAATTGTGGTAGTTGATGAGTCCGAGATTTGGACTCATTTGGGGTTTTATTTATAATAATTTAGTGTCCTCAAATGCTTATTTTGTGCCAATAACTGATGTAAAACCTTTGATTTCCAGGTATATAGATTGAGGAACAATGCAAGGACACTAATTTGCAAAAAGGAACGAAACAAGCTGAAAGAGTGAAGAAAAGGAAGTTTGGTGATCGCCAAGTCTACTTGGCGAGTCGCCGAAGGGCTCCTTGACCACCTAAAGTTCTAGAGTGCCAAGCCCTGAAGGAGAAAATCTAGTCGGCGAGAGAAAAGAGCAGTCAGCAGATCGCCAAGTGGTTTTGTGATGCAGTATTGGATCACCCAAAGTTACAGACCTTGAGGATGTTGAAGGCTAAGAAAGAAATGTGATGAAATTGGCTAAAGGGTGCATCACCGAGTGGATCGGTGCCCGACTTACTGCACCGAATGGCTCTTCGCAGCACATTTTTTGCCACTATAAATACATTTTTAAATATCAATTATAGTAATCATTGAATCATTTTTAATTATGAATAGTATCTATGTTCATATTTGGAGAGTTTTCCTTAGCTTTTGGAGAATTGAAGTTTTTCACTTTTGAGAAATTGGAAGTGGGTCTTTGAGATTCTTCAATTTGGACCTTTGTAAAGACGAAATCAATCTTACCCAGTTGATGAAAACTCAATTTAGTTACGATTTTTATCTTTTTATGATGTCTAGCTAAAACCCCAATTCTTGGGGTGTGATTATGGGCTAATTTAGTTTATGGGTATTGTTAATTGTTAGTTTAAATGTTGTTTATGAGTGATTTCAATAATTAATTGCGGTTTAATTTAAGAATTGTAGTTGCCAATGCAGTTCTACCTTTGTGTTTTTGGCTTTCTCGAGAGAGAGGTTTTAAAACTACGATTATTGATTGATGGTCGATGGGTATTGGGTTGTCATGTGTTCAGCTCGAGATAGTGAATCCTAAACCCTTTTCCACACATTCACCTCGAGATAGTGAATGGACTAAGGCGTAGGTTGTTCTTACGTTGCATGTTTGTTGATGTTCGAGAGAAATCAACTTGATTCGGGGTAAATTATTCGCGAGAAAGTTTACCTCCTCTATAGTCTAGCTTATTCACTAATATCTAGCTATTTTCTAATAGTTATAATTACTCATTTGTCTACATTAGCCTATAATCGAATCACATCCCAAGAACCCGTCTCATGATTGTTATTTCGTATTATTTGTTGTTGTTGTAGTTGATAATTAAAACCAAAATCTCCTTATTTGACATTCGTGTGACCCCTTGATTTGAATTATGTTTTATTCGATAATGTCTATTCCTATGACTGATTTGACCACGTTTACACTTTACCATTGAATCTTAAACACATACCGCTCCCTGTGGGATCGACCCCAACTCATTTAGTTGGGTTATATACTGATTAACTTCTGTTGACACTTAGAATTGGATGAAGTGTCTTTGAAACGTCATTAATCAAAACGGTGCCTCCGCTGGGGAGTGGTGTTGGTTAAGATTCTTTGGTTAAGTTGAATGTTGTTCTTTTTAGTCATAACTGAATCTACTTACTTTTAGTTTTGGTTTTCATGTTGCTTGTTTAGAACAGAAAAAATGAGCATGTCTTGTAGCAACGGTGACCCAATGGACCACCCTCCTTTGAGATTGATGATTCTTAGGGATAACATCCTAACTTTCGGGAAATTGGAGGTTGAGTCAATCCATGAGTTATGGCTGAGATTTAAAATACTATTGCTGTAATGCCCAACTCATGGAATTCCAGAAAACATTCTACTAGATTGCTTCTATAGAGGTCTTGGTCCAGAGAACAGAGGAGTGGCTGACCAAATTTCTCCAGGTGGTCTTACATGACTTCCCTATGCAATAGCAGCCCAACTCCTTGATCATATGACGAAGACCAACAAAGAGACTGAGAAGGACTAGATTTTGGCCACACTATTGACTCAGCTGGATCTCGTGGACAAACAGATTATGGAATTGGAGGTACCGTACAAAAAGAAAGATCGGTACATTCCCCCTCACGAGCGTATAAACCCCAAGGAATACGAGGGTGGACAAATATAAGAGATACTCTCACTCATTTTCCACAAAGTCGAAGAACACAACAAAGTGTTGAATGAGATAAAAGAGAATGTCTCACTGCTAAATCAGATGAATGCTTCCCATTCCATATCTATTCAGCTGTTGTTGACCCAAATGGGTCATGTTTTGTCTCATCTCCACCCCAGGAGTGAAGTCTGAATGGGGACTTGCATCGTGCCACGACATTAACCAAGACGCTTCTTGGGAGGCAACCTAACTTTTTATCGCTTTATTTTTGTTTTAAAAATAATAATGTGTTCATTTTGCAGGTTGAAGTGTGGAATATGCTTGAAAAGTGGTGATTGGCGAGTAAAATGTTCAGTCGGCGACTCGCCGAAGAGGTTGGCGAGCCTGAATTGGACCGCCATTGGACTCAAGAAAGTCTGAAGTTGGAGTCTGTAAAACTCGGTGAGCCCATGGACTACTTGGTGAATTGCAGACCAGGTCGACGATTATGACTTTGTTCGCCGTTTGGACCCCCACATTAATTGGAGGTCCTGTAAAACTTGGTGAGGTAAGTGACCACTCGGCATGTCGCCGAGTGGTTTCACGAGAAAAATTAATGTCGTCGAAAGGGCGAGAACTGGATGGTTTTAAAGGCCAAAGGTTAAAACTCTTTCACATTCCCTCACTTTTTAACTTCCCAAAATCACACCCACACTATATTTTCCCATATTTTCATGTTTTTACCACTAGTTCATCATTGATTGTGTGCTCGGAGTTGGAATTATTTGCCACCTAGCTTTTCAAACTATTTATTCGACATTAAAAATTGGTTTTCCGAACCCCAAACTTGTATTTAGTGGTTTTTACTCATTTGCAATTGTTTGATCTGAGTGATGTGTGATGGGCCTCTCTGAATCGTAAATGTGTGCTTGTTTGCCTGTTTTGAATTCGTAGTCTTGCCTATATTGCCTAATTGTTGATTTCTCATCAATTTTTATGCTTTAAAATTGATCGAAATTGTTGGGTTGTGCTAATTTGTTGTTGGGTCTTGTCGGATGAAGTCTGAGTAGCCCTTAATTGTGCTAAATGACATATTTTGCTCGATGATGGAGCGTTTGACGTCATTTCTAAGGGCGTAAGTCATTGAATGGCCAATTTTTTTCAAATTGGGAGAAGTCTGAGTATCCCGGGGGCATGGGTCTGAGTCTAATTGAGCTAGTGTATGTTTTGATTTTGTTTTTCGGGGCTGCGGGGTTGATTTTTGAAGTCGGGGTAGAAAGTAGGCACATTGGCCAGTTTGGTGAGCTGGGTTGAGCTCGCTGAACCACTAAACGGTTCGCCGAATCCTTCTTGCTCGCCTTTAATTTCATGCGTCTGTTGAGTTTTGGTTCTGTAACTTTCGGCGAGAAGCCTGAGTTCGTCGAGTGCACTCGGCGACTCACCGAAAGTCTTCTTTGATTGCCCTTTCTGCACCCCTAACCCTTAAAATACACTGTAACTTCGGCGGGCTAGTCTGTGCTCGTCGAATAGTGTCGGCGATTCGCTGAAAGGCCCCTCCCATCGCTAATAAGACAATTTTCTGGAAATTTTTTAGCCAATCCTTTCGGCGAGCCCGATCTAGCTTGCCAAAGTGAATCGGCGACTCACCGATCGATTTAGCGAGTCTGTCTGCAATATGATTTCTGTGCTTTTGTTTGAATTGTTTCTAACTTTCTATAATTTATTTGCAGATATGGCTAGACTGAAAGTGGCAGGTAGAAATATGCCGCCTCGCAAGAAGGTTAAGGGAATCAAAATCAACGAAGATGCAGCTGCATCCAGGGCAAAGGCTACCAAACTTCCCACCACAGGTGAGAAGGGAAAAGAAAAGGGCAAGAAAGCTGCTCATACATCACCAGAAGTCAGCTCGGATAGTGACGGAATCTATGCCACTCACCTCACCACTTTTGAGAGTGAGGGTGAGCACAAGGATCCTAGAGCTACCATTTCTGAGCCTAAGGATGATGAACTACTAGCAGCCCAGGCTGAACGATCCGTCTAGGATCAGGGCTACCCACGCCACCACTACTCCTCCCGCTCCAGCACAGGATGTGGTCCTAGCACCACCGGTACAAGGTTCTCCTCCCCGGTCTATGAACATACTGAAGACTAAGGGATTAAGGACCATTATAGAGGAGAAGATGTTGTCTACTAATGGAGTCATTGATAGATATCCGAAGATCATGAGCTACCGGAGGTCTCACCTGTTCCAATTATTCACTCGACCCCGAGGCCCTTATGTTCCAAATTGGGTTCGAGAGTTCTACACTGATTACGGAGCTTTAGTGCCACAAGGGAAGAAACAGTCCACAAAATTCAAGACGGTAGACTATATGGTTGTCAGGGGTAAAAAGGTGAAATGTGATAGCGATGCTATCAATGTAATCTTAGGGGTTTTAGCATAAATTAAGGATGAGTGCCAATACAAGATCAGGACAAAAATATTAGAAAATATGAAGAAATGGTTGACTCCTCTGATATCTGACGGTACCCCTAAATGGCTCGAAGTTGGAGCACCCATTGAAAAGAAGGACCTAAATATAGCAGCAAGGCTCTGGTTTGGCTTAATCAGCAGTACCATCATGCCATCCTAGAACGAGTCGATTCTTCGCCACGCAAAAACAGCCTGTCTTGGTTGCATCATTACTGGGACAAGGTTGAACTTGGGGATGATCAATGCACAGGAGATGGTCATGAGGGCCAAGCAGCGCTAGACTTCTCTCTTCTTTTCGGTGTTGATCATCGAGTTGTGTAGATGAGATCAGGTACCTTGAGATGAGAAAAAGGATGTGGAAGTGATTCCCACGTATTCTACCGACATTCAGAGGATTGAGGCGGAGTACTTGAAGGATGAGGCCGAGAAGAAGAAGGCAGCCTCGTTGGATACATTCCCGATGGTTGATACTGATACATTACCTGCAGAGGCAGTGTTTCCTACTCCGGTCCCTGGGCTTTCAGGTACATTTAGTATTGTTCCTTCTATTACTCCCAGTTCCTCCACTGCTTCTTTACCTCCTAGGTCTAGTATTGCTGTTGCTGCCCGACCTCCACTCACCCAGGTTGCATTACTACAGATGGGGCAGCTAGCCCATTCTGTTGATAGGCGTGCCTCCAGACTTGAGGCCACCATTTCTGGCTTGATCGAGAGAGCCCTTGCTAATGCTATGACACCTTTGAGTTCTACTATTGATGCCCTTGCGGCAATGATAGCCGTGTGTGAGCGTGGACAAGGGGCCACTAAGAAGGTGACAACTTTAAAGGCAGTTATTGCTGAGCTCAGGAGAGATATGGACCAGCTGAAGTCCACTGACATGTTGATGATTTTTGGGACTGTTGAGATACCTGATATGCCAGCTAATATAGATGCGCGCCTCCGGCTACCACCAGAGATGAGATTCGAGTTGAGGAGGTAGTTGTTGCCGAGTCTAAGGCTGAGACTGATGAGGAGAAGTTGGTTGGTGATGAAAAGGCTTCTTATAAGGGCCTTACAGAGATTGAGGAGGCAATGATAGATTCAGCTGTGCAGATTTCTTTAGCAGATACCACCATGGCGGGATCTAGTGTTACTGATACCTCGGGAACGGATGCCCAAGATCAGAGTGTTGCATCGGGCACTGACATGACTTTATATAAATCCATCTCTATGACTTTTATTGATGTTTTAGTATTTTATTACATTTGAGGACAAATTGCTTTTTGTTTGTGGTGGGGTGAGATATTTCCATACCTTGCTTTTTGTTTGTGGTGGGGTGAGATATTTCCATACCTACCTCTTGTGATTATTACTTTTGTCTATATATTGGGTTTTGTGCTATAAATTGTGTTTTGGCACTGTTTTGTGGATGTTTGAGCTTGTGGCTCCTTGTTTTAAATTGCAAATAATTTTTGGACCCTTCTGAAAAATTTTGCCACCTCTTGATTGTGTTTGAATGTGCTGTTCTTGTGCAAATTCGAGTATCAGACATAATCAATACCGATGACTTAAATAGTGCTCTCAATTGAATAAAAATGAATGTGCGGCTACGATGAGGCCAAAGGAAGTTGCACAGGAAATATGTGAACTTTTTGCATCTCGTTGTGACTAGCTGGTTATCGAATTAAGTCTCTTGTGATAAACATTGCACACTAGCAAAAGTGTGGAATCTTGTTTTATATTGGTTCCAATATCTTGTGTGATGAGCTTACCGTGAACCTTATGTGATGACACCTAGAATTTGCCCTGTTGGTCCGGTTGACTAAGTGATGCAAGATCTTGAAATGAACTTAGGCAACAAATTTGAAGAGTAAAACAATTTAACATTATACCTCTTTTGTGGCCAACCTTGTGAGTATGTGAACTTTTCTTGAACACCCTTTGAGCCTTACCCTTTTCTTGGAAGAAACTTGATGCAATTGTGACCTTTCTTTATCCATTCACCCATAATCCTCATGATTTGTGTTTTATTTGAATATCCAACTTAGGCCAAAAGCCTAAGTTAGGGGTGTGGTGAAAAGAGAAGGTAAATCAAGAAGTGCAAAGAAGTCATCCTTGATCCATGGTTTTGAGAAAGATGGAACCCCTCCATACAAAAAAAGAAGAGAAAAAGAAAAGAAGAATGAAAAAGAAAAAGAATGAAAAGGTTGTGGAATAAAGTTGTGAAAGTTGCAAAACAAATGAGGTGTGCGGTATTCCATGGCAATTGAATAATGGGGTGAATTTTGAACATAAATGAGAATGATGAAGAAAAAGGAAAGAAAATGTTGTTCATACCACATTTCATGAGGATAGCAGCCACTGAACCTAAATGACCATACCTTTACAGTCATCCCTGTTACAAGCCTTAAAAAGACCTTTTTTTTTTATCTTGAGTGAGCTGAAACGAATGTTGGTTGGAAAATAAGGGCAAACCTATGGGTGAAAGCATGCATGAGTTCATCTTTGTGAGTGTGAGAGTTGTTTGTGATTCCGGAACTATAAATTGTTGAACCATTGTGTGTGAATATGGAATCATCTTTGTGTGAGGGCATTTCATTACCTTTGTTGAGCTTGAACTTGCATTTGAATCAAGTATTGTGAACTTGAGAATCTTTGGTAATAGTGAGTCACAACTTGAACCATTGAGTGCACAATTGATCCTTGCATAAGTAAGTTAAGTTTTTTTGTTTGCATTCATGATTGAGTCTTGTGTAGCACTGTTTGAGATATCTTTTTTGAACTGTTGAACTTGAGTTTTACTGAGGACACCAAAAATTTAAGTTGGGGGTGTTGATGAATTCGAGATTTGGACTAATTTAGGGCTTTATTTATAATGATTTAGTGTCCTCAAATGCTTGATTTATGCCAATAACTGATGTAAACCCTTGCTTTCAAGGTATATGGATTGACGAACAATGCAATGACACTGGTTTGCAAAAAGTAACGAAGCAAGCTGAAAGAGTGAAGAAAAGGAAGCCTAGTGATCGCCAAGTTTACTTGGCGAGTCACCAAAGGGCTCCTTGACCGCCTAAAGTTCCAGTATGCCAAGCCCTGAAGGAGAAAATCAAGTCGGCGAGAGAAAGGAGCAGTCGGTGGATCACCGAGTGGCGCCGCGAAGCAGTATTGGTTCGCCCAAAGTTACAGACCTTGGCTAAAGGGCGCATCGCCAAGTGGATTAGCGAGCCCGACTTATTGCGCCGAATGGCTCTTCGCAGCACATTTTTTTGCCACTATAAATACATTTTTAAATATCAATTCTATTTGGAGAGTTTTCCTTAGCTTTTGGAGAATTGAAATTTTTCACTTTTGAGAAATTGAAAGGGGGTCTTTGAGATTCTTCAATTTGGACCTTTGTAAAGATGAAATTAATCTTACCAGTTGATGGAAACTCAATTTGGTAACGATTTTTATCTTTTTATGATGTCTAGCTAAAACCCCAATTCTTGGGGTGTGATTATGTGATTATGGGCTGATTTAGTTTATGGGTATTGTTAATTGTTAGTTTAAATGTTGTTTAGAAGTGATTTCAATCATTAATTGTGGTTTAATTTAAAAATTGTAGTTGCAAATGCAGTTCTACCTTTGTGTTTTTGTCTTGCTTGAGAGAGAGGTTTTAAAACTAAGATTATTGATTGATGGTGTGTGGGTATTGGGTTGTCATGGGTTCAGCTCGAAAGAGTGAATCCTAAACCCTTTTCCACACATTCACCTCGAGAGAGTGAATGGACTAAGGCGTAAGCTGTTCTTATGTTGCATGTTTGTTGATGTTCGAGAGAAATCAACTTGATTCGGGCTAAATTGTTTGAGATAAAGTTTACCTCCTCTATAGTCTAGCTTATTCACTAATATCTAGCTAATATCTAATAGTTGCAATTACCCATTTGTCTACATTAGCCTATAATCGAATCACATCCCAAGAACCTGTCTCATTATTGTTGTTTCGTATTATTTTAAGCTGTTATAGTTGATAATTAAAACGAAAACCCCCTTGTTTGACATTCGTGTCACCCCCTGATTTCAATTATGCTTTTATTCGATAATGTCTATTCCTATGACTGATTTGACCACGTTCACACTTTACCATTGAATCTTAAACACGTACCGCTCCCTGTGGGATTCGACCCCAACTCATTTAGTTGGGTTATATACTAATTAACGACCGTTGATGCTTAGAATTGAATGAAATGTCTTTGAAACATCATTAATCAGTAATTGATCGAGAGATGTCTATTATATCTAAAGCCTAGCCTACCCACTAAGATTAACGTATTTTTGTAAATTATAATCACCCATATAGCGAAATTAGCATTTAATCGATCACATCCCCAAGAATCCCTTTCTACTTGATTACTCCCCTATTTTTATATTTTTAACTGTCACTCTGATCCCTCACATGTGACACTAGTTGTCTACCCTTACAATTTAATTGAATTATTTTCAATAATGTTTACCTCTACAAATGACTAGAACACTTTCTTTACTTCGTAATTGAATTCTCTACTATATCACTCCCTGTGGGATCAACCCCAACTCTTCGTTGGGTTTATAATTGATTGTGATCGCCTACACTTAGAATTGGATGAAGTGTAGTTGAGCATTATCAATGCGCAGTTCACATAATCAAAAGATGTGTATCAGAAGTCGAGGTAAATGCAATTCTCGATGCTTGCCACACATCGCCAGTTGGCGGGCACCATAGCGAGGTACACACGGCTACCAAAGTACTCTGAAGTGGTTATTATTGGCCAACATTATACCAATATGCACCCTATTTTGTTAAACAATGTGTTCAATGCCAAAAGCAATGAGGAGTGTCGAGAAAACATGAATTACCTCTCCATCCTATTCTAGAGGTAGAATTGTTCGATGTGTGGGAATTAACTTCGTGTGACCTTTTGTGAGTTCTTATAGGAATAAGTATATTTTGGTGGCGGTTGACTACGTTTCTAAATAGGTAGAGACTGTAGCTTTACCCAACAATGAAGAAAAGAACGTTCTGCAATTCCTGAAGCGATATATTTTCACAAGGTTTGGCACTCCGCGTGCAATCATTAGTGATTGGGGATCTCAGTTTTGCAACCGTTTGTTTGTATCGTTGTTGAGAAAATATAAAGTTAAGCAAAAAGTTGCAACCCCTTATCATCCACAGGCAGTGGGCAAGTTGAAGTGTCGAATCATGAAATCAAGGGAATTCTTGCAAAAACAATCAATGCCAATATGACTAATTGGTCTCGGAAGTTTGATGATGCTCTTTGGGCTTACCGCACCGCATTCAAAACTCCGATTGGCATGTCACCATACCAATTGGTATTTGGAAAGTCTTGTCACCTATTAATTGAGCTTGAGTTTAAGGCATTGTGGGCATTGAAAACATAAAACTTGAATTTGGGGGATACTTCAAAATATAGAGTTTACCAACTTCATGCATTGGAAGAGTTCTAGCTACGAGTGTATAAGAGTTCAGCCCTTTACAAGGAGAAAATGAAGAAGTGGCATGATGCCAAAATCCTTCAGCTAGAGTTTAAAGTTGGCGATCTTGTGTTGCTTTATAACTCATGTTTGAGACTTTTCCCAAGTAAACTCAAGTCGAAGTGGTCAGGACCGTTCAAAGTGACTCAAGTGTTCACGAATGGGGCAATTGAAGTTGAAGCAAAGAAGGATCGGCATTCTAAGTAAATAGGCAACGCTTGAAGCTGTACTTTGGAGAATGTCTGGATATATCAGTAATTGAAGTGGTGTATTTGGAAGATGCTTGAAAACATTTCCACGTCGTGCCACGACGTTAATTAAGGTGCTTCTTGGGAGGCAACCCAAGTTTTAGTTGTTTTTAAATAACGTTTGCTAAAAGTGTAGGTTAAAACCACTATTTTGAAAGAATGGCGATTGGGCAGTGGACTGACTCATTTGGTGAATCGCCAACTGGTCCCCCAGATCGCTCAAGTGCATCACCCTTCCTAGGGCCAGGATGGCGATTAATTCTGGAAAATTTGGTGAGGTTGCAGTAATTTTGACGTTCCACCAAACTAAATCGGCGAGGTCGATGAACCTCGCCATTCTGCTCCAACTGCAAGGCTAACTTTCTGTAAATTTTGGAGAGCCAAGTTCCACTTGACGGTTCGCTGAATGGTTCGGTGTCATCGATAATATTCGTCGATTGGGTATGAAATGAAGAGTCTCTCTTGCTCTAATCCTTTCATTCAGTGATCCTTATTTTGCCTTTTTAATAGTTAAATTATTTGTATATGCATTGAGGACACTACATAGTTCTTTTTGGTGGGGTGAAGGTCTCACAATGTTGGTGTGTTTTAATACCATTGCTGATTTCTTGATTTGTGCCTATTGTGATTGTTCTCTTGCATATATGAGTATCGGTTGCGATCAATACCGGTGACTTGAATAGTGCTCTTGATTGAACGATATGTTTGCTCAAGTCCAATGAGGCAAATTTGAGTTGCATAAGTCATGTGTGAACTCATAGCATCTCATTGTGACTAGTCGAGTGTCGAAGTGAGTCTTGTGATGATCGTTGCACGCAAGCCTAACTTGTAGAGTCATGATCGATGATTGTGTTGAATGCCTTGTGTGGTGAGGTTTTCTTGAAATATGTGCTTGGTGATACCTAGAACTTGCCCCCATTGGTCCAATCGAATAGCATTGGTGAATGAATGAAATGATCTTAGGCACAAATTTTTGAGAGTGAACCAAATTGTTATTATACCTCTTTGTAACCACCTTGTGAGAGTGTGAACCTAGTTTGACACCATTTGAGCCTAACCTTTTCTTTGGATGAAGCATGAAAACATTTAGTCTTTTTCCTCCCCACCTAAAACCTTCATGAAGCCTTGGTCTATTTGAATAGCCAACTTAGGCCAAAAGCCTAAGTTGGCGGTGTAGTGAAAAATGAGAAAAGAAATTGAGCAAGAAGTTTGTGAAATTCACCCTTGATAATTGTGTTGAAAAAGATGGAACCCCTTCATATAAAAAAAAAAAGAGGAGAACGAAAACAAAGCAAAAGAAAAAGATTGAAAAAAATAAAAAAATATCTCTTTTTGCAATTTGGGGATTGGTGGAAAGAAAAGGGGTATCCAATGAGCCATACAAAAAGTTTTGTGCTTGAAAATACTTAGGATGGATTGTGAAAATGAAAAGAGTGAAAGAAAAGGAGAAGAAGTGAAATGCAAGTCATGCTTCATGAAGGTAGAACTCACTAAGAAAAAATGATCATACATTTACCCTCAGCCCTATTACAAGCCTTGAAAGACCTTGGTGATCTTGCATAAGATGAATGATATGTTGATCAGAAAATACGGGCAAGCCTATGGGTAAAATCATACGCATGTTTATCATTGAGAGTGTGAGAGTTGATTTTGATTCCCTAAATTATAATCTTTGATGGACTTTGTGAGAGCATGGAATCATTCTTGATGTGAGGGCATTCGAATACTCTTGTTGAACTTGAATTTGCATTTGAAGTGAGCATTGTGAGCTTGACCTCTATTTGATGATGGCTAGTTACAGTTTGAAACTTTTAGTGCACAATTGAACATAGTATGGGTAGATTGAACCCGTGTGCATTCATGTTGAGTCTCAAGTAACACTATTTGTAGACATCATTGTTGGTCTGATTGATCGTGTATTTTACTTTAGGACAAGCAAAAGTTTAAGTTGGGGTGTTGATGAGTCTGGAATTTCGACTCATTTAGGGCTTAATATTTAAGGAGTTAGTGTCTTCAATACCTTTTTGTATACTCATAACTGATGTTTAAATGTTGATATGTAGCAATGAAGGCTAGAGAGTGAGGCAAGGACATTACGAGGCAAATAAAAGCGAAAAAACTGAAAAAGTTGAAGGAAAGGAAAGCTAGTACTCGCCAAAGCCACTCGGCAAGTCGCCAAGTGGACTTTCAGCTCGCCTAAAGGTCCAGCATGCCAGCCCATGGACAAACCCAACTTGGCGAGCAGACAAGTGATTCGGTGACACGCCAAAGAGATCGGCGATGCTCATCTTACTTGCTAAAAGTCACAGAAAGAATTGGTGCAAAGCCACGCCAAAAAGGCGAGAAGACGAGCACTCGCCGAATTGCCGACCAGTTCAGCAAACTCGACTTACTTCGCCGAAAGTTACACAACAATTTGTTGAAAAGCCATGCCAAAAAGGCGAGAAGTGAAGCACTCGGCGCATCGCTGACCGGTTCAGCAAGCCCGACTTACTTCACCGAGTTGACTCCGTGCTGAAATTCTGAGAACGTATAAATGCAATTTTGAAAGGAAAAGAAGGAGTTCCCACATTGTTCACTTCTGGGTTTTTGAGTTTTTACATTTTAGAACATTGGTTTACACTTTTGAGTAGAGATTGTGAGATTTTTAGCTTAAATTTCAGCATTTGGGAATTGCAGATTGTTGTCAAATCAGATGGAAAACTACATTGGTAACGATTTCTTGTTTATCACTATGCTTGGCTAAAACCCCTATTTTTGGGGTTGTGATTATGTATTTGAATGCACTGATTAGCTAATGGGTGTTGTTAGTTATTGATTTTATTGTTGTTTTGAAGTCAGTTCAATTAATTGTTCTTATTTTAATTGTGGAATTGTAGTTGCAAATGCAGTTCTAGCTTAGTACTCTAAACTTGCTTGAGAAAGAGGTATTAGAGTCGAACTATTAGTTGATGATTGTATTGATTGCATCTTTAAGAATCTATCTTGAGAAAGTGGGTTTGATTGCATTCTTACAAATTCAGCTTGAAAAAGTGGATTAATTAAGGAATTGGGTTGTTCAATTGTGTTTTGCTTGTTGAGGTTCGAAAGAACTCACTTGATTCGCAATAGTTGATTGAGAAATGTCTATTGCATTCAAAACCTAGCATACCCACCGATATTCAACAAGTTTGAGTAACTAGTAGTCATCCATTATACAATATTAGCATTCAACTTATCACACTCCCAAGGAACTGTCTCTATTTGTTTACTTCGCGTTTTAGTAGTCGTAAATTGGTTACCCAATTTACCCCCATTTTATATTGATCATTGAAACTTTGTGATTTACTTTAATGTTGTGAAACCTCTACTTCTACAAATGATTAGGACACAATTTTACTTCTTAATCAAATTCTCTATTGTATAACTCCCTGTGGGATCGGCCCAACTCTTAGTTGGGTTTATACTTGTTAGCGACAGCCTACACTTAGAATTGGATAAAGTGTAGTTGTGCGTTATCAATTACCCCTGCCCATCCATGGTTGATTTGAAATATTGAGCAAGCACATGTACCCCTATTTTACATCGATACCAATCCCCATACCCCTATATAGTCTCTTGTTTGAATCCATGATTTAAGTTTAATTGTGATAATTGATACCAAACCCTTTTCATATATTTGGTGGAACCATCCACCCATTTGTTCTAATTAATACAATGAATTGGTTTACATTCTTAATTTCCTAATTAAATTCCTTGCACAATATCATTCCTTGTGAGATCCTACCCCGACTCTCTCTTGTTGGGTACTCTTATTATAACGACCACTTACTCTTCTAATTGTTTTTAGAGCAGTTTGAGCGTTATCACATAGGCTCTATCCACGAGCTTGGGTGCATCACCCCCGATCACAGAGCCGCACATGCGAGCCATCCTATATAAGAGTAAAACAAGTGAGATTATAGAAACAAAATAAGACACACAACACACAACAATGAACGAAAAATAGAGAGTCTTCTGAATGATTCCCTGTAGCCTCCCAAAGATAGGATACAGACATCTCCGCACTGATGTGCAGGCCTCTACCAGACATTATCTCTAAAAAAACAAACACCGGCGAACCTAAGTCCTTAGTACCAACTTGTCATGACCTAAAGATTAGAGTCATGATGACACATACTATAACCCACCAGTAGGTAAGCCAACTCGCAACTTGGAACAACAAGTAATAGCTCTACGTCTTAGAAACAACAAAAAACAAGAGATACCGGAAATACATTAAGGGAAACAATAGAAGATAGGTACAGAAGCCAATATATATACAATCAGAACGAGATTCTAATGACTTGAAAAGTTGACTTTGGTCAACCTTCTTGGAAGTCGTGCTCAGATGAAAATTCTGACAGCTAGGTTAGCTTCGGAAGATCGATTTTGGTCTAGAACGACCCTTTGTTCACTTCCCGAGGCTTTAGATGGCAGTTGTGGAATCTGGCTCAAAATGATACTGGGTGTGGGACCCACTTTTCATCGAAGCGAGCTCCAAATGGAAATTCCGCCTTCACCGTTGAGTCCGAAATATCATTTCCAATCAGATTCCATATAAGGTTTGTATTTTTCCGACTCCGAACGAGTCCAGGGTGATTTTCGGATTGAATTGTTGTTGAATTTTGAAATGTGAGATCTTGATCATCTTAGGTCCATTTTGAGTCATTCTTGAGGCTAACTTGTAGAGTTTTTCGCAAGAATCGTCGTGGTATAATCTGTTTGGGTTGAAAGGGTCTCGTTTTTCCGAAAATTGGTGATCTAGGGGCTGCTACTTTTAATTGTTGTGGCTGATTTGCGGTGTTTTAAGCATCTGTTTGTGCTAAATTTTGGGGTATTAGTTTAGTAAGGTATTTGGGACGTTTCCACGGATTCGATTTCGAGATTCTCATTGTGGGCCCCACAATCCCGTTTTAGACCCGATTTTGGGTCCGTCTCCGAAAAATATAATTTTAGTGTCAATATATTCGTAATGACTAGGTGATTAACCTTTTGTTAGTGGGGAAGCATTTGGAGACCGTTCGGAGAGGAAAAGATCTGGTACCGTGAGTTGGAGCACGCGTGATCGGCTTTCAGGTAGGCTATGGTTTTCTCTCGTGAGATTGAGCATGTTTATGGAGGGGTTCGGGTGTCGAGCATGCTAAATTTCTATAATTCCTGCCTTAGACCTTATTTCGGGAAAGTGTTGCATTATGACAGCATGTCTCTTGATATTATTGAACATCCATATCTGGTGGTGTATATGATAATATTGAATTGAAGTATGTTTGGCCTTAGTCTAGGCTTAGACTAGTGTTGCCATAGACTTGCAAGATTTTGGATGTCGTTGGGCAGTAGAACTTTTTCCGACGTCGTTTCGGACGGTCAACTCCTTGTAGACTGATATAGCAGACTTGAGTTTGATAGTCTGAGCCTTAGCTAGGCGGTAACTCAGCTTATGACCTTGTATCCATAATGCCCTGCTTTTCTATCGGCTACAAATACCCGGTTAAAGTTCGTGGTCTAGCTTACTCATTATTGGATACTTCCTCGGCGATTTGGGGTATATGAGGGTCGGACTAAAATGATTATTTATGGTAATCGATTTGGTGATATTTCCCGCGACGTATGGTTGGATATTGATTCTTAGCTACAGTACCCAGTTAGAGTTCGTGGTCCAGCTTACCTGTGATCTGGTTTTGGCTACAGTACCCGGTTAGAGTCCGTGGTCCAGCTTACTTATGTCCAGGCTTAGCTACAGTACCCGGTTAGAGT
>NC_064286.1:13430297-13570154 GCF_019186545.1 Solanum stenotomum | reverse complement strand
CGTTTTGTACTATTTCAGTCTCCATCTGTATATATAGACTTGTCTTCTTCCTTTCGAGACAGTCCAGTCTCTGTTGTCCAGTTTTGGGACTTGTACTCATTTTGTAGTAGCTCTGTACTGGTGACTTCCAGGTTCTGGGAGGGATCTTTATTTGTTTATATTGTTATTTTCCTACTCTTGTTTAATTTCTACCCTCAGACCCATTACTTGTTGTTCCGGGTTACGGGTTGGCTTACCTGCTGGTGGGTTATAGTAGGTGCCATCATGACTTGATAAATCGGGTCGTGACGGAGATACACACCCAAAATCTGGTAGTCCATGTATAGAGTTGCTACAAAAGAGAACAAGTCTCAAAAGTCGACCAAAGTATATAGACTTGTCTCAAAAACCAAAAACTATTAAGAAAACTACAATAGAAAGAGACGGGTTGGGTACCAAAATCTCACCCTTGCCACTGGATTCTCCTGCAACTGGCTTGATATCAGCGTTGGTGACTGGTGCTCGGACCTGCAACACAAAAACACATACAAAGTGTAGTATGAGTACCAAAACAATAGGTACCTAGTATGCATCATAATCTAAATGAGCTTAGAAAGTAAAAAAAATAATTAAAAGCGAGAAATCACACTAACTAGAGGTAAAAAGAGTGGAATGATAACAATAATCTAATTGGACTGCACATGAATCTAGGAATGAACGGAAAAAAAGTAAGTAACTAGTTATAACCTAAGTGAACCCCTATAAGACAGAAGGTACACTTATGCACATGTTTTATTAAATAACATAAATGCACCCCCATAAGACCAACGAGTACACAGAAGAGCTACAACTATTAAGTATGAGAACCAGTGAATCTAGAAACTTGAGGGATGCATAGCCCGAACATCGAACTGCAGATAAGACACCCAAAAAACTTAATAGAACCATGCCGATATGAATCAACTTAATCGAAAGTAATGAGCCCAAATTTGGATTATGGGTGAAGATCATGTGCCCAAGCCCTGAATCTGTGACTAAAGGAATAATATGCCCGAACCTCAAATCCACGACTCATCGAGCAGTCGCGAAAGAATCCAATATCAAAGTATCACCATCAAAGGGCCACCATGGATAGATGTCCACCCAAATATATCATCAAATCACTTCCAAACTCGAACCAAATTTGAATCCGAATTAACAAACGGATCCCAAAATCACAACCAAAACTACAGGACTAATGTAAGAACATGGGATTTATCGATTAAAGGTCACTGGAGATGAGTTAGCGCCTGACTAAGGTTCACACTATCAGACCTAATCTGTTATATCAGTCTACATGTAGCTAAGTCATCTGAAGCCGTCAGATAATTTCTAAGCCTTTTGGCTCTAATACGCGAGTCTAAAGCATCACTAGCTTACGTCTAGGCTAAGGGAAATAACTAACTACTAATAACAATATGATTAACCTAAGAGATAATACAAGGCAAGAAAGAATCATTACAATGGGATAGGTTTGCTCAATTTACTTGAAACTAAATTTATTTTTCCTAAAACATGAATTCTAAAATTAAACATGAAACAATCTAGAAACCCATCCCAGCGCTCGCTAATCAACATGAATTTACAGACAGGAGCTCATATAAAATCGTAAGTCATAGCCTACCTTAATAGTTGACCGTGCACACTCTCTAATCACGATTCTAGAGCTTTGCCTTTTCAAATGGCCTATGATCGCTGCTACTTTATCAAAAAAATAATCGCAACATCAATAAAGACGTCCAGACATTAAAATTGTAGCAATTAGAGGCATACCCAAAATTGAGTCAAAATAGAATTGTGGGACCCATTTATGGAGTCCTGTAATTGACTCTGCTAAATGGTCCTAAATAGACTATTGAACTTGTGTCCAAAAATGGAACAAAATTCAAGCTCTGAAACCAGCTAAAAAAAAATCATGCAAGAAATGAATCAAAAACACCATTAATGGGGATTGGGTAGTCCCTTCAGGATGAAAATTACCTCAATTCAATGCTCCATGCACTCCCTCAGACACTCCAATAGGAAGCCACACACTTTTTGAAAAGACAAAAACAACTTGCATCACCTTAATCGAAGGTGTATAGCTCAAGAAAATTCATTTTGAAATTTCAAGAATAGGCTAGTTCGCATCTCTAGCCTTAGTTAAAAGACCAAATAAATGACATGCGTGAATGCGGGACCCAATTTGTGATTGCCAAAGGTCGACCCTAATCTAACCCATTGTGAACATGATTTTTAACATGCGATCACAAAGGATTGGGCCCCTAGGCCTACATGATCGTAGCACAAGGCCCGCAAATGCGCTGACCAGCATGTTAGGTCTCTGTGAACGCGGAAACCAGTACCACTAGTCACCACAAACATGTCTAGGTTCTAGCGAATGGGAAGAGTAATATGAGGCTGCACCACCTAATGCACAACATATAGTTTCTCCCAACTTGAAATCTTCGATAGGGTGCTCGGGATTCATTCAGAACCCAGTGCACGCAAACGAGATATGTTACCTCACATATTTCAGCATTCTGGACTCAATAGAGATGTCAAACTTCCAAACGAGCTTGTCTCAATGAAAAGTGGGTCTCACACCCAAACTCCATTTTAAGAAAACTTTCACAAAAGGGCTTGGGATGATTCGGGAAGCCTCAGGATCCGCACTAAAGGTCCTTCCAAACCAGAATCGGCGTTCCAGAGCTAAGGGAACCATTAGAATTGTATTCTGAGGTAGTCTTTCTAAACTCTTGACCAACGCCAACCCTTCAAGTATCAAAAGCTTCAAAACACAAAAACTTATACAAAAACCAAACGAACGACCAGGTGACCGAACTATCATCCTCAGCAAGTCATGAATGACTTGAGATCTCTATAAGAATGCTCTAAATGATAAAAATAAGTTATAAAAGATAAATGACCTGGAGGGTTATTACAATATTTTATGTTTTTTAATATAAATAAATGCTGGTTCTTAAAAAATGATGGTGCATTTTAATGATTTTTCTATGGTGTTAGAGAGAAAATCAGTCAAAATGGGACAAGAAGCAAAAAGAAGTTATATCTGACAAAAGAGAGCCCAGATGGCAGGATGATAGAATGTCACACCTCCGACGAGCCGTCAGGGCAAGCGTGAGAGGCAAACAAAACCATTGTGAAAAAGTAGATTCTAGTGGTCCAACTGACGGGCCGTCACACCAGCAATGGACCGTCAGGCAAACCACCACATAGGCTTTTCCTACACAATTTCTAGTAGGGCACGAAGGCACAAGTGATGGGTCGTCAGGCGAAGTGTCAGATGCACTTCAACGGGTCAGCTTTATTATTTTTAATTTCAAATTTTCTTAAAATTATAAATAGTATTGTTATGTTTATTTTATTATCTTGCGTTTAGTGAATAACACAATATGCTTGAATGAGTTCTCTTCTAGAATTTTCATTGGTTTTTAAAAATCAAAATTTGTGTGGTTACTCTAATTTTGTAAGTAAATTCTTATTTAATAAATGAAATTACATTATTTGTTTCAATTATCATGAGTGGCAAAACTGCACAACCAAGAGTCTATCCATGAGTACATGACCTAAACAAGGTTTTTTATGGAATAAACTTTGTATTGTGATTGTATACATTATTAACTCTTTCGAACTAATTTCTAATGGTTATAAATATTAGAATCTTTCCTAGATTTTACTTGTTTGAGTACAAAAATGTAAAACCTGGAAAAAGAGTTAATAACGTGGATTCGAGATTCAAAAATTGTCTAATGGTTTATGATGTAGTAAGATTAACCAATTCAAAGTAAATGTCATTGATTTGAGATAAACACTTTTAGTCCAGAGTAAAAGTGACATGCATCTAATTTGGTTGAGAAATAGTTAAATGTAGCATGGGTTTGATAAACTAGTATACTAGCATTACAAAATGAAATTATATATTAACCTGAATTAAGGCAAACACTTTTAGTGAACACAATCATGGTTTTTCTCTCTATAAATTCTCCGTTTAAGTAATATTTTTGAAAGTTACAAGTTACAAATTGATACTAAAAATCATTCGAACTCTCACAAACTTTGTTATTTCCTTCGAAAATAAAAAACGAATAGTAAATAATGATCATATACGACTTAGTTCTCACCTTATTCCCTATTGGTTCAACCCAACCTAATTTGGTTTTATATTTGACAACAATCGAGTTATATTATTTTAAGGAGGCATAATTTGGACATATCACCATATAATAGTAATTTGTCTACATATTTCTATTTAACTTTTTCACTTAAAATAATTTCATATTTGCATGAACATTCACATTAGTATATTATACAATATTGTGCATTGTGTAACAAAAACTTTCAATCCGCACTTATAGTATTTCTATGATTACATGAATAAAAACTTTGTAACAAAAGTTTTTAAAAAGCAATAATAATAAATAAATAATTGAACTGAGACATGCCAAAACAGGATGAGGAAAAAGTTACTAATTGGTAAGTGAGAAGCAACTCATTGTCAAAAATCATTTTCCTTTTGCATTTTTTTGGTATTTTCTGGATCTATTGACCGGCGAGTTTCTTGCCATAATTGGGTTTCAATTCCCAATTTCTTGAGCTCTATGAGGCCTCGCTCAACTGCAGTGTGGAAGAAAAACTTCATTTAGTTATTTGCATTAAAAAGTAAATATATATTTCATCTAATATCACAATAGTAAATTATTTGTACATTTTGACACCCTCCCATTTTAGGAAAGCATACGAACTCAGTGAATGTGGGTAATTTAAAAACAAAAGGGGGTGGTGGTGGAGGGGGCGACAACATATTATAAGGAGATTTTCAAAAAGTAAATAATAATTACTTTCGTGACCAATTTTTGTTTGACCAGAAATTTATAACTTCACATTTTATGATTTATCAGTAAGAAGATACACCCAAAGCACAAAGAAAAAGTATCAAATGTCAATGCAATTACATTTTATATAGTTGAGAATATTTGTCTCGAATTTATCAAGAAACCAAATTTGTTGACCACATAAAGCATGAACTGCTAACGTTCACAAACAACTATGCCATACTAGAAAAGGCAAGATGTTTCAGCGCCAACTCTGAATCCAATATATCATAAGTCAAAGGATGGTGAAACTTAGTTTTTCACTCCTGAGATTGTGTATTTGAGTTACTGGATTTCAGAAATGGGTAGTGCCCCTACGATGATACAGACGTCGGTATCCAATACGGTGAGGAAGACGACATATGTGACGAAAACCTCCCCAAGTGCTGGTCAACAACTTATTTTCCAAACATTATTTGGTGTAATGACATATATGGTTGTTATGAGTATAAAAATTATTTTCTCCTAAGTGAAATTTTTATAGCCTCAATATATGGTTTATGCCTAGATAGGATATGCGAAACAAGCCCCATTTTCAAGGACTCGAGTATATTTCAGAGAAAAAAGCAAAATTAAAAGCTTAAAACTTAAGAGTTGATTAAAGTCAATATTAGGAGTTAACATGCTTGGAATTGGGGATTGAAAGTCATATAGGTTTGTATGATGATTTCAACTTAGTTGATTGATTTTGACAGTCCCAGGGGGCTAGAGAATAATTCAAAAAAATGCTTGAGCCAAATTTAGTATTTCAAAGAATAAAAGTTGACATTGGTAAAATATATGATTAGATGACCTAAGATTGGCGATTTAAGAGTACTAATAGGTTCATAAGGTGAGTTTGAATTGAAAATGTGTTTGGTTTGTACCTCAAGGGGTTTAGGTGGTTTTAGGGTGGTTTTTTATATTAAAAATGCAATAAATATGGAGGCTATGGAGACGCTTAGCATCAACTTAGCCTTTGACACATGAAGCCTACATTTTTAAAACATTTCTCAAATAGACGAATTTCAAATCCACAAAATATATTTGTGGGAGTTGTAAAGCTTGGATTTGGGGATTCTTAGAGGGATTTTGTTTTCGATTCAACTTTAATCTTTGTTTTGGCACTTACATTTGATTACACACCTAATTTAGTCGCTTTAACGTGTGATCTGATTGAGAATGTTGGGGGACTTTTAGCTCTAGTACAATACATTGTTAATTGACAATTTTAAGGTCGTCTTGACTGGTAATTTTAGATTTGGAACACTTGGGATTTTTGTAAAAAAAATTGAAAGAATTTTTTCATTTTGACTCTATGACACGAGTTTGACATTTTATTGACTTATAACTCATTTCTTTTATATGTCACTATGAGTCGTTTTATCTTTGTTTGGTAGTGTAAAACTCATATTTTATTATATAGGGAGGACTCTTAAGGAAGGGTAAAGTTATTCGTTAAGTTTGTGATGTGGGGCATATTTACTCTTTTTAGTCATGCTTTCGTATGTTTATACCTTATTTTGAGGATAATCTAGGTTTAATACTATGGTTTATAACAATTTTCATGTTTTCGCACTTATTAAAGATGTTCTATGTGTAGGTTAAAAGGATAAAATTATGGAAGGAAATAAAAAGATTTTGCCAAGCCAAGCCCAAGGCAAAACTTCGGGTCTCGTGACATGGCTCCCAATGCGAAGGGGGGTCAAATTTCACCCCCCCCCCTCAATGTTTCATACACTACATGAGGTTCTTTAGGGCGTGAAAGAAGATCACGTGATGCGAGGGCTAGAGAAAGGGTCACAACCTCACACCAACAGGTTCCAAAGACGGGTGAAATTTCCCTTTTCCCAGTGTGACTTGGATAGATCTTCTAGGTGTTTTAAAATATTATAAATACTCATCCTTGGTCATTTTTAGAGGAGGACGAAGATTGTAGAAGCAAACATCAAGAATAAAGTCGCAATTCTCTTAGGCTTGCCTTTTTCCCTCTTAACTTTATTTCTTATTGCTACATGAAGTATAAATTTTGTAATCAGATTATGAGTGGCTAAAATTCTTCCACTCAGGGTTATGGTAATAGCATATAAAAAATATTTTATATACAGAGTTTTAATGTGGATTCTACAGTTACATTTTGTTGTCTTAATCTTATTCTTACTATTATACTGTGTCACGACCAATATGATAAGCAAATAATTGCTCGTTGAACTCGATAGAGGAAAAATAAGAGTAGAATGTGGGTTAAGGAGAGTAGAATGTGTTATGGCTAGGATAGAGACATGCTTAGTTTTCCTTCCTTGACAAAAATATAGTAAAATATGTAAATTCATTTTGAATAGTTGATTATCCCAACTCAACGATATAGTATGAGGATAATTTGGATAGACGATTAGAGGCTCGATAGACCATGAGCATAATAGAAATCTTGTGAATCAATTATTATTATATATCTTAAATTATTTTAACAACTATATGTAAATATGATGGAATTAGACACGCATCATAGCCCTAGGAGATCTCTCTGTGAACAACTTCCACAATCTACTCACTTCATTATTCTTTCTTTAGGATAGTAATTACTATCGTTATACAACAAACTTACTCTCTAGAGTTGGACAATAATTGTTATTGTAATTATAATATACTAAATCAAGGTCTTGTCAGTGCTAAGTCCCTATGGGATTCGACATTCGAGTAGTTGCAATTACTTAATTACTTTACGACCACATACACTTGCATGTGTGTTGAGAGACAACAATTGTTTTGCATCATTGTTGGATACTTAAGTATTGACGAGTTTGACATTTTTTTTGTTATTTTTATTTTACAAGTGTTAACAATTTGATCTTAATTATTGTCATTGCAGGTGACAGGTTTATGCTATACTATAAAGACAAGGCTAACCTTACGAAAGATGAGGTAAACCTAACTTTATTCCAACCAAAAAGGTTTCTTTATTAGAGGTTAAGGTATCAGGCCTTGTTGCAAGAATAACACAACCAACCATCGACTGAAATGGCAGACCAACCACTAGCCCTAGTAAAAATGCTCGAAGAGGAAATTCCACTCGTAAGAAACATCAAGTCTAGTATCATGAAATCTACCATTACTAGAAGAAATGAGTTAAAGCAAAATATGGTGCAAATCTTGCACTCAAGAAGGAAGTTTACCACATGAGGATCCACAAGTGCATCTCCAAAATTTCATAGATACGTACATCACACGGGGCATCTCATAGGACAATATTAGACTTTTCCCTTTCCATTCTCACTATTAGGGGAAGCTAAGAGGCATCTTTAAGATAAACCTCCCAACTCTATCATTTCATGAGCTGAAGCATTTTATTGCAGGGTTCTTTCAATTGAGGAAGACAACTAAGTTGAGAAATGAGATACTCGAATTTTAGCAAAAGGAAGGTAAAGGCCTTCCCCAAGAGATTTGAAATGTTATTGTTGGTTGTTCCCTATCATCACCAGACGTAGGAGGTCCTAGAACATTTATCGATATTTATTCTAAACTATTTTTGGATTCAGTTGCAAGAGGATAGGCGGCACTATAGAAAACATAGACCAAGTTAGTGCTCCTATTGATTAGATTAGCAATTAGTAATACAGAGTGGAATAGTGAGTCATATAAAGAAAGAAGTTGGTATGATTGAGGTTGATAGGATAACTAGTACATATACATGCACAAATCACAACTATGAACAACAACTTCAGTTAGCTGAACAAATTTCTCATGGAGCAGGCGCATGAGCAAGCTTAAGTTTACTAGATTCATAAAGCTCACTTGTTATGTGAGGTCTATAGGGGTGATCATTCAACAAATACATCCATATTCTATACATTTAATGGGTAAGGCAGATACGAGGCATAGGACATCAGAATTTTGGGAATGCTTATAACATTAATTAAAGGAAACACTCAAATTTCTCTTGAGGTGTAAACTAGAGAAAAAAAATCAATATATATATATATATATATATATATATATAGACCATAGGGTCATCAACAAGGCTATCAGCATAGTCTGAGCAATTTAGTTCAGATCTAGCTAAATGATATCAAAGAGGTGCTGAACAAATTGGTAAATGGGCAACAAAAGTAGGAAGACACTGCAAAAATAACCATGAAGTAGCAATCCATATTTTAGAAAGATAGATGGGTCAGAGAACAAAATATATGAGACCTCTTGGAGGTCTACCTGGTGATATGGATCCCAGTTTGAAACATGCTAATTCAGTTATGATTACAAGTGGTAAGGATTTGGGTGAAAATATTCAAGTGCAGGTAGTGGTTGATACAATGGTTAACAAGAATAGCGTTAAGGTTTCATAAGAAAAAATTGTGAAGCGTTCTACACCAGTAGCTGTAAGATCTCCTCATTAAATAATTCCCATAGAAGTTGAACAAGCAGAAAGGGGAGGTAATATTCTCAAAGTTCTTCAATCTATTAAAGCAGGTAAAAGTATTAATACTCCTCTGGTTGATATATTGCAAGGCATTCCCCAGTATCCAAGGCCAACAAGAGAAGATTGAATGAATAACAAGCGATTTTATAATCCTTGATTTTGAGCCTGATTTGAAAGTTCTGATTGATGTGGCATCTCAATTGCTTACTAAGAGATCATATGGCAAAGTGAAAGTGCTCAACGCTTACAAACCATTAAGGTAATCATCCATCTATGTAAAATCATCATCTATCACAATGACATATTTTACTTCTGATTTATCGTAAAAAGATTCATTGGACAAAGCCTTTCAGGCCAAAGTATTATGTTGGGACGCCAAAGAGAACAATCCTATCCAACATCTGAATAATTTCATGGGAATTTGTGCACAATTTAGGACTGCACAAAATTTCAGATGGAATTATGAAGTTGTGAATGTTCATACATTCCCTTACAGGGATGGCAAAAGAATTGCACCTGACGATACAATTATATTGTACTCTATTAGGGCATGTCATATGCTAGTAAATATGTTCTTATATAAATGGTTCTTGCTAAAAGGAAATTAAGTAACAGTAGCAACATTATGTACTTCAGACAGTTAGAATGTGCGCTCTTGTAGGGGGTGTAGGAACAAATTAAAAATTTGTTGATCCCTCCATAGATTTGGATTAATGATATGGTATAACTTCAGACATTTTGTCTTGCTCAAGACCTAGTGAAACAGTCCATAGGGAGAAGAAGTTAGGAATTACATGTTTGTTTCAATCATTAATTTATTAAATAGTGTAGTTAGGCATAAAAAAGAATGGAATTCCAAGGTTAGATTGCTAGTAGAGGGAGTAAAAAGGTGGATGAAGAGATTTAAATATTACCAATTCTATGAAGAACCACATAGTTCAAACCACTATGATGATCCTTGTTCTTAAAGTGGAGTACATCATGCCACAACATTAAATCAAGCATTTTTCAAGAGAATTCGTGATTTGTAGTGTGTAGTGAAAGAAAAAGAAAAATATAAATATGGCATGCCATGACCTTAAATATGGATCTTGGTGGGAGGAAACCCACTTTAACTGGGTTTGTTGTTACTATGTGCAGGTACAGAGGTCTAACATATTGCCAAAACAAAATGGAGAGACTAAAACATGAAAAACAAATTTGAATGGGGCACGTCCAAGACACCTCACCACGTAAGGGCTTAGGTAACACGCCTAGCCTTGTCGTCTGAGGTACCTCGGTGATAGAAAAAGGGCCCCAAGTAGAGCCCACTTTTTAACCCCTCCTCCCCNCCCCCCCCCCCCCGAAAAAAAAGAAAAAGAAAAAATCTCTTCATTTTTCTCTCCCCAAGTAGTCCTTGACTGACTAGCCGACGCTTCTGCCTTTCCACTTTCCACAAACACAAAATTTCCCCAAGGTACAAAAAGCATTAAAAGTAGTAAATTTTCTTCTTTATTTCATGAAAACCCGATTACCTAACTTTATCATTATGCTTATTTCAAAAATTTTTGTTGTGAATTTTGCGAAGCTTCAAGCTTTGAAAGTTATAGCATAGTTTGATTTTAGTATGATATCGATTGTTTCGTTGATTGAGTAATTCTAAATAGTTTTCATGATAATATTGAGAAGATACTACGTGCTAATTTCAAATTTCTATAGCTATTTCTTGATATTGATTTGGTGGGTTCGTTTAAGTCTTAAATAATTGCTTATTTTGGTAGATTTGTGTTGCCATTATGTTTGCAATGAATTAAATTATGATTATTGGTACCTAATTGATTCCTATATGGCTTATTGTTGGGATGAGTTAGGTAGATTTTGATACAGTAGGTGGAATTTAGTATTGCAGTAGATTCCTTAGCATGAATAATTGAACAAAAGTTTTGAAGAATGAAATATGGTGATTGAACATGTTCCAAAGTATAGTCATGGACATTATGTTTTCTATGAGTGATGAATAACAAGCGTCTGATGTTAGTCATCTGGTAAACTTTAAGGCCTAGAATAGTATCAGTGTGTGATGGTCCATGAATATTTGGGGGTTGTAAGAAAAGGTTTTTAGGCAAATTGCACAAAATAGAGAAATTGTGCAAAAACACCTTCAAGAATAGAGAAATTCACAGCTTCATAGTTCCATCTGGAACAAAATAGATAAATTGTACAAAAAGACCTTTAAGAAAATGCACAAAAAAAAAGAGAAATTGTGCAATATTTGTTGAAATGTCAAATTTGGCCGAGAAGGACCTTTGATGCAGATCCTGAGACTTTTAGGCTCATTCCAAGCCCCCTTGTAGAATTTGGATTAAAATTAAGTTCGAGTGTGGGACTCACTTTTCGTCAAAACAACCTCAGTTGGAAGTGTCCACATCTCTGTTGAGTCCGGAATGCCAAATTTGGTGGAGTATCATATTTCATTTGTGTGCATGGGGTTTTGAATGAATCCCGAGTCTCTATCGAGACATTTTGCACATTTCAAGTGTCAAATGGTGCAACACTTTTTGGTGCGCGCAGACTCATTTGTTCTAGGTGTTTTCGCGCCTAGCGTCGCATTCATGAATGCCTATGGTTTTAGCCTTCGCATTCACGAGCCAGGTGACACATTCACGGAGACTAAATTTCCTGGTTATCATGTTCGCAAACCCAGCTCTGTAATTGCGGAGAGTGGTGGGTCGAATCTTTCGCGTTCACTACTGGCTTTCCACATTCGCAAAGAAGACCACTACTAAAAAGTTGTCAAAAAACAACGGCCAAAAGCGACGGACTGCATCGTTTTTTTGGTCAAAATCGACAGAAAAGCGACACAGTCGCTTTCGTTACTTTTATGCTCAACGCTTTTCAAAAAGCGATGGACTGCGTCGCTCAAAAGCGACGGACAAGGTCTTTTTCTTTTTATTTTTTCTTAAGTGACGGACAACATTGTAATTTTGAAATTTTAACTTTTTAAAAAAATAATGCGACGGACGCAGTCACTTTTCTGGAAAAAAATATTTAAAAAAAAGTTCAAAAAAGCAACGAACAATTCGTCGCTTTTCTGCATTTTCATTTTTATACAAACAGAGAATATGAATATAATTAATTAATAATCCTTTATTCCACATACAAAATCATGTATACACACATAAATCATCAATCTTATGACAAAGAAAGATAGTAAAAACATCCATAAAAGAATGACAGTAAAAATACACACATAATTGACCAAATGTTCATAATAACAAACATAAAAAATTCAGATCCATACAAATTAAAGCAACACAAACTTATTTAATTTAAAAATTATACAATCTAATTTAAAGTAAATAACTTAAGACTGATGAAAATGAAGGAGACGAGAGGCGAGGAAAACAAGTGGGAGTTTGGTCGCGGTGGCTCGTCGTTGGAGTCGATGGGACCGAGACAAAAGTCAGTAGAGGAGGTTCTCGCAAGATTTAAGGTAGGAGAAGGAAGAAATGGTGGTTTACTTTCGAGGGTGACCGGATCCGATGGAGAGATGGAGAGGAGCAGTGGCGGTGATTGAAGGAGAGAAGACAAAATTGGATATGATTTTAGGGTTTTGGTTAATAAAAAATGAAAAGAGAAGAAGATGTGATCTAAACCCTTGGATTGGATGAGATGGATGATTATGATTAGAAGGGGTAAAATGGGCAGCGTAAATAGGTTGTTTGATGGGTCTTGAGTTGGGTCAATTAAAACTTTAATTGGGATATTTAATTTTAAGCTCGATTTTGACAATAATTGACATTAAAAACGATGGACACCGTTGTTTTCTGAAAATTATTTTTTAAAATAATAGCAATACAGTCTGTCGCTTTAATTAAATATGAATATAAATTATTTATAAATAATTTTAGCGTAATTTTTATTTTAAAAAAAGGGACGGACAAAGAGGTCTTGTTCGTTGTTTTTTCAAAAAAAAAAGCGACGGACGAAGAGGCCCTGTTCGTTGCTTTTATAAAAAAAAATCTAAAAAGTTTTAAAAAATAAAAAAAGTGACGGATAGTGTTGCATTTGCTGTCGCTTTTTTAAAGCAACGCAATCCGTCATTTTTTCGTCCGTGGTTTTTTTACCTTTTTTTAGTAGTGGACCCAGGGTTGACCAACATGATCGTTACCAGATGTTTGCATTCGCAAAAGTCAATTTATTGGTCTTTACTTTAAAGACTAGTCGTTAATTTAGCTTCAATTGGCATATTTAAAGTTGGATATCTCGAGCTTGGGAGCTCTTGATTGGGTGTTTTAGTTGCTAATTGTCAGGTTTTGGCATGGCTTTATCGTGGAGTTATTAGGAGAGTGTGGGAAGTGCATCTTCGAGGTTCATTTCCATCCCGAAGGACTGCCTGAGCTTCTTTAAATAGCATATTATTTCATTTTCATGCATGTTGTGAAACTGAGCTTGAATTTTCCAATTTTTGGGCACAAGTTCAGTAAGTTGTTTAGGACCCAATTACAAGGTCAATTTTAGGATTTTTAGTGTGGGTCCCACAATTTTATTTTTAACTCAATTTTGGGTGCGTCTCTAATTGTATCAATTTTGGTGTCTAAACGTCTGTATTGATGTTGTGATCACTTCTATGAAAGTGTTGTGGTGATCAGAGGTGTTTTGGAAGAGGAAAGCTCCAGTGCAATGAATTTAGAACGCATATGATCGGCTTCAAGGTAGGCTACAGTCTACTTTTCTTGATTGTGCTCCATTAGATAATGTTTAGTATAAAATGCATGTGAATTAGGATATATATGTCGGATTCTAGGAATCCATCCTTTATTTCCTTTTCTATTGATTCCCATATAAGCTTTTGGCTAGTCCTAGGTGGTAAAATCCTTAGTTTAGGCTAGTACACTTGCTTATAGCATAGTTAGTGCAGTCATCCTCCTTAGAATTGATACTTGAGACCTTAGTTTAGCTTATGACTTAGATGTTTAAGCATGTGTTTTAGCGATCCTTTTAGTTGTCAGTTTCTCCATATAGTGGTTGTTACGATATTTGTACCTTATGTTAGTGATCGTACTTTGGTTGCTTGTCATAGCCATGATTGGCTTTAGTTGTGCTCGGTTGGGAGCTTGAGTTGTATGTTTGGGGTAAAACGTTGATATTTGAGTTATCCACCCCCCTTTGACTATCGAATTCTTCATTGATTCCTTTGTTTCGTGGGTACTACTGATCTTGTTATGTTGTTATTGTTGAGGATGTTGGTAGATTGTTGGGATTGAGGCCTTTGTCGAGGACCAGTTAGACTTCAGGTTAGTTTTCTATGCTTTGGGAGCGTGGTAGTTTGTAGTGTTTATCTAGTTGTTAAGCTGCTATTGTTTGAATACTAGTGATGGCATACATTGCATTTGATACCTATTTCACGTGTTTTGTGGTATGACCCCAGCTCATGCATTGGATATTTACTACTATTTTTGAAAAAGTAGTTTTTACGTTTTTACTCTTTTAAAATTGGTTTTGACGGGAGTTGTACCACTTGGATCACTTTGATAAATTAGTTTTTGAGACATTGGAGGCATCTGGATGTGCTCACCTTTTACTTGATCAGTTAGCGTGTCGGTGCCACTTTTCTCTATTGATTTGGCTACTATTACCTCTATTACCATGACGGAGTAGATCTGGTACGGGGATGGATAGCTTTGGAAGTCCTGAATCGGGATCAAACATTGTATACAAACTTCTCGAGTCCCTTATGCTTCCTTCGGTCATGTGACACATTGAACAAGATGATGATGTAACACCCCAGAAATTTTTTTGAACTAAGACTCGAACCATTCATCGTAGTGAGTGAGATTTTACCAAGGAATTAAAATTTCTTAAGTGTTAAGGTCACTAGATGTAGCACCTTCAGTTCCAAAAAGAATTAAATTGGAAATAGCAAAATCTGAAATTTTACAAGTTAAGCTAAGTATGAGTTTTGGGTTGACTTCAAACGACCATAACTCCTAGCTCAGGATGATTTAGGCGTTCTACCAGTTACCGTAGGAAACATCTTTGAATTATCTTTCCAACGCCGCCGAGTTTGATAAGTTTCGAGGTCGGATGAGTGAGCTATGACCTTTTGAAGTTAGGATGTCTAGTTAAGGAAAGTCAAAACCGGGTTTTAGAGGGGTAGTTTGGTTTTTTCCTTACCAAAACAGATTTAATTCGTTTTTAGTAATATTTTAGGGGTCTAATCTGATTAGGTTCAGTTTTATAATTCTAAAATACACCTAGGGTTTTAGTTGAGAGTTCAAGAAGAGAAAAGAGGAGAAAGAGGAGAAAAGAGGAGAGGATCAAGCGTTCGTCGAGATTTTTGCGTGTTGTAGCGGATTTTCGCCATGGATTTGATCCCTAAGAGGTATGTAAGCTTCCATAGTGTTGGGTTCTTTCACCCACACGCCAATCATGATTTATTCAGCGTAATTTCGTTCTTGAAATTTATGGATTTAAGTTCTTGATGAGTTCTTGAAGTTTATTAAGTTTTGAAGTAAGATTCTGCTTAGGTCAACTTTAAACGACCATATCTCTTAGAATATTAAGAGTTACGTGAGCCATAACCTATCCAATTAAAGGTAATTGAATCTACTTTCCAACCCCACCAATTTCACGTCAATCCAATATCTGAGTAAAAAGTTATGACTATTTTAGTAACCTATACAGTGCTGTTACGAATTAGCCGACGGGAAAATATTGAAAATAATCGGTTTTTGTCTTTTTACCTCCAAGAAAACCATCAACGAATTTCTTGACTAATAAAAAGCTCAAAACAATCAGATTTTCATCTTCACTCATGAAAATCATAATTTTTGGCTATAGAGATTTTAAGAAACTAACTCGAGAATCTCAAGAAAGGTCTTCTTGATTGTTTACCTTCAAGCTAGGGTTTCAAGGCTTCTAATCAAGTTCTTCTTCAAGATTCTTAAAGATTCTTCAAGATTCTTCAATAATCTTGTTCTTCTAGGTATGTAAGGCTATCATAGTGTTGGACTAGTTCGTCCTCACACCCTACATCTACTTTCAGATCAGTAAAAGAGTAATCTAGGAAACTTTCCCTAGATTTGAGTATTCTTGAGATAAGTTGATTTTGAGTTCTTGAATTCACGTTTCTTTTAAAAGTTATATTCCTAATTATCGAATAGCTATATTGTTATTGAGATCCTTCATATCATGAATCATAACTCTTGAATTCATAATTCAAATTCAAGAGAGAGTTAAGAGTAGAGTTCAAGGAAGCCTTTGAGTTCAATTGTGAATCCTTTGAGATCAACTATCGATTTGAACTAAGTTTTGAGGAAGTAAGTCAGAGAATGAGAAGAGTCACATACATGAGTTTCATAATGTTATGTAGACCTACGAGTCAAGTCGTTCATGCCCATAAATTCCGCATGAACTCCAGAAGTTGAGTATCTTTGAGAGGAGTAGTATCTTCAAGTTCTAAGTCTTGAGTATTGAGTTCCTAATCCCCTTTGAGATTATATTTCTAAGCATGGGACTATTACATGTTACCCATAAAGTCTTTGAGTTGAATTGTTCATGCCCATAATTCCGCATGAATCCTATAAGTCGAGCAGTCTTGAGAAGAGAAGTATCTTTGAGTCTTTGAGTTGAGTCGTTCATGCTTATAATTCCGCACGAACCCTCTGAGTTGAGCATTCTTGAAATTAGTAATATCATTGAAGTTCTTGAGTTCCAAGTATTTGAGTTCTATCTATGGTTATTGAAAACCTTGCATTGAGTAGTTCATGTCCATAATTCGGTATGAACCATATTTTAAGAAGTCTTTTACAAACGTTTTAACTTTGTTTTAAGACTTAAGTTTTGAGTTCAGTAAAGAGTAAAGAGTAAAGTTTGAAGTCTTTTTCTTCAAAAGTATATGGGGACTAAGTATTCCCAAAGAGTTTATAAATGTTTTCACATTTAAATAAGAACGGAAACTGAGATTTCCAAAGGGCCTTCGGGCTAGTTTTCAGAAAAGAGTAATAGCTTTCTAAATGAAGCAAGCAGGGAAACTGAGATTTCCAAGATAGCCTTTGAGCTAAGTTTTTGAGCAATTATCTCAAATCAGCAGAAAGAAGTATGTTTTTAAAACATAAGAGCTAGTATATTTTTGGGAGTAGTATTGAGCACCGATATGGGGGAGAGTTTAGACAACTCACAGCCTCCATAAACCATGTAGCCACCATGGGTAGAAAAGGGTCATACTTTTTAGATGAACCTTTTTCGAAATAGACTAGTGGATCCATTAGGCAGTTCAGGTCCTATACCTTTGGCCGGGTATAGGATGCGCTGGCAGCGTGAGGTAGATCGCTGTATCATCACTATAGCTCTTATGTGATGGTTGTCGGTTAGAGAAACTCCCACAGAAGTTATTGTATTTTTATATACATCAGTTTATTGTATTTTTATATACATTTCAGAGTTATGTTGTATCCTTGCATACACACAGATTTGACAGCATGTTTTTAAACAGTTTGTTTCTTTATATTGCACTTGTTTTAAATTGCTTTATATTGAAATGAGTTCAGTCATATTTAGTTGAGTATTCAAAGTTGAGTATCCAGAGTTGAGTATCCAGAGTCGAATATCATATCTTTGAGTCGAATATCATATCCTTGAGTTGAGTATCTAATCTCTGAGTTGAGTATCTTATCCTTGAGTACTTCTGAGTTGAGTAAGTTTGAGTAGTTTGGAGTATTCCTTGAGTTGAGTAAGATTGAAAAGAGGCAAGTATGTTTCCTTTTTATCAAGTTTCAAGCTTATGTTTATGTTTTAGAATTCCCCTTACATGCTCGTACATTCCACGTACTGAGCCATTTGGCCTGCATCTTTTCATGATGCAGACACAGGTATTCAGGATCATCAACAGGAGCTTCGTTGATACATCCGAGAGTTCGAGTTAGCTATGGTGAGCCTCATTGCTTCCGGAGGATTCCATTTACTTTCAGTTGTTAGGAGGTCGTGGGTATTGTCCAGACTTCCATCATTGTCATTTAGAGGCTTCATAGATAGACAGTAGAGTTTTAGAAGTCTTCATTTATTTTGTTAAATGTTTTAAAGACTAAAGTTGCCTTTTTATGGCGAGTTGTATATATTTTATTATACATAGTTTTCTTTGGACTTAAAGTTTGTATTTAAGTCTTATGAACTTTTATTTCAGTTTTTAAGCTTTGTATGCTTGAATCAGTTTTCCACTTGTAGTCAGCCAGGATGAGGGTTCGCTTGGGGACCAGCAATGGTCTTCGAGTGCCGGCCACGTCCAGGGTGTAGGCTCGGGTCATGACAGATAATATTCGCATAAGTCCTACCTGGGTGTCATGGGCTGGAGGTAGGTATATATACTTGGTTGTGTGGTACTTGGTTTTGATGGCTTAGTTGGTTTCTATCACATAAGTTGCATTCATATTCATTTTCGATCACCAATATAATTGATTGTTGTTTGCACCAACCGGTCTTATGGCCGGGGTCGATGGGTTATATTTGTTGTTGTGTACCTTCCAGGATTATGGGGGTTTGATTAGGTTTTTGTTCGATAATATGGTTGTGTATCTTATGTTGATCATTTTATAGTAGTTATATATATCAGTTCTAATTTTTCCTATCTGGGTGTTTTTTATTCAGTTAGGTTTGATTGACCTTTTAGGTGATTATGTGGAGTAGTGGTGTTTACCATTGGTATCCTTGTTTAGTTGGCATTCTTTGTCGTGATTAGGTTGTTAGACTAGCGCCTCTAGGTATGTTCCCTTGTTTCGGTCTCTTAGTTAGTGTATTCTATTTCTTCATCTTTGTTTACTTGTATTATCACGTGATACCCCTTCGTTAGTTACTTGTGTTGTGCTTTTCTTATTTACGTGCTCTTTATATTGTCTTTAAGTTTGGAACTAAGTCGGACTATGCCTACTGAGTACCTATTGTTGGTACTCATACTACACTTCTGCATTCTGCAAATCATAGTACAAGTTTTTGTCATTTATTTGGGACTCGTGAGAGCAGCTTTTGGGATTCAAAGACTGGGGTGAGCTCGTGACATTCAGAGTTTTCGATCTCCCTCTCTCTTCGATAGTACTGGTCTTTATTTTGCATTCGGAGATAGTTCTATATATATTTGTATTTATAATTTTTTGTTCTCCTATTTTGATTGGAAGCTCGACTAGCAATTAATGTCAGGTCTCTGGGTAAATTTTTATGTTTATATTTTTTACCTCTCCTTCCTCTATATTGATATTGTCCCCCATTCCCCTTGTGTTTTCTTACGCGTGACAGCGCATTACTCCTGGTTCCGGACTATGGGGTTTGACTTATCTACTGGTAGTGTATAGTAGATGTCATCATGACACACTTCTCAATGTATGCATCAGAGGATACGAAGCACGAAATTTTTGGATTGTGTTTAGAATAGTTGTTTTCTCACATTCTCTCCTTTCCATCACTCACAAGGTCAAGATAAGTGAATTCCTCCGTGAATTGACTTTATTTCACCATGGAAGGTCATGGAATCTCACTTCTCCATACTTGAAGCTTGAAGGAAAGCTTGTTTTTTTCTAAAAAAAATAAAAATAAAGTAGAAAACTTGGAATCTCTATCAATTGAGATATTTTTCTCACACATCTTCATCTACGAGCTCGGGTGAGCATTTGTAAGGGTAAGGGGTGAACAAAATCAAACCAAAAACTACACCAAACTGTAGATCGAGTTAAATCGAGAAAAAAAAAATTGACTAGTGATTTGATATTGAAAAACAAATTCGACTATACTTGGGTTGAGTTGATTTTAACTTGAAAAATCAAGCCAAGATCAAATCAACCCAACATTATATTTATAATTTTTAAATTTATTTCATACATAAAAGTATTTATTTTTATATAATTTATAAATATTTCTTATGTTTTTTCATAGTTTTTATATTTTACTAACATATTATGTCAAATTTGACTTAGAACTTCTAATGGTCCAATAAAGGCTATGGTCCATAGATATTATTAGTAACTCTAATAAAGCTCAAATCAAAATCAAATCAATGCTAAAGATAACAAAAGAATAATAATTCAACACTAAGAATGACAATAATATTGAATATGTGTTCTTTAGTTTTACATTGATTTTGACAATTGAATTACATAACTTAATTGTAGTTTTTCTTTAATATTTAGTCATGTAATTAATATTATTAGACTTATTTTAGTATAATGTAGAACTTTTAAATTATGATAATTTTCATTATGACTTACTTATTTGCAATATTTGTTTTATGTGGTTTCTTTATTATTTTTTCTTTAATATTTAGTCATGTAATTAATATTATTAGACTTATTTTAGTATAATATAGAACTTTTAAATTATGATAATTTTCATTATGACTTATTTATTTGCAATATTTGTTTTATGTGGTTTCATTATTATTTTTTGTTGAATATTTTAGTGTCATCACTCATATTATATTTTGTGTTGTCTTTTTAAGAACACCTTTGATAGTTGTATTTCGGTAGGAGTAAAATGAAGAACACCTTCGATAGTTGTATTTCGGTAGGAGTAAAATGTATTTGAAGCACAAGTTAATTATATGTTTGTATGAATACTTTAATGAAAAACTCAAAAAAATTCGGAAAAAAACCAAGGTTGACAAACCTAAAATTCATTAGTTTGATTTGGTTTATAGATTCAAAACCTGATACAAATAATTTTGTTTGGTATTTAAAAAAATCGAACTAACCCGGACCATGTATACCCCTATCTAGCTAAGCGTATGTTAATAAGATTGTAAACCATATATGATGAGAGTCTCCATCTGTTTATGTTTCACGGACGTCTTGACTCAAGTATTTGTTATTGATGCCCATGTCATAGGTAATAGGCTTTATATTTGTTATTGATGCCCATGAATAGTTTTTCTTCATTTAATATTAGTTAAAATTGCAAAATTGAGAGGGAGCAAGTTTATGAGACTTAAGTTATAGATGTGTTGGTTATAATGCATATAATTATATTTTGTACATACAACATGGATATTTGATAAATATGTATTTTAATAAGGGTAGTATTGTCCTAACATAAATTCAAAATAATTTATCCTACTACCAAAAAGATATCAGTTGTTTTTCCAAAAGTTTGTTAAAAAACTTAACTCTAAAAATTAAAATATTTTTTAAATTTAAAACAACACTATTAAATTGTCAACCAAAAAACCTATTCCCTCGGTCCCAGCTTATATAAGTTACTTTGACTTGGCATATAATTTAAGAAAAAAATGAAGATTCTTGAAACTTATGATCTAAAATAAGTGATAGATGTTTGTATAGCTATAAATCATTTCATTAAGGATAAAATGAATATTTTGAAGTTAAACTATTACTAAATATAGAAATCCCTCTTTTTTTTTTAATTGACTTAAAAGAAAAGTATGTTATATAAATTGAGACAGAGAGAATAGTACGTTTAACGACAGTAACACCTCCAAAGCACTCAAGGGGTGACTATTCTTTCTTCTTCTTTTAGTTTGAAAACATTTTTCATAAGTTAAAGAGTATTGGAAAATAACTTATTCGCCTTACACAAGATAGGGGGTAAAGTGTTACCATGTACAGCATCATATGAAGTGAAAGGTTGGCCACCTTGGTTGATCCAAAACTGTAATCTCTCTTCTGCAATATCTGCCTCCACTTCGTGATTTTTCGCCCTTCTCCAAAAGTATGTCAGCCATGCCTAAATTAATATTAATCTTACAAAATTAATAAATTTGAAAACAAAATCCAAAAGTAGGTGTTAAAGAGTCTAATATCAGTAGAGGAATGATAATTTGGTCTCCTTATATGGATTTAGACAAACCTCCCCTCAAGCAGAGGCGTATCCAGGAATTTGTCAAGATGGGTGCACAAATACAAAAAAATGCATCTTAAATATAAATTTGATAAGTTTGACTTTTAGGTTCTTAATATGAACCATTAAATTTTAAAAATTATAGGTTCAAAATATAATAATACTATTAGTTTTAAATTTTAATATACGCATTTGATTTAATTATATAAAAATCATTTAGTGCAAAGTATTTTAGGACCTTCCAATGTAAGGCACTTGAAAATTTTGAAAGATTAAAGGAAAAAAACAAAAGAAAAATTAGTTGAAACATCAAAAGTATAATCGATAACCACTTGGGGAGGTGTTACTCAAAAGGACAAGATAGATATAAGACTTAAATTTTTATCCTTACTTAGAGAGGTGCACTCAATCATTATTGTATTATTATATGATATTTTAAACGTGCGTTCACACACCTATATTTAAATATTTTTTAAAAATATAACATTATTATATATAATCTAGAGAGGGGAGCATGGGTTCACGTGAACCCACGGCACCCCCTCTAAATACGCCCCTGCCCTCAAGAGCTAGCTTTTGGGGCTGAGTTAGGTCAAGGTATCATATTTTTACATAGTATTAGAGTCAGATCCATCCCAATTTGTTCACCAATATTGGGCCTCTATTTAGAAGTATTCACGCTCCAGTTGAGGTTTGGGCATGCGGAGATATGTTAAAAAGTTTCACATCGGTAGAAGGATGAGAATTTGATTTCCTTATATAAACTTGAGCAAGCCTCCCCTCAAGTGTTATCTTTTGGGGTTGAGTTAGACTCAGATGTCATAACTTGAAGCAATGGTTCTCAAGGTAATAAAAGAAGATCTTCATCTCCTTATTTTGACCAACCAAATGAAACAAATAGTGAGAGTTGAGAGTCGTTCACAGATAGATAGTTACAGGTCTATAAAGGAAAATAGAGTGTGTGAGCATGTTATGATGAGGTATCTAAAATAAATGAGGTTTTTTTTAGTGTGGTTTAGTCATTTTGAGAATATCAAATATACTAAATTTCTTAGTTATGTTATATTTTGTCGCTCGAGTATTATTTCTCCATGTAAAAAAAAGCTTGGTGTCCTTGTTATCTTCTTGTTCTTATTATTTAATGTGGATAATATTAGTACATTTTACGAGATTCTCACAAGTGCATTGATAATGTAAAAAAGATAAAACATCAAACTGACTTATTTCTAAGTTATAAATGAAAGTATTCAAATTTATTTCGAATTTCTATTCAAAAGTGATGGCTATTGTGCATCAATAAAAAAGGTATAGGGAGAAAGTAAATAATATGCGTGTAGTACAATTTTTTTTTTTAATACTTAAATTTGATTATATGATGTGTGTTATTAAAGAGTTTAAATATTTGAATTCTATGATGGTATAATGGTTCTTTACAATCCCACTAAAAGATCAATAGGAAATAAGAAGAGCCACTGGAGAATCTTCTTAAAACCAAGGCATCCTTCAAAGATAGTGTAGGTAAAAAGAATTACAGAGAAAATTGATGAGGAAGAGGCCGTGGTGAACGTGGAAAAGGAAGAAGTTATGATAACAATTTCAATAATGAAGATAAAAAGTCACCAAATATTTAAAGATTGTGGTCGTGGACAAAGAGGGAGAAGATGATGTGATTACTTTAAATAAATAAATGGAATACAGTATGAAAAATATAAAATTGAGTATAATAATTTTCATAAAAAATTGATCAATACTCTTGGGAATGCCAGTTGATCAAGAAAGCTAATCATGTTTATTAGAAAAAAAAAAAGATGAGTAAACATTGTTGGTGATACTTAAAAAAGAAGACAATATAATTTTAGCTCGTTCTATTTGGACAATGAATCAATAAATCATATGTGTGGATGGAGAAATAAATTCTTAGAGATCAATAAAATGGTGAGAGGTAGTGACTCTTTTGGAGACACCTCAAAGAACCAAATTGTAGGATACATACCATATTTATCTCAGATAAAGATGGTGACCACAAAGTAATTAAAAGATGTTTATTATGTGTAAAATTAGAAAATAATATTCTAAAGTTGAACTAATTACTTGAAAGGAATATGATATTCATATGAAACATATACAAAATAATTTAAATAATTGTTAAAGTGTATACGGTAAAGAATTGATTATTTTCTTTGAATGTTAAATAATTAATATCAAGTGTTTGAAGCTAATGTGCAAGATAAATCATAGTGTTAGCACGTATGATTTGGAAACCTAAATTTTGATGCACTTAAATGAGTGGGAGAAAGAATTTGGTGCACGGTATGCCTTCACTCAACCATCACAATAAGTTGTTTGAAGCTTGTGTTCTTGAAAAATATGTAAGGAAAAAATTTCGAATAAAGATCACGTCAAGATCAACCAAATCAATCCATCTTATTCTTACTAATATGTGTAAGTCAATTAACCCACCTTCTTTTGATAAAAATAAATATTTTTTTATTATATAATGATGATCTTAGTAGAAAGGCTTTTGAGTCTATTTCTTAAAGTTAAAATTAGAAGCTTTTCTTACGTTTAAAATTTTCAAAGTACTTGTAGAAACACAGAGAGACTATGATCTAAAAACTTTTAGGCCTGATAATGGAGGTGCATAAACTTCAAAAGAATTAAATAAGCTTCATGAAATTTGTCACCTTCTTATGAATCTGTACTCCACCCCCAATAAAATAAAGTTGTAAAGAGAAAATAAAATAGCACACTTGTAGGGATGGCAATGGGGTGGGCTGAATGCGGTGCGGGGCGGGGCGGGTTGCGGATATATGTGATTTCATGTGGGTTCAAACTTAATTTTAATCTTACATGTTATAAGAGTGATAGAGCATTATTTATTAAAATAATTTCTTTACGTAAACTCTTTTGAATGGCTAAGAAACTAGAAAGAAGAAAAAATTATCTCACTACTTGCATTTAATATTTTGTTATTACATCAAATGTAACCAATTCAAATCTACCAAAAAAGGGTTGTTGACATATCTAAAAGAGTTATAAAACATTGTAATGTTAAAATAATGTTATAACATGTTAATTTTAGAGATTAATATCTAACAAAATTTTAATTTCTTTAAGTTGAAAACTTACTGAGCCTATTATTTGAACTACTTTTTACAAAATATGTGGAATGGGGCGGGGCGGGGTGGGCGGATTGAAAACAACAAAATATGTTATGTGAGGCGGAGCGGGGCGGGTTGAGATCTTAAAGGGTTTAAGCGGGTTTACCCTGCAACTGCCCCGCCCCGCCCCATTGCCATCCCTACACACTTGTTCATATGTTTAATGCTAAAAATTTACTGAAGAGATATATATTGGTTTGCGGTTGTTTTTTGTGTAGTTTATTTTCATTAAGTTTGAGCGCACCAAACTTGTTTGTAGGTAATAAAAGAATGTGTGTCCAAAAGACCAGCGATAATGAGGGAGTAATTCCGGAGGGAAAGCTGAACTACATTAAAAACTCTATATTGTATCTTTCCATAAATCATATGTAGCTCTTAATATTAGTTCATCAATTTCCCCATTTTAAGATACTAAACTCATAAAAAAGTTAACATAACTCAGTCTACATATTCCATTTCCAGGTGCACTCAACTGCAATATTCTCCCTCAGAACTAGCTTCATCATTGTGTGGTAAGATATATGCCCTTACTCAAGTCTTTTATGGAAATAACCTTTCACTCATCACTGAGAATCTCCCTATATTTGTCATTATTTTCCTTGATACTTAGTCTACTTACCTAGTAATCATGTTGTTCCTTGGGGTTTGGTCCTTCATCCTTTGTCGAGGTCATTCTTAATCAATTCATTGTCCTTTTTAAGACCTCTAATCAAAATGAGTCTTGAGGTATGTACCACTTTTATTTAGGAATGCATGACTACATAATAGGGGTATATAAAGCTTACTCTAGAAAAAATGTTTTATTTTCTCAAAACATGATCACTTCTAGATAAAAGCTTTTACAAACACGGATTGAGATGGATATTTTGATGGTAGAAGATCTACATCCATTTGTTGTACATTCATATATAGGAATGAATTTAGTTACTTTGAGAAGTAAGAGCCAAAGAATAGTATAAAATCAAATGCTAAAAGAGTTATGATCCAGCTGGGTGTCTTATGATCTGTTATTTTGGAGCTGATGTTAAGTTTTGATTTTTAACAAACTTAGAGATCTAACAAGGAACCAGATCCTTGTTATTGGGACTGATGGCAGTGAAATGAATGAATAAACTCAGTGTGAGGAATATTTGTGTATCATCATCAAAATGGGGGGAAATGTTATATTCTAGGTGTTTTGATGATCCACACAAATGCATGGACCTAGTCCCTGGCGGAGTGCTCTCGTCCAGATTCAAATGGAGTACAGTTGTAAAGCTGTCATGTCAGGTGATAGGTGAAAAGCGCAGTGTACTGCACCAATAGGAAGAGTGGACGAGACTGTTTGTTTTAGTGGCTCACAATTGCAGGGATCCGATCCCTGGCTGAGTTCTCTCGTCCAGATCTATAATGGGGTACAACTGTAAAGCTGTCCTGTCAAAGGTTGGTGAGGCGTCAACGTACTACACCAATCAGAATGGACGAAGTTGTTTGTCCAACGGTCAATAACTCTTTATGGTTGACTTAATCAACATGACAAACAACAAATTAGTTCATTCATTCAAAAGGAGAGAAAGCCAGCAAGTCTTCTCAAGAAATCACCAAGAAAAGTTTGCAAGGGACCTGGTGTTGGGTTTTAAAGGTGTGAACGAGAATCGAAGGGTTGTGACTCTCCTGAAGAGTTGTGACTATGCCAAAGGGTTGTGACCTTTATGAAAGGTTGTGTCCTTTCTAAAAGGTTGTGACCGTTTGAAAGGTTATGCCTTTTTCAAAGTGTTGTGACCTTTCTAAAAGGTTGTCTTCTTTCCAAAGGGTTGTGACCTTTACCCTTTGTTGGCTATAAATAGAGAGATTTTCTCTCATTTTTCTGCATCGAATTTTTCCCTTCTTTTGCATACATTTCTTACAAAACAAAATCAATCGATCGTGTCTGTGTGTGTGATTCGTTGCTGTCATTTTGAGTTCGTTGAAATTATCGAAGTTTGAGGTACCGCTACTTCTTTAATGGTTAATCCATTTTATCTTGGGAGGAATTAATCTGCAACCTCGGGTACTTGAGGGGATTAAATTTCTTAAGGACACACATTGGGTTCTGTGGACTCGGATAGTTTTTTGTGTTTTTCTTTTCATCTTTTATTATTTCTGGTTTGCTAATCTGAATACAGGAGACAACAAGCTTAAGAAATTTAATGTTGGTATTTTCTGTGGTAAGGAAATTACTTCTATTTTCTATGTTCTTTTTATTGGGGAAAGAAAAAGAAGAAAAAGAGAATTATTTTATCATATGATAAAAGAGATTTGGGATGAATTAGTACTATTTTAATATGTTCGAGTATATTTTTTGTAGTAAGTTTTCCTTGGATGGGTAAGATTATTTTTATTTTCTTCCCAAGTGCATTCAAGCATTGCACCCCTTTAATTTTCTTTTCAATGAGAAAAGCTATTTTGTGCATAAAGGTTAAGATGAACACTTTAATTTTTTCCCTATATTCTTGGTTTTATATAACTATGAGAAGAAGTAATGAGCAAATGTTGTCTCCTAACAATATTTGAACATGAGTTTAGTTTCTTGTTGAAATTAAATGTCTTCTTAAGGAAAATAGGAATATGATGGAAACTGAGAAAACGAAAAAATATATTAGCAAGAAAAGTGACTTGCATGGAATTATTGCTGACAAATAGAATATGATTCAATGAGAGTAAAAACCAGGTTCTATCTTTATTTCCCTTGATTTTTTTTTTCTATCCTTTATAAGTTATGAAATTTATTTCATAAATGTTAGGATAGATGGTCATTATGTGATGATCTCAGAATATATCTTTATAATAAGTATTCTATTTAGAGGAGGAATTTTTTTTTGTAGTTTTCTACTCCATGTGAAATTTGATTGTGTTTGACTTTTGGAGATTATTTTTTTACTCCTTTGGTTTGAAGAATATAAGAACTTCACGAACAAATCAGATTGTGCATTGGCTTGAAGAATATAGAAACTTCACCAATTTGTTAAATACTCTGTTTGAATGAATATTCTGACTTGAAGAGTACAAAATCTTCGTCAGGAATATTAAGGCTAAATGATTGAAAAAGATAAAATCTTCATCATTAGCTCGAAACAGTGTTGTATTTGAGGTTTCTGGAGATTAAAACCTTTTTGGTTTACTACTCAGTCTGAATGTGAAACTGATTAGTAGAATATTAAAACTTCATCAGAATTCAAGGTTCATTCGGTTAACGATTAGAAGAATATAAAAACTTCATCGTTAAACTAGAAACAAGTTGTATAAAGATTGAATCTTTATTGTTAGTATTCTAAATACTAAGTGGTTTGTCTAGTTGTGACAAAAAGAAAAAAATAAAAATACTAGTGACATAAAATTAGTGGTTTTTGTGCCTGCAATGGGTGTTTATATGGATAAAATCTCCAAAAGAAGGCTTCGTGTTGCCAATGTGTAAGCATGGGAAAAAATATGTGAAAAATAATTTCAAATACTTGAAAAATATTTTTGAGAACATATTGAAAATGTGGGGGATTCTTTACTTGTGATAAAGACAAAATTAGACTTACTATCTAATTTAAATTTGAAATTACAAGATATGAAATTTAATGACAATCTTGTATTATTTTAGACCACAAAATTCTTGGAGTATAATTGATATTGTGGTCGTTGAGTCTCTCTTTACTAGTATATGATATGACTAGTATGAAACCACAAAATTATATTACTCATTGAAAAAAATTGTATTCTTTGATGAAAAAATTTCACTTTAAATATTGTGATTTTTCATGAAAAGATATGTCTATTAAAACAAAAAAAATTTGTATAGACATGAACATTAGTGAAAAATGATCTGTTATGTTTGTTTTGTAAAACAAACATTTGGGTCATATTACGCTTATTGGACCGATGAGATTATGGTCATGGGTAATTCTATAACAAATTGAATGTTATGGAAAGATCCTCTAAAAAGGACATATGGCAAGGTGTTGACACTAAACCAATGTCTGTATTTGAGAAAGTTATAAAAAGTAAAGAACAAAATATTTGTGAGAAAAGGTTACCTCACAGAAGGTCTTTTCAAACTTAGCATTTCATTTTGTTCTTACTTGCTTGAATCAAATTGTTTGTGACATAAATGCTTAGGACATGTCAATTACAAAACCTTGCAAAAACTGATCAACTTAGAAGTTTTGCCTAACTTCTAGTGCAATAAATCAAAATGTCAAGTATGTGTTGTTGAAAGGAATTTTAATACTTTAGAATTGATTTACACTGACATTTGTGATATGAAGTCAACACCATCTCGTGGTGGGAAAAAGTGTTTCATAAATTTTATTAGCAATTGCACTAGATATTGTTTTGTTTATTTGTTGAATGGATGAAGCAATAGAAACATATAGGCAATATAAAACTGAAGTTGAAAATCAGTTGGATAAAAAAATTTGTCATGATTAGAAGTGGTAGATGTGGAGAATATGAATCTTCTTTTGTAGAAATATATTTGGAAAATGGAATCATCCATCCAATTACTGCCCATTCTCACCTCAATCTAATGAAATTGTTGACAGAAAAAAACCGAACTTTGAAAGAAATGTTGAATGTCCTATTTATAAGTTTAGGTTTGCCACAAAATTTGTGGGGGGTGCTATCATTATAGCAAAAGAGAACAACAAAAAGTTTGTCTTTTCAGAAAGAGAGAAATAAAAAGTTTTGTTTGTTAGTAAAGGGAGTAACAAATTTTATTTTTTTTTAAAAAAACTTTTGTTTGTTAAGAAAGGGAGCAACAAAAAGTTGTGTTTGTTCATGCTTTATTGTATCCTGATAGAGAATTATTTGTCCTCCCTTAAAGTATATACAAGCAATAACTCTTGAAAGATAGTGATCTAACAATTTCCAATACAATTTATTCCATATGAGAAATGGAAATGAGGGAACTATTCCCAAAAGGATCAAAATAGGACCTAAGACTGTAGATTGTATGTTCATTGGATATGCTACAAATAATAAAGCATGTCGATTTATGGTTCATAAGTATGAACTATCAGATAGTCAAGTAAAGGGTCTAAACGACCTTGGAAAGAACCAAAGGAGAATGTACTTAATAAAGACATTCAGATGCGTAGTAAATGTCAATGGACAAATTACTTCCTACGAGTTTGATTTTGTAACATTTCTTCTTGAAAATGAGTCTCATATATTCTAAAAGTTATGTCCTTTGTGGACTCATTCTCTTTGAGAAAAGGTTGTTAATAGTAAGATAGATTCAATCTAGAGCAACCATACTTGAGAGTTGGTTGATCTTCCTCCAGGAAATAAACTTTTGGGTTCACAGTGGATCTACAAAAGGAAAAGAAAGTTGATGAAACTATTGGAAAATACAAAGCAAGATTTGTTGTCATAGGCTTTAGACAATAAGAAAGCCTTGTTTGACACATAATAGCCACTAACTAGGATTACATCAATTCAGATGTTAATTGCACTAGTTGCGGTATATGACCTTCAAATTCGTCAAAATGGATGTGAAAACATTTTGTTAAAATGAAAAATTGGAGGAAGAAATTTACATGGAACAACCCAAGGGCTTTATGGTTCTGGTAAAAAAAAGAAAGTCTGTAAACTTGTTAAGTCACTCTGTGGACTAAAAACAAGCGCCCAAATAATGACATGTGAAGTTTGACCAAACTATGTTGGCAAATGAATTCAAGATTAATGAATGTGATAAATGTTTTTACATTAAAGACACTCCAAATCACAAGGTCATTATTTGTTTTTATGTTGATGACATGTTGATCATCAAAAGAGACATTTCTGACATAAATGCTACTAAGCATATGCTAGAAAGTAACTTCGATATGAAAGACATTGAAGTTATTGATGTGATTGAAAATGTACTAGACAAGTTCAAGCATTTGAATTTCAATATTGTCAATACTCCAATAAATATGAGATTTGTACTTCAAAAAGAATGAAGGCAAAAGTGACTCACAATTGGATTGTGCTAGAGTATTGAGAATTATGATATATTTCATGAAGTGTACGCGATCAGATATACCATATGCTATTATTAATAAACTAAGTCGGTTCACGAGTAATCTCAATCAAACTCATTGGATGACAATGAAAAGAGTTTTGGAGTATTTAAAACATACTTAAAAAACTATTGCTTTGCATTATAACTAATATTCAACAGTATTGGAAGAATATAGTGATGCAAATTGAATCACCAGGTCAAATAAAGTAAAATCCACGAGTGGATATGTATTTACTCTTGGTGGAGGAGTAGTCTCTTGGAAATCATCCAAACAGAGATGTATCGCTTGCTCTACTATGAAATCTGAGTTTATCACTCTAGATAAGGTCGGTAAAGAAGTTGAATGACTCCAAAATTTCTTGAAAGATTTTTGGCCCAAACCTTTTAGCTCCAGTATGCATACACTGTGAGAGTTAATTTGCAATAGGTAGGGCATGGAGCATGATGTATAACGAAAAGTGTCGTCATATATGACGTAGACATAATATCGTTAAAGAACTACTCTCTAGTGGAATTATCATAATTGACTATGTAAAGTCAAAGGATAATGTGTCGAATCCACTTATAAAAGGCCTAACTAGAGAGGGAGTTGATAGATTATCAAAGGGAATGGGATTATGGCCGAGAACAAGTCATTGTGGCGGTAATTCTACCTAGAAGACTGGAGATCCCAAGATCTAGGTTCAAAGAGATCAAACAAAGTCATTGATGACGGTTCAACATTGTCAAAATATTTTTTATGGTTCATTCTCATGATAAGTTAATGTTCAGTAACAAGGATAAAGGCATTAGGACTTTTTAATGCTTTCTAAGTTTGACACAGGGTATATCAAATGGTGTATCTACGGGATAACACATTTAGAAATCACTTATGTAAGTGTGAAGTGTAAGCCGCTTCAAGGAGAATCCGATAAGGCCAGTTCTCTACGCACTTATAAACCGAGACGTGTTCATGGCTGAAATGAATAAAACAATGAGAACCAAAAACAGTTCAAGGGTTGATTGTGTGACTTATGTTGTCTAGGTATACACCAAAGCTCGACGGTTCAAATATATCAAATCTACCGATTGACCGAGTATATCCGATATATGTTCACTATGGAAAGTTCAAAGGGAAACCCACTTATCCAGAGGCAATCAATCCTTAATTACGAATCACACAGTTTTTCATGCATATGTTTTAACAATAGTCATTCCTTATTCATGTGGGGGATTGTTGGGTTTTAAAGCTGTGAACAGGAAATGAAGGGTTGTGACTCTCCTGAAGAGTTGTGACCTTTATGAAAGGTTGTGTCCTTTCTAAAGGGTTATGACCGTTTGAAAGGGTATGCCTTTTTCAAAGTGTTGTGACATTTTTGAAAGGTTGTCTTCTTTCCAAAGGGTTGTGACCTTTACCCTTTCGTTGGCTATAAATAGAGAGGTTTTCTCTCATTTTTCTGCATCAAATTCTTTTCTTCTTTTGCATACATTTCATACAAAACAAAATCGATCATGTCTGTGTGTGTGATTCGTTGCTGTCATTTTGAGTTCGTTGAAATTATCGAAGTTTGAGGTACCACTACTTCTTTAATGGCTAATCCATTTTATCTTGGAAGGAATTAATCTGCAACCTCGGGTACTTGAGGGGATTAAATTTCTTAAGGACACACGGTGGGTTCTGTGGACTCGGATAGTTCTTTGTGTTTTTCTTTTCATCTTTTATTATTTCTAGTTTGCTAATCTGAATACAGGAGACAACACCTGGTCCCTGCAAGACTGCGTATGTGAAAGGACGATAAGACAACTGTCAAAAAAGTTGTCACCTCTGATGTGGTAGGTGCACGTCTTTCTAGAGAGGCAGGCTCTCAGCCAATGGGCGGTCCCAAGGAGTTTGTGCTCATTTTGATATAATCACTTAACACAAAACACAAACTTAAGATTTGGCAAACTAAAACTCAAGAGCTTAAAAGAGAAGGCCATCTTCAAGGAAGAACTCAAGCACAAGAACACATACAGCAAGGACTTGATCAACAGAAGAAGTGCTTTCCGTACCTGCTGCTGTTCTTGAATGTTTGTATTGAGATTAACTTGTAGGATTCGTTTCATTGTTGTTAGAAACGTTTCAAACTTTGTTTGAGTCTTGTAAGAACATAGTTAGGAGTAACTTTGTGTCTTACGGTCAAAAGTCTATATTAATCAGTGATGGTTAATACAGTGGGCAATGGATGCATTGCTTAGGCTCATTAAGTAATAGGTTGTATTACTTTGTTTAGAGATTATGAGGTTAATCTCTATGTGTGGTTGTAAACTGGTTTTTACTTTTGCTTTGAGAAGATTAGTGAAAACAGTTGAAAAGTCATGTGTGACAGGTCGTGGCTTTACTCCCTTGAGCAAAGAGGTTTCCACCTAAAACTCTTGTGCCTGATTCACTTTGTGTTATTCATTTTTTGTACTTTATTCTGTGAGGGACCTGGTCCTGCGAACACTGGTGGACGCGTACATTCCAACATGATCAGCTTCTTTGGTTACAAAAGTTAGTGGAAGAACTGTTATTGTTTGAAATGGGGAAACTTTTTTTTATACTACCATACAAAGTTGTAATTAGTTTAGTTCAGAATTATGTTTAATATGACTAGACTAAACATATTGAAATTGATCGACACTTCATCAAAGATAAAGTTACTAATGGCACCTTGAGTTTGCTTCATGTACCGTTAAAAAAACAGCTAATTGATGTGTTTAAGAAAGGCCTCAACAAAAAGACTGTAATATTCTTAATTGGTTTTTTTTTTTTTTAGAAAATGAAATATTGTATTATATGTTAATATGCATCAATACAAGGTAGAGGCAGCTTGCTGCTTGTACTATATTGGGGCATGGGGACTGGAAGTTGAATGTTGATTGCATTAATTAATTAGGATGGTTTTAGGAACCTTACTTTTTTCCTAGCATAATTATAGGAAGAATATTCTATTTTATTTTAATTATAATTATCTTTTCTTAGTTAGGTAGGATTCACTTATATAAATACCCCATATGATTTATAAAAACATACTAAAATAGGAAGAGGCCTTTTTGCCTCAAATTCAATTGAATAGTACCCTGATGGGTAAAGAAAGGGAAGAAGAAAGGAGGAAACGAGGGAAGGTCAATGTCAAGAGTTAATCAAAGAGTCAAATACCTGCTTAAATTGTACATCTTCTGACTCCTCTGGACTCAATTCTGTGGTATAGATAATATTAGTAATACGAGGTATTGCTACCTTATTAAAAAAAAATATTAATACTACTCCCTCCGTTCACATTTATTTGTCCAGTATTTTAAACATAAATTTCTATTTTTATTCGTCATTTTTAACATATTAAAAAAAAGACAATTTTTTTAAATCTATCTTACTATTAACATTCATTACTTATTTATTATATCATTTCTCAAAATTGAAGATTATACATCAATTAATATAAGTAATATTGTGGTAAAAAAATACTCAGATTAATTGTTGTTTCTTAAAGGCATGCTAAAATCTAAGTGGACAAGAAAAAGTGAACGGAGGGAGTATTAAGAAGCAAAGAAAGTTGTAATGCTATTTTTTTATCACTACTCATGGAAAAATATAGTCTAAAATGCAGATAGAATAATAAATGGAATTCATGGAATGACAACCTACTCTAAAACCTTGTTATATAATATTGTATAGTGGTGCAGCAGAAGTCCTCCAATCACATGACTTGTAATTAGAATTAATTAAGTTTTAGTGAATTAACCTAACCTAAAACGTTGAGTTTGCTAATTGACAGTGACTTAATAAACTCACCATATGATTCTGTAAAGCCCTGTCCTTCAATTGGTAGCCTGATCATGTCATCTGCAGCCATAACAAGTCAACAAAAATATTGATATGACAAATTGAATAATATGATTTCTGTTACCTGTAGCTCTCAATGAAGTTGGGCGCCTTTGTTGGGCCATTGCTAGGGATACTGCTCCATCTACCTTTTATTAAATAATGAATATACACATGTTACAACTTTGCACTTGTTCCACACCATTCACGTTATTTATTGACATAATACATAAACATGATTCTTAACTTGATTTCAACAAACAATTATGTCCTTCAACTTTGAGTGTGCACATGTAGACACTTAAATTTATATAAAATTGAACAAGTAGACATACGTGTCCTACGTGACATAATACACGTAGGACCCAAAATTGTCATGTAGGGTGTCATGTAGGACGGATGTGTTTATTTGTTCAATTGTATACAAGTTTAAGTGTTTTACATATGCACACCAAAAATTAAAGGTTATATTTGTCAGTTGATGCCTAGTATTAAAAAAGTTTAAGTGTCTCAAATGGATACTTAAATTTGTATAAAAAAATACCTTGAGTGATGTGAGTTCTCGAAGAGCTTTATCCACTAGTAGCATGCTCTCCACATTCCCATCTCCCGAAAGTTCATTCAAATCATTGCCAATTGTTTCTCTATCCTCTCCATCGTTGTAAACTATAAAATTAATACTTTTATTATCTCTCTATCCAACAATTGTTGTTCATTAGTGACTTGACGCACCCTTTTAGAAACTATAAATAGATAGATAATTTTACTACATCACTCTTTGAATATATAATAAATACAAAGTCTTGAAAAATATAATAAGGAAATGACTATAATTAATGATAAGGGTAAATTAGGAACTAAGTGCAACATTATCCATTGATTTAATAAAATAGACAAGTATTATTGAACATCCCAAAATAATATAGTGGACAACTATTGTTGGACGGAAAGAGTAATAATCTCACCTAATGAGTTGTCATCTTTAGATTTTTGTCCTGCCTCCAACACAACTTCCAATGGTAAAGGAGCTAGGGATGACCAGTATTCTTGTTTAGCTGCAGCTATATCAGAGTGAATGCCATAAGTTTGGCATAAAGTCCAATAGCGTGCAAGCCAACACCTCTTTAGAACAACCTCTTCCTAAAGTATCAAACTGTGAATTACATAAGTATGCAAAAGGAAAATTGAATAACAATAGAAATTTGTACACTAAATAAATTACATACCATCTCCTCTTCACTCAGTATCATTCTTCTGCTCATAGTTCGCAGAGACTATAACATACATAGTTGCAAAACAAATTAGCAACAACTTATATATTCTATCTACATAATAAATATATACATATGTAAATTACCTCAGCTTCTGTCCGAAGAGCTGCAAGCTCGTCATCCTTTCCACCATGACTTTGTGCTGCAACTTTTAGAGCAGCCTGTCCATTTTCGATTTAAATATATCAATTTTCTGCTGAATGGTTTTAAAAGTGAGAGAGTGTTTCCATTAAATAGAGAGTATAAAGATTAAAAATCCCTAAAGATCCGTCATTTCTATTCCTAAAGATCAGCTATTCTATCTCTACAAATCTGCTATTTGTTCCCTCTAAATCTGCTTTGCTATCCCTCCAAATCAATTATTCTATTACAATATTTATTTCTATGATTCTACATCTTGTAGCACTATATAATTACATTAATATATACAATTATTCAGCTTTCCATCATGCTAACAATATACCCCTCATATTGATGTTGGTGGACCAAGAAGCATCAATTTGCCTACTAGAAACTGATGGTGTTATCGTGCCATGAATTTTGTTAACACATCAGCTATTTGAAAATCACTAGACACATGTGGAAGAGTAATGACTCATTTATCTACAACTTCTCGTATATAATGACAATCTACTTTGAGGTGTTTGGTTCTCTCATGAAAAAATGGATTAGTAAGAATCTGAATAGCACTTGTATTGTCAGCATGGAGAGGAGTAGGAAATCCAATCTCAGCAAGAAATCCACGAAGCCATTCAACGTCAGAGCAAGTAGTAGACATGGATCGATATTCAACCTCTGTTGAAGATTTTGACACACGATCTTGCTTCTTACTCTTCCAAGATATCAATGACTCTCCGAGAAACATGCACCAACTAGTGACTGAACGATGAGTGTCAGGACATCCCGCCAATCAGAATCACTAAAAGCATTAAGACGAATAGGAGAACCACTTTGAAAGAACAATCCATGAGTAGATGTTACTAGAATATACCAAATGATGCGACGAACAATCACCAAGTGGAGATGACGAAGAGTTTGCATAAATTCACTAACTTGTTGAACTGCAAAAGAGATATTAAGCCGAGTAATAGTAAGGTAATTTAGACTCCCAACTAATTGTCGAAATATAGTTGGATCAGTAAGAAGATCATCTTCCTCATTACGACACTCCACATTCAATTCCAATGTAGTATCTACGGAGGAGGAATATTGAAGACTATCTAAAGAAATTAGTTCCTGAGTATATTTGTGTTGGTTTAAAAACACACCTGAAACATCATTATGAACTTCCAAACCCAAGAAATATGTAACAGTACCAAGATCTTTCATATGAAAAGAATCTTTAAGCTGATGTTGGAGGCTAGTGGTTAATAAAGAATCGATTTCTGTGATAATAATGTCATCTACATACACCAAAAGAAGAACACAACCTGTAGATGTATTCTGAAGAAACAAAGATGAGTCATATTTACTCTGCTCAAATGAAAATTGTAGCAACGTAGACCAAAACTTATCAAACCAAGCTCTAGGAGCTTATTTTAATCTATACAAAAGACCACTTCAACTTGCATATATTTGATGTAGGTAATGAGAAAAAAAAAACCAAGTGGAGGTTTCATATAAATATCTTCTTTAAAATCACCATGGAAAAAACATTTTTGACATCCATTTGATAAAGAGACCAGTTTTGTGAAGTAGCAATGACAATAATAATTTGCACCGTAGCCATTTTTGCTACAGGTGCAAAAGTCTCCTTATAGTCCACCCCATACTTTTGTTTGTTACCAAGAACAACCAATCGAGCTTTGTACCGATCAATAGTTCCATCAAAAAAAAAGTTAAATTGAATAAACTCATTTACATCCAATTGAGCGGACATTTGAAGGACATGAAACAATGTCCCATGTGTCATTTTCTTTAAGAGCCAAAAATTCTTCCTCCATTGTTTTCTGCCAACATTCATGCTTGAAAGCTTTTGAGTAACAAGTTGGAACAGAAATGTTTGATAAAATAGAGAAAAAGTCATACCAATTGGGAGTATGAGATACTCTGGTAGATTATCGAGTAGGTTCAAGAGGATCGGATCTTGAAGAATTCTGATATTCTAGTTGTGGTGCAATTTTAGGTAGCGGATTAGTGTTAGGATGGGGTAAAGTCGGCCGACATCGTTAATACACAAATCCAAATTTGAACCTCTTAAAAGAAGATGATAAATCTTCAAAAGTAAGAAGAAAAGGAGAAGCAGAAGATAAATCTACAATAGTAGGAAATAAATACATATTCTCAAAGAAAACAACATGGATCATAGCAAATAAAACCTTTTTATGAAGTACTATAACCCATAAAAGGAAATTTTGTAGACAGTACATAAATTTTATTGCGCTGCGAAGGAGGCAAATGTACAAAAAAAACACAGCCAAATGTATAAAATCACTATAGTTAGGATTTTGGTGATAAAAACGAAAATATGGAGATTCAAGATTTAGCATTTTAGACGGCAGTCTATTAATTAAATAGACAACAGTAGACAAAGATTTTATCCGGTATTTATACGGTACAGAGGACTCAGTCAATAAAATACGAGTGACATCTAAAAGATGTCAATTTTTACATTCAGCAACTCCATTTTGTTGTGGTGTATATGGGCAAGAGCGTTCTAAGTATTTCCTTTTTTAAGAAAGAATTTTTTGAATTCATTAGACATATATTCTCCACTGGAATCAGATCTTAATAATTTGATGCATGTAGAAAAATATGTCTCAATATAAGCCAAAAATATCTTGAACATGAAAAATACCTCACATTTGGATTGAAGAAAATATACCCCTGTAAACCGACTATAATCATATATGAATGTCACAAAGTATTTGAAATGAGCATGAGAAATAATTGGTGAAATGCCCCAAACATCACTATGAATGACATCAAAACACTTTGTAGCACGACCACCAAAATTAGGAAAAAGAAGAGTTTTATTTTTGCCTAATTTACTAGTAGAACAATCAATGGAAGCAACTGAAAATTGATTTTTATTTCCCAATAACCCGAATTTGATAAATGAGAGATTACACAACAAAACTTGGATGTCCTAGACGCTTATGTCAAACCTCAATTACTTGCGGTAGAAGTATAAGCAAATGATAGAACAGGAGGAATGGAAAAGTGTATAGGAAACAATCGTCCAACTTTAAGCGCCTTCGCGATTATTATATCCGACACCTGACCCTGCACAATAAAACCTTACGAGAAAAATTCGCACCTTAATTGTTATCTACCAATTGTCCAACTAAAATAAGACTAGCTGAGACCTTTGGTGAAACAAAATCATTCTTGAAAGTTAGAGTAATGTCCCCAAACTTGGTATGGGTAAATTACTACCATTGACAATCTGTATTTGTGATGGACCTTGATACTTACGAATATTTTTTAGGATGCACGTTGAATTGGTCATATGATTGGAAGCACTTGAATTAACAATCCAAAAATTATGTAACATCATTACCTTGTAATCCCAATGTTGAAAAGGTTGACACGATCATTTGTTGTACCATTTCAGGAGTAAGAACTTGTCCTGAAGATGGGTTATCAACGGTGGAACCTTTTATCCCAGCTTGAAAAGCATTGACCCTACAATTTTGAGGGCGTGTGGGACACTCTTTGATAATGTGCCCTTGTTACTTACCATAATTATAGAATTTCTTACTACAATTGCTAGCAATATGACCATATTCCTTGCAAATGCAGTATTGAGTTCTAGTCATATCCCTACCCTTTCCTTTACCTTGAGCAACAAATGCAATAGTGACATCATTTTCTTTCTTGAAAGCGTTTTGTGTGATAAGACGTTGCTCTTCACTAAGTAATTCCCTAAAATAAACATCCAAATAGGGAGGCGGGTCATGATTCATCAAATTAAAGCAAACACTCTCAAAGTCGGAGCATAATTTCATCAAAAAATGGTCTCACTTGCTTTGCTCATGAACTGCTTGAATCACATAAAGATTCAATAGGTATTTTGGCATAGACAATATATGTAAATTCAGCCCATAAATTTTGAAATCCAGAAAAATAATCTTGAACAGAAAGACCTCCTTGAGAGTAATTAGCAATTTCATACTCTAACTAAAAGCATCTTAAACTATTATCTTGGTTATAAATCTTTTGTAAGTAATCCCACATGACCTTAGTTGTCTTGTACGACCTGAGTTTAAGAACAATAAGAGGGTCAATTGACCCTAGAATCCATCCATCACCCGAGCATTTGTAATCTTCCATTCACCTAGCTTTATTGGATCAGTAGGAGCATGATCGCTTCCATCTATATGGCCCCACAGTTCTTTACCGGTGACAAATAACTGAAATTGAAACTTCCTAGAAGAATAATTTTTTTCCAATGAAACGAGAACGGAAGGATGCAAAGTGATGTGAATTCATGCTTTTGAATAGCTATGAAAACTACAAAGACTCAAGAAAGCAACTAGAATGATCAAGAACAAAAGTCCTAGGTGGTAGGACAGAGTGTTGACGAACAATCAACAAAAACCAAGATTTTCAATTTTTTTTAGAAGGAACCACAAAAGACTCTTTGAACCAAGACAACCAAGAAAATGCTCTAATACCATGTCAGTTTTCTACTGAATGCCTTTCAAAGTGAGTGAGAGAGAGTCTTTCCATTAAATAGAGAGTACAAATATTACACATTCCTAAATATTCGACATTCTTATCCCTAAAGATCAACTATTCTATCTCTACAAATCTGTTATTCAATCCCTCTAAATCTGCTTTGCTATCCCTCCAAATCAGCTATTCTATAACAATATTTATTTCTATGATTCTACAACAAATATATATAATAGTACTAATTTATAGCACTATATAATTACAATAATATATACAATTATTCAGTTGTCTATCATGCTAACAAAATAAACATTACACCTTTTGACAGAGGCGAATTTAAGATTTGAAGATTTCGGGTGCACCAAATATGACCTCTAATATAAACATAAGATAAACAAATAGTGGAACATGGCTCTAGTTGGATTAAAACCACGGTCTCAGAGGTGGTTCCACATGCTTCTTATACCAGCAGCACAAGAACATTCCATGCTCATTCTGGGTGCATTGCTAATTATATTCTAATTTCTGTAGATTCTCAAGATAGATATACATATATATAATTTTATCAAAGTTAATGAATGTGTGTGAATCCCACCATCCACCTCTGCCTTTTACCCCCTTCTTGAACTTTGGCAAATTCTATTTCATTGCTTCCTTTTTTGTTTATGACAACACAATACTTTCTTTATTTTTTTGTTTGCAAAACAATATTTGTAAATTAAATTACTCTCTTCGTCTCATTTTATGTGGCACCGTTTGACTTGACATGACGTTTAAGAAAAAAAGAAAGACTTTTGAAACTTGTGGTTTAAAACAATCCTTAGATATTTGTGTGGCTGAAAAATATTTTATTAAGGGTAAAAAAGATATTTTAAAGTTAAATTGTTTCTAATTATAATAAAGTGATATTTTTTTATGACAAAAAAAAAGAAAAAAAAGAAAAAAGATTGCTTTTCTCAAAACATTTATTAATTTGTAGTTAAGGTACTTTTAAGTTAATGTACTCTGGATCTTTGAAATTTGAATTGGACAAATATCACTCATCTAACTGACCCAAGTATACACTTGAGAAGTTGAGAGAGCACGTAATGGGGAGGAGTCAAATTTAAGATTTATTGTGGCACAAATATTTTTTTCCTGTTTAATACTACGGAAAATTCTTTTGGCCAGATTTGGCTAAAATTTGGTCAATAAAATAACACATTTCACACTATGTTATTAATTTTACTTTTTTGAACATTTTTACCCTTTTAAATTTAATACCTTTTAATTAAAAAATGGAAAAAATATTAGTTTATTTTAAAATAAAAAAAATATTATAGACTTTTTAAATTTCTGGCCAAATTTTCTGGTCATTTAGTATTACTCTAATACCACTCTCTTTATTCATATTAAGTGAATTATTGTTGTATGACACATGTTTAAAAAAATATTTTAGGACATAAATTAAAAACTACTTTCTACTACTATCATTTTGTTTATTTCTAAATTAGTGTCCTAGAAAATGTAAAGTAATTAAGAACCTCATTAAATAAAGAGTAACTATGAAGAAAAAAAGTCTCAACAATTCTATTGAACTTCGAAAAATTCACTTATTTTGAACTATGAAAAAATCCAATATTTTACTTAATATGAACTAGTGAAAAAATTAAAAGTCTTCATTTCATTCTTAAAATTTCATGTTTAATCAAACAGTATGACATAAATTGAAATGGATGAGGAAGTATTGATCCCACTAGCCAAACATAAATGTCACTTTTTCAACAATCACGTTTGTTAAGAAATTAATAAATATAATGTGTAGTTTACTAAACTATCCATGTTCAATAAATGTCTCTTGAAAATAGAACACTATTAAGAAAATAGAGTATAAGGGTATATAAAGTTGAAAAAACATGCATAAATTTGTCTTGTTATAAAATAATATATTGTGGATGTCCACTACATCAAGAAGTTACTCCATACTTTCCTCCATTATGAAGATAACCATAACCTCCACCTTTATAACCATTATTCTTGTAACATTTCACTTCCATAACCTCCCCATTATATTCATGTTAATGTCATGTTTATGACTAACCTTTTGTATGCCTCTATGTTACACTATAAATAGAGGCATAAGGGTTCATATTGTATACACTTGAAGACTTGGAATAATAAGAAAAGCTCTCATCTCTTGTCTCCCTATTTCTATTACTTTCATCTTCTAATTTCTTGTCTTATTTTGCTTTAGTTTTATAACACGTTATCAGCACGAGTTGCTCATTCTCCGTCAAGAATCAATGGTAGGTGATTTTCCTAGTAATTTTTCGGTTGCATGGTATACTTCATATCCTATATATTATTTGTACTAACAAAGATTGTTTTGTGGTTATTTTAAAATGGTTAGTAAATTATGATAATCTTCATAACAATGTTGAGAGGGATTATTAAAATGTTTTAATTTATTTTAACTTGGGGCTTTTATATGATTCTAACATGTTATTCTAATTAATTGATTTTGTTTATTTTTCTTGTACTTTAAGTCAAATTCAAATTATATTTATGGTTTTTGATAATTATTTTTTTAGTAACGTATTTGGTTTATCAAGACATTGATTGAGGGTAAGACGGTGAATTCAAGTTTCACCGCACCAAGTGGGTAAGACACAAGTTAAAGTCTCGGTGCACCATGATAATAAGAAGTTGGATTTAAGTCCCATTGATTTATGACCAAAGACGTTTTTATATGGGTAAGACATTGGGTTTAAGTCCTAATGCACTATAGTGATGATATGATGGTGACTAACATAAAGTTGTATACTTTTGACTGAAAGTCATAAAATTTGCCCAATTAATTTGCTTCATTCTCTTATGTGAATGTGGTAGCAGTGCATAATATGTCTGAAAAATGACAAGTGGTTGAATGTATGAATATGAGCGTGATAAAATGTTAATGGTCATCATTAATGTGGTAATTAAAAGGAAGAACATTATGGGTTCTTAAGATGTTCCTTCAAATGTAAAGATAATTTTGTCCATTAAAGTGGTATAAAAGGTTATTGGACACATTGTTTCTTAAGATGGTCCTTCAAATGTGAAGGTAATTGTTAAAGCTAGTTTTTATCCATCAAAGTGGTATGAAAAGTTATTGGGCACATTATTGTTGGTGCAACCCAATTTGAAAAGTTTTGTAAATCCTCTATCAAAATAAAGGAATACAAAGTGGTAGTACAATTGGTACATTTGACCTCTTAAAGTGATGTTGAGGTGAGCCACATAAATTTGATAATGCCAAAGCATGACAATGAGTTTCTAATAAAAACTTATGGAGAATGTACAAATGGTTATAGTCCATTTCTTGAAGAAAATGAGACTTGTGTTCGTATGGATAAGAACATGTTCATGTATTGTTGGATGAATGTCACATCTCACCTCTACGGGAGGTTTGAGAGATTGAAAGGAAATATTTTGACATAAATGGTCATTTTGGTCATATACTTTGAGTACTACACAAATATTGTGGTATGTTTTATTATGAACTATAGGAGGACAAAAGAAAGAAATAAATATTCTCTATAAAGGTTGTGGCCATGATCAAAATAAATGTTGTTGTGTGGAAACACAAATTCTTCATTGATTGTCAAGAAATAAGTCTTGCATGTAATAATTTTAACCATGACAATAATAATAATTTTCTCCTTGAAGGAGATGGTCACCATAAAAATGGTGTTGTGAAATTTATGGTAGTACACAAAATTAATTGAGAGTTCTGAAAGAGCTGATTTGTTACTACCTGAAATGAAATTGTTCATAATATTGGGATTGTAGAAAGTTTCAAAAGAAACTTTTAAGTTTCGGAGGAATTGAAAATTATTATATTGAGACTATAAATTATTGAAAGATTAAATATCTTCAGATTACTACAATCAAAGCCGGTTATGAATATTTACATAAAAGGTTACCCACCTTTCTCTTGTTTGTTGAATAAAAATATGAGCATGATGAAGAAATCACATGCAAAAGAAAACTAAAAATTTACTAGAATAAATATCAGTTGGCATAACCGGTTGGTCATTCCGGTTTAGAGTGATGCAAAAGAAGTTGAGAATTCACGTGGCTATATGTTTGAAGAAATAAAAGATTCTTCAAGATTCTCTTTTGTTGCTTGTTCTCATGACAAAATGATAATTGAATCAACTAAGGTTGGGATTGTATCCCCTGAAATTATTTGGAACATATAGAAAGGTGAATATGGGCCCGTTCACCTGCCATGTGGACCGTTTACTATTATGATTTAATAGATGCATATATGGTATGGTCACATGTACATTTGTGTCAACTTACAAATTGGTTATTGTAAGGTTGTTTGCTCGAATTGTTAAATTAAGAGCACAGTTTCAAACTATAAAATTATGTTGATAATGTTGGTTGGTTTAGCAGAAATTGTATGCTTCCAATTATAGCTAGACCAATGATTATGAGAACAAATCTCTCAAATAAAATTTGGTATGAGATGAGTTTATTTAACGTGTATGTATCAAGCCAACAAGGTTCTTCCATCACAATTGGTTCAGGGTCAGGAACCAAATAATTTCCATCTAAAAATTTTATGTGTGTGTATGATTTTATTGCTCCACCACGCACAAAGATGGATCCCCAAATGAGGTTGGGGTAAATGTTAGATTTCCTAACATTAGGGGGAAATATGTTTAGCAGCTGAAATTATGCGTGGGGTAATTATCTAGATCCTCGTTAAAAAAAATGTGAACTTGAAATTCAAGAGATAATTCATTTGCGAAATGTTGCAAATAATTTGCCAGATGTATTTGCTAACCCAATATTTTAATTAAGTTGCAAATGCTCCAATAAATAGTCCTTGAAGGACAAAGTCTATAGTACGCCAGAAGCGTGATAGGCCAATCGATTTCAAATGTAAATCTCCTTGAGGAAGGAGATGAGCAAATTATCAAAATGGTCATGATAATGAGGTAAGTGCTTTGAAAGAGCACTATGACATAACACTTCATAAAACCTTGACAAAGGTTCAGGTACCTGAAAATGATGAAAAATGAAGAGATCTCGATAAGTTATGTCGTATTGGAATCGATTCAAATGACCGTTGACGGTATCTTTGATATGAAGTAGCACTCAATGCTATAAGTGGTACGAGGATCTTAAATTCGAATCTGTCATATATTGTGGATAGATAAGTGATTGGCCAAATAAAATGCACTATTCAAGTATATTTTATTTCACTTAGAAAAGTGATGTTTTTGAACTTATAGTTCATGGATCAAAATATATGTCAGTGGGATACAAATGAATCATTGTGCGAAAGTATAACCGTGAGATATAAAGTGCGATTTGTGCCTCGGGGCATAAAGGGTTTCGCAAAAATCTTGACATTATTAAATGGAGATATATTCTTCAATGGTGGATACAATGAGACTTGTTTCAGTCTGGCAATAGATGAAATACTTGAATATGCATAATGATTATTATGTCTAACTAGACGATGAAGTTATATGAAAATCCTTGAAGGATTTAAAATGCCTTAAAGCAATTCCATTGAGTACCCAATGGTTTTGAGATTGCTTAACACAAAGAAAGAATCTTTTTTATCTCATGAAAATGATTTAAAATGTCATGTATTAGTGCAATTGGTGCACTTACAGATTGATGGTTATGCAAATGCTAGAAGATTATTTGATATACATATAAAAAGTTATGTGAGGGGATTGTCATATTACCATTCAAGTTATGCCAAGAAACTAACAAAGAAAGTGACTCAACACATAGAAGATGTGTGATTTATTTTTGAGAAGAAAAGACGAGCAACGTATAAAATTGAAATGATCAATATCTGAGTTAGAAATGATTTGATTATGTAGATGCAAAATATTTATTTGATCTGCATAAAGCTCGATCGCAAATGAGCTATTTGTTTACATATGGAGGCACAACAATATCTTTGCATTCAAAGAAACAAACATTGGTAACCACTTCTTCAAATCATACAGAAATAATATTGATCTATGAAGTAAGTCGGGAGTGTGTATGGTTGGAATCATGATCTATCATATTCAGAAAACATGTGATTTTCCTTTGGCAAAGGATATTCTAACCACCATCTACGAAAATAATATATATCTCAATTGAAGGGAGGATACAATCAAAGGAGGTCAGACAAAGTATATTTCACCAAAAGTATTTTTCACACATGATCTTCAACAAAATGGTGATATAGACGTTCAAAGACTCATTCAAGTGATATCTTGTAAACTTATTCACTAAGGATTGCCAACATTAATATTTGAGAAGTTGTGATATAAGATTGGAATGCATCGTCTCCGAGATATCAAGTAAAGTTTTTATCAGGGGGAGAAAAATATGTGTTGTACTCTTTTCCTTAACCATGGTTTTATCCCAATTGGGTATTCCTGGTAAGGTTTTTAACGAGGCAACATTCAAAGCATATTAAAAGATATGTGTACTCTTTTTCCTTCAATAGGATTTTTTCCCACGGGGTTTTTTCCTATTAAGGTTTTAACGAGGCATATTATATATGGACATCCAAGGGGGAGTGTTATAAAATAATATATTGTGGATGTCCACTACATCAAGAAGTTTCTCCATACTTTCCTCCATTATGAAGATAACCATAACCTCCACCTTTATAACAATTATTCTTGTAACATTTCACTTCCATAACCTCCCCATTATATTCATGTTAATGTCATGTTTATGACTAACCTTTTGTATGCCTCTATGTTACACGATAAATAGAGGTATAAGGGTTCATATTGTATACACTTGAAGACATAGAATAATAAGAAAAGCTCTCATCTCTTGTCTCCCTATTTCTATTACTTTCACCTTCTAATTTCTTGTCTTATTTTGCTTTAGTTTTATAACATGTCTTGAATTTTTAAGTTAGCACTTATTTTGGAACAACTTTTTTTTGAAGCTTAAGTGATATTTATTGTGGGACTGAGAGAGTAACTCAATGAAGTTATAAGTAAAATAAGGAAGAATGCATCGAAGTGTCTATATATGATACATACCTCTCTTTGTTGTAGAGCTGCTTCTTTCCTGTATAAAGAAAAAAATATAAAAACAATATGAAAATTTAGAATGAAGAAAATATTGTTTGTTTGTACTATGAATTGAATTGTACATCCAGAATAGTCCTAAGAAGACATGATCCCAAGCCGATACTTGACATGTACCCCTCTTCCAGAGAGAATTGGTATTTTATTTTTTTTGAAAATTGGAAGCAGTTACTAATTCATGATCTGGCATTTACCTGCTTATAAGACGAGCCTCCATTGACACACCTTCCCCAAGACTAGCAACCTAAAAAGCAAGACAAAAAACGGTAGGCATAATGACTTCATTTTGAGCTCAGGTTACCAATAAGTTGTATTTTTCCGAACTCTTTACTTATAACTTTTAACTGAACACCTCGTATAAAATTCTGAGTTGGCCAGCAGTGGAATTAAGTAATGTCCTCAACTTGTATAACATAGATTTCTGAAAGCAAAGGAGAAAAAAAATGACCTGCTGTTCAAGCTGTCTAGCCCTTGCCTCAGCTTCTTCGCAATGCTCTTCTGCAAGTCGAAGCTGATCCACATCCCGTGAACGTGATGAATTGAAATGATAAACTAATTCTATATATCAGAAGGAAGTTGTTGATACCTTTTCCAGTAAACATTCATTCTCTTCTTGAAGCATGTCAACCTGCATTTTGAATTACATCTCATCCACATGCATCAATATTATATTATTGTAGTTAAACAACATCCTATTGTGTTAATTAATTTGCATGATTTTTAGTTATGCATGGTAATGGACTAACCTCATCCTGTAGAGCAGAAGAAGATGGCTGAATGGGAGGTTCCTTATACTTGAAAGTACCAAAATCAACTGATAACCTGCTCAATCACCCAATAAATAAAAGAAATGACAAATTCAGAATATAAATTAATTAAGATTACCTTTTATCTTTACGAGCTTCAGGTTGAGCCTCAGTTGCAACTGGCCTGAGTGATAGAGGCACACTAGAAAGAATTGGCTTTCCTCCAAATTGACCGGAGCGATTAGCTGCAAGAGAACGAGCAGATAGAGGCTGTTCCGGGACATAACTTGATTGAGAGGACAAAACTTGATTCCCAGCCAAAGGTGTAGTAGGTGCGCGAGCAGATGGTGGTTGTTCCAAAGTGTTTTTAGATTGAAATGTCAGCTTACTCCCAGAATAAGAATATTGTTGTTGCTGAGAAGTTCTAATAGGTGTGGTTGAGCGAGCTGACAAAGGCTGCTGGTCCAATGACTCTGAAGATGAAGATGGACGGATTCCTACTGGACGTGTAGCTGGTTCTACCGTTGTCCGAATTGATGATGGACGTGTAATTGATGCATTTGCCTCTAATGATGTACGAACTGTCTGAAAGAGAACAAGTAAACCATCTTTTCTGTTTCTTTCTGTTTTTACTAACCTGAATACATGAAATAACAATACTCACCTTTTGCAAGGGCTGCTGATCCAAAGACTCAGTTGATGTAGAGGGTCGGATTGCTGGACGTGTAGTCGATGCCTGTGGTGGTTCTATGGATGTACGAACTGCCTAATACAAAACAAACAAACAAACAAACAAAAACTGATGCTACTTTAATTTGTCAAAGAAATAAAGCATGTACAAGATTGTTACCAGCGGAGTACTTCTTCTATTGGGCCTTCCACCAGCAAGCCCAATAGCAGTTGAAGGAGCCACAGGGTTATACTCATACAGCTCATCTTCCTCATCATCATCATCCGCTTGTTGACACGCCATTACCTGTGCCAGCCTCTGTGCCGCTGCCTTTGCATTTTGCGGACGACGTCCCGCATTTGACCCTGACCGTGCGTGCCCGTGCATCTCAAATTTGATCAATTAATTATATGATTTTGGCTTTTGGGGTAACAAGTTGAATCAAAATTAAAATTTTGCAGATGAGATCAGAGTTACCACATTGCATGCGGGGGGAATAAGTTCAAATCTAAGATGCGAATTTTGCTATGGTAACAAGCACTGCTAAAAATCCCGTATAACAAGTCAAAACATAGCTTATTTAACCATAATTAATGCCTCATTTATTTCCACTTATTTATATCTCAATTTTATATTCCATTCTCTATTTTTCCTTTCTTTACACCCAAATTTGAAAAATAAAAAATATAAGGGATCATTTGGTAGACTGTATAAGAATAATACTAAATAGACTATATTAGTAATGCTTCTATTAGCAATGTTTGCATTAATTATATATAGATTATTTTAATGCATTGTTTGGTTTGACGCATTAAAAATAGCATGCATTGCATAAAATAAATTATTTACAAAGATATGCTCCACACTATTATGGTGGAAAAGATGTAAAATGATTTGAGAGGCAATTGTGTCTTTTATCATGTTAATGCAGACATTAAAACCATTGCATTGCTAATACCTAGAAATTCATGGAATTAACAATGCACACCTTAATACACAATAGAGTCATATATAACTAATGCAAACATTAGTTATACATATGTTAGTTTGGAAAACAGTACTAAACAAGGTACTAATAATACACAAGACTAATACATGCATTGTTTTTTCTAATACACTCTACCCAACAATCCCTAAGTGTATTTATATTGTTAGGCCTCAAACTAAATTATTCATATCTTAGTTTTAAAGTACCTTTTTTTTCCTTTCTTATAACCATTTAAATGGATTCAAATTGTTATAATTTATAACAAAGTCTTAATATCATTAAAATGTTGTCCATTCAAGAATTTCTGTAAAAGTGAAATTTCAACGCCAAGTGTTATCATTCACCATTGTTAATTGGCATCACCCACAACCGCCATCCTCAATCGCAACTACAACTATCGATCACACAATCAATAATCACAATCACTTGTGACTATTTACAATTATCACCATCACTACCACTATTACTACAACCACCACCAATCACCAGTGACAATCATCATATCAACCACAATTATTGTAACACCTCATACATTTAGAGTAGGTTTGAACTCATTAGATACTTGTGGTTAGACTCGAACCATGATAGATATTGTGCATGCACATGTGAATCAATATCTAAATGTATAAACAATTGGAGTTGAGAAGAATTGAAAAAACAAAGTCAGAAAAGCCGAGTTGAGATGAAGTCGACAAAAGGTCCGAATATTAGACATATGGACCGCATATTGAACCATATATAAGGTCCAATAAATTTAAAATTTTAAGCTATATATTTATATATACTAGATGGGGGAAAGCCGGGCCAAATATGATGAAGATTATAATTTAAGGAATAGCAATGTTTCTTCCAATACAACAAGAAATGTAAAGTTGGTGCTGATACTTCTGTTGAATGTATGGAGGTTATATTGCTCTGTTTTTGCTTTCTGCAAAAATTAAACACATGTGCGTCATTGGGTTAACGTTAGATTGTTCGATTAAGATATTAATGGAGTGAGCGAGAAGGATAGGGGTGTATCTTACGTCAGGCAGTCGGATGAGATTAAAAAAGTGTGGAAGCTGGCAAGATATTTATTTAAGAACCTCGACATTGAGTATCTTCAAACAGGGTAACTTAGCATGTAAAAGGGTATGCTTGGCAGATCCATTTGTACGAACTGCATCCATAAAGCTCAATGATCTGTACACACAAGCGCAGCCTATTAAATCACATCGGAAAGAGGCGCACATGAAAATTGTAATTGTAGAATTTATGATCACAATGCATGTTTTAAAGTGAAAGCAAGTATAAGGAGATAATTATATCTACATATAAATTGCATGGCAGCAGAAATAACAACTAAAGCTTAAACTTTTCATCTGTGTTCTTTACAAGTTTAATGGAAAGCTGTAACAGGACAAATTGCTAAGATAAAATTTCAAGAATTGATATTAAACTAAGCTCATAAAACATTAAGGTTACCATTATCAGGGCATTTGCTATGCCAATGAATACAGAATATCAACAATATATTGTGTAAGCTCTTCAATCGCTCCTGCATATAATACAACTATTAGATGACATGTTAGCATTGTATTTCTTACATTGTCCTTCTCTTCAAGTAGAAGGTCTTTATTTTAAATGGAAACAGTGCTTAGAAAGATACCAAAGCTTTTGAAGATGGCTAATGGGTTGGTAAATTTGAAAACCAATATCCGATAGGCCAAACTATTAAGTGAAATTATCCGTCCGATAAGCAGCCTAATTCTACATAAGAATATATTTAAAATTTGAAAAGAGTTACATTCAAAAGAAGTCAGATAAGCACATAAAAAAGAGCAGCTTGGTGATATAAAATCTTTTTAAACCAATACATCCAAGAAATTCTAACATAACCTTTGCAAGTAAAGAATTGGGAAAAGAAACTTTAGTATCAGTCCATATGCATTTATAAAAGTACATCACTAACGCGACTCGAGTCAAAGAGAAGAAATTGTTGTTGCAAATTTGAGAATGGATGTTTTTGACGCAGCTGAAACATGTTTTCTGGAAAAAATTTGAAGATACTTCCTAACTTGAATAGCTTACAGAGATGTTTGTCCCAGGGGCGGCTCAACGCAATCGGAGGCCTAAAGCGAAATCTTAATTAGAGGCTTAAAATTTAAATAAACTTCACAAGCATTTATTTTTTAAAAAAATTCTTACATTTTTAAATGTAAGGTATTACTTAATATTATTTTTTATAAATGTTTTATTTGATTCTTTTTTCAATTATTAGTTTTAGATAATATTTATCAAATCAACGTTGAAAAATATCATTTTACTCAGGCAATCATTATATGAATTGTTAACATGGTTCTATAAGTAATAAGTTGACAATTTCAAATAAATATTAGAGTTAGAACCATAGATTTGATTCAAGAAGTTGATAATTTGGTCTACCCCACATTTTACTATGCTTGTTGTAATGCTTGAAAATCTAAGAAGAAATTAAAAAAGAATTTATAATTCACTTTGTTCAACACTTTTCGACTATTGATTGATTTTTTGACAAAATATTACTCTAACTTATCAAAATTTTAATGAAGAGAGTGTAAAAGGAGTTTAAAAGAATAATATAATGTGAGTATTAGTGGAGAGAGTGTAAGAAAATAAAACAATATTTTCTTTTTTCTTGATTTCTTCTATTTGAATGGGGTTAAAGAAAATAAAATAATAATTTTACATATATACTTTTTATCATAAATAATTAATGTTTTTTCTATAAAAAATTAACACATAGTAATTTATTCTTGGTAAAAAATTGAGGCCCCCTAAAATTGGGGGCCTAAGGCCAATGCCTTATTATAGTATGCATAGAGCCGGCCCTGGTTTGTCCTGAAATAAGTGCCCATGATTTTCAAGGTCATTGATGAAGAAGTAAGAACACATCTTAATCCACATTGTTATCGTAGAGTTGTAAAATATTAGGAGCCTATCAGCTTCAGTTATCCTATAAACATGAGGAGTAGTCGATCAACAAATTACTTTTCTGGTGAAGAGACTTTCATTCAGTTGTTCAGCAGAAAAATGATTCTTGTTGTATGATATTTTAAGGATCACTCAAAGCTTAAAATACTTTCAACTTAAGTTGAGATTGGTACAACCATTTATAAACTTCAAATTTTGAATCCTTTATCCACATACCTACTCTTAACTAATAAATTAAGTGGACGCAAGAATTAAGTACAATCAAGAGTTACATATTCACTTTCTGTTAACTTGTTCTCTGTTGTTGGAGCTATTGTATTTCCAATAAAAGTATCTAATTAATCAAGGTTGTAGGAAGGCTACTCTTCTTTTTTGTCAATCGAGTCGCTTTCCCTCATTCCACTCGTTCAATATCATTGAACAAATCCATATGGGCATGTGTGTATTTCCCCTATTTTGTGGCATCCAACCATAGGCACTTGAAGAGTGGTAGATGAGTCAGTGCACTGTATGTTATAAAGAAAGAAAATCTCTCTCTATTTTAGCATCTAGCTCTTTCATCAACAGAAGAGACACTCATATCTCTTCTTCTCTATTTAGCACTAAATTATAACTCTTCTGCCTCCTTGTGTGTGGTGTTGTATCAGGTAAATGATTATACTGGCTATTGTTATTGATGAATTACATTAACAACAGACATAAATCAGTAGGCCACACTTACACTTTCAGATAACTATTATAGACCAAGCCTCTATATCAGCTGACAATAGTTGTAGAACTTAAATTTTGAGCTGGAAGTCAACGAACTGACCTTCTTGTAAAAGAATGTGTTAAAGAAATGACATTTGAAGAACTTCCTGGGTTCCCTTCTCTCTCTCTCTCTCTCTTTTAGCCGTTCAAGATACACATTCATAATCTACAAAAAAAAATCATTTTATTTTTTCTTCTTTTCATATTCAGGTTCACTAAATCTTAAACTCTCTTACTCCTGAATAGGGAACTGAACATAAAGTATCAGCTCATAGTTTAACCATGCCCCAGATGTCAAATATTGCAATATTTCTCCAGTAATATCAATATTGGACCTTTTGGGTTACCAAAACCTTTGTTCTGCACAAAATTAGACAGATACAACATATAAAGAGATCGCAAACTGAACCTCGTATAAAAAAAAGTGTACAAATCATACCGATTGGATTTAGATAAAGCACAAGAAACCTCATCATGCTTCTCTTAAGTTAGAGGCACAAATGGTTCTGAAATCGCATCCTGTTAGTTAATAAACACCAAAATGAGGAAATTAAACTATGAACACACGTGCTGCTAAATGGCACAATTCAAAACGTTTTTGCCCCAGGAATATTCCAGCAATAAGAGGTTATTTCGAATAGAAGAGAGAGAGAGTAAAGTGATGGGTTAGAGTTCAGGCTTCTAGATGTAGATAAGAAGGCAAATGGGCCGACTTTTCCAAGTAACGGAGAGTGACATAATATTAAGCAACAGTAAGGTACGCAAACTGGGGAAAGGTACGAAAAGTGGGGAAAGTTATGAAAGCTAAATGAATTGATTTATATCCGAAGCAGGAAGAATAAGTTTATTAACGAAGTAAAGCTGAATAGATTAAGGGCATATCACAAGAAATCTGGAAAAGGCATTACCTGAAATCAGCAGACGGAGGAGCATCGAGTCAGCGCAAACCTTTGGATGGGACTATATTTAAGGTTGGAAAATGCTGAGTAGACGCACCCGACATGCACCCTTATGTGCAAAAAGTAACAATTTACAATAATGTGACGACCAATATGTCATACTGGAAAATGTAAGGCAAAGAGCAGGCTAACCCGTTTCGAAGATAGGGAGCGGGCTGCATACTTGTTTTCTTTTGTCCAAATTGTCCAGAGATTGAACGAAACGAATTTCGTCGTAGGTAGCTAGTAAATAAGATAAATAAGATGTTTAAAGGGTGTAGGTAAAATGTAGATATGCAACTTAAGATAAGTTAGGTGTTATATATGCTACTAATAATAATGGAAAATGTATGTCATAAGCAGAAACATAATGGAACAGCAGACTTACTTGTTTGAGAAATGATCAGAGGATTGTGTACTTGTTTTTCTTTGTTTAAAATGTCTTGGGGTTGAGTTGGTCGAACTTGGTGACAGGCAGCTGGCAAACAAAATACATAAGATGTGATAAAATGTGAGTACGCTATTTTAGATTAGTGAAGTGTTGTACACAAAGGCAGAGGAAATACATTGGAAGTAAAATGAAAACCTTTTTCAAAAAGCGTTGGAGGTTCTCAAATGATAAGTGCAGGCTTGCAGCCTGTTTTGGAAAACCGTCTCTGTACCAACATGATGTTTGCTGCATTGGGGTGTCAATAGTGGGATTTTCAAGAAGGTTATGCCTTGTAGAATCTGTTTTCACACGGCGGGCTAGCAGTAACACCTCCTTTTTGTGAGCAGACACCTAACTATATGTATTGCGCCATTTAAGTTGCATAGCAGCCTTCCTTTTTTCTGCATATGAACAATCGTTCGATTTTTTGGAATCCATCAACTATAGAATTTAATTTCTGTTTATACCTGCAGATGTCAGAATTCCTCGTGAAACATTTAGAGAAGAGGTACGCAACGTAAAATCAGAGCAAGCACAAGAATTTAGCAAGTATAAAGATTCGTACACTATTAATTAAAACTTAGGAGATTTTCTAATTTGCTACATAAATGGTTATTAAATTGAAATTTGGTTTCCCGATCACATAAACAATGGCAGTAACAACCACTAAATCACATAATAACATAATAAGTCAAACAACAACAGTCTAAAAAGTTAAAAGGTAGTCCTTCTGTAATTAAAATCATAACTAAAGTCGTTCTAACTACTTCGAATTCACAGCTTCAACAAGCAGTAATATCGTTTCGAATAAGACTCAATTCAGTTATTGCGTGTATACTTGACATTCCAAGCTGCAAGACCTTCTTAAGCTCCGCCAAAATTACAAATAAAATTCAATGAGGAATTTTGACGAACACTTGGGGGTAAAAATTCTTAGGCTCTGCGAAAATTACACATCAGATTCAATGAGGAATTTTGACAAACACTTGGAGGTAACAACAAAAGAAACACATACAAGAATTACACTGAACCCAGACCGCGAAGAGGAAAACAGAAAATTCACAGTTATACAAAGCACAGAGAAGCAAATCACTCACCGAACAAACTTGTGGGCAAGATGAACTATGGAAGACGCGAAGTAATCAATTGCAACAGAAATCGACAGTGGAATTGAAAAGATGAAGAGGAAGGCACAGAGTGAGAGCCGTAAGAAATTTGGATTACACGCCGCGAATCAAAAATCTCTCTTTGATGACACAGGCATGTCGACCAGGTGTCTGGTTATTACCTTTTATTATATACTCCCTCCGTCCCTTTTTAGTTGTCCACTTTAGAAATGACACACAGATTAAGGCAACAATGATTAATACAGTAAAATTACAATTTTACCCTTATGACAACTTTTCACTTCAAAATTACAACCACTTATTTGAATTCAAGTGAAATAAATTGGAGGGAAACAACATACACTTTTACAATTTTCAAGAAGTGTAAATAAGGGTATAATAGGAAAAAATTTGTTGTCCTTTTTTGATTTGTCAAAATGGACAACTAAATAGGGACAACTAAAGAAGGAAATATGAACAAGTAAATAGGGACGGAGGGAGTAGTAGAATATATATTATATTATATTATCTTCTTATCTTCTTCTTATTTAGAAGTGGCACTTCTAAACGACTAACAAGGGCAACTGTGTAATTTTACTATTACTTTTAGGAATCTGTAAGTTTGCTGTGTATTAACTTTACCTTTTTCATTGTTTACATCGATGTTCTCCTCAACATATGCTCTAAGACTCTTCTCGATCAAGAATCTGCCATATTCATCTGGATCTCTTCCCTGTTGGGGTATTCATTAGCTAAGTAAATTTTTCTTCTCCTTTTTTCCCAATTTCTCTTCCTAATGTGTCCAACTCTTGAGAAATGGCCTATGATGGTGGCTACTTTCATTCTTCTTTGAATATTTAGGTCTGCATGTCATTAACAAAAGAAACACATACAAGAAATACACTGAACCCAGACAGCGAAGAGGAAAACAGAAAATTCACAGTTATATAGAGCACAGAGAAGCAAATCACTCACCGATCAAACTTGTGGGCAAGACGAACTATGAAAGAAGCGAAGTAATCAATTGCAACAGAAATCGACAGTGGAGTTGAAAAGATGAAGAGGAAGGCACAGAGTGATAGCCGTAAGAAATTTGGATTACACACTGCGAATAAAAAATAACTCTTTGATGACACAGGCATGTCGACCAGGTGTCTGGTTATTGCCTTTTATTATATAGTAGATATATTACTCTTATTTCGAAGTGGCACTTCTAAAGGACTAACAAGTGCAACTGTGTAATTTTACTATTACTTTTAGGGATCTGTAAGTTTGTTGTGTATTAACTTTACGTCTTTCATTGTTTACATCGACGTAACTTTACCTCTTTCATTGTTTACATCAACGTTCTCCTCAACATATGCTCTAAGACTCTTCTTAGTCAACAATCTGCCATATTCATCTGGATCTCTTTCCTGTTGGGGTATTCATTAGCTACAATAATTTTTTCTTCTCTTTTTTGCCCAATTTCTCTTCCTAATGTGTCCAACTCTTGAGAAAGGGCCTATGATGGTGGCTATTTTCATTCTTCTTTGGATATTTAGGTCTGCATGTCATTGAATTTAAGGATAATTTGCTTCTTATCTTGAGAGTTGTTTCCCTTTGATTGTTTTAGGTGTAGATAGAATTTAAGATTAGCGAAATAATTTGAGTGATAGAAGCAATATATGACGACGCACAGGATACTGTACATCTTTTCGTACTTATATATTATTGGTTTTCCAAAAATTCTCTGGATATCTAGCTTCAAAGTGTTGATCAGGTTTCTTTCGGATTATCCATTTTTTTGAAGATTCAATTAGCTTAAGATTTTGACTCCGCAAAATTAATGTGATCAGTTAAACAATTTTGCTAAGAAAACAAATTACACTATTCTCTTTGTCTTTTTTTCCCGATTGCTAATTTTAATTTTGCCTGCATGTTGTTTCCCATTAATTTTGACATCAAATATTGCCTCTCAAGCAAGGTGTGATATGTCTCAAATGTATGCCATTTGATCCCACTGGTTGTCCTGTTACAGTCATTTACTATTATCTACATTTTTTGTGTGTAAATTGTATGTATTACCCTTTTATATAAGTCAACAATCTTAGGATGAACTCTGCATTGTATTATTGTACTAAAAGAAACATTAGTTGTACTGTCAATTCCTCCAACCACGTGTGTACCCTTTCTCTTTTTTGCTGTGTGGAGGACAGTTGGTATCCACACCCATTTTCACTTTTTAGTCCTAATTTCGTAGCACTGTTACTTTTTTTTCTTCTACTTCAAAAAATACCAAGTTCCTTCTGCATCTCTTTTTTCTCCCAAAGTATTTTAGATCTGTGTTACTAAAATTTCAATCTGCAAAATTGATGAATTCTCTTTACTACGAATTGGTCGTTTTTCGGCATTATTCGAGAGCTCTTTCTCTTTTGTTTTTGTGCTGATTAATTTTTATTTTTTTTAAAATTTTATGGGTCCTCTATGTTAGGACGATTGGAGTGGATAATGATACATAAAACCTCAGTGCTTTTTCTATGTTTATAGTTTAGTCTAAATGTACGTGTTTTTATTGAAAAAGTTAATTTTGGTTGCTTGCATGTCATTTTATGGCTTCTTACTATTTGATGCTTCTTGATTTTGTATATATCAGGATATTTGGAAATGTGAAATGGCTATTCAAAGTTATTGTATGTGCGTGTTTTGCTATCTCATACATTTATTAATGGTAAGCACTTCAATTTGAGCATCTTCTGTTTGTTTGTATTTTTCATAATCTTAGAGAGTAGAGAATATTGATTTCTAGAGAGTGGAGAATATCGATTTTTTATCTTCATACAACTTTTGGAATTCACTTACCATTTTGATTTCAATCTTAATTATTTTGTGTTGTTTGGAGTTCATTTTGTTCACAATTTTTAAGGTTTTTGTTTGCTTATTGCCCTGCAACAACTTTTCTTCTATATTAATTGATCTTGATATATCTTTAAATTTTGGCTCAGTTAGTTATTCGGATTGGGGATGTTGCTTTTCATAAACTTAGGAGAAATATTAAAAGTCGTTAGACTAATTAGCATAAGATTTTAAGGAAAGTAGATTCTTGAGGGAAATTTTTGATTCTCGAAATAGAAAATATAATGAAAATTCTTCTCATACCTACACTCAGGAATCTCTTATTTCACCTTCTAAGCTAATAAATTACTCACTCAATCAATTGCATGTTTTCTAGTAGTTTCTTACTTATGTCCTTGATATGTTTAGAGATAATTGATCCGTCCATCAGCCTAGACATGAGTAGAGAATTATACAAGATTAAAAGTTATACAATGTTTGTGATTGTAATGGTCCATCATTTCTCTCATTTAAAATTTTTTTGATGTCCCTCTAGGGATACACATTTTCATTGGACCTTCTTACAATTTTATTTGGCTTCTCAGCTTACTCTTGTGTTTCTAGCAAATTAGTGATTTCTATTAATTAACTGGTATCAAGTCTTGTGAACTGATTTAATTAATTCCTTAATTATGAAGAAAAACCTTTTATGTTGCTTAGAAGTTTTCATTCTTTATAATTTTCTAATGAGGTATGGTCATTCTCGCTTTTGCACCACAAGTAAATTAGTTAATGCTAAGCCAAGTTGCGAGTGATACTGGATTCATAGTAGTTGCTAATATTTGGAAAAACTTCTCATTCTTGACAACATATTATAGTAAAATTTATCACTTTATGAGCCTATTAATGTATCAATATCTAACCTACTTCACATTTTTTTTTATTTATTCTTTGATCAGGTAAACTTTTTTGTGGCTATATTGAGAATGATGTTGGTAGTTCATGTTTTCAGTTGATACTATGCAATGATTTTTTAGTGTTTCTTTCTTAGTATTGTAATTGAATTTGGTAACAGTTGATTGTTGATTTGGTAGGTTTGACCAAGAGTGAGGACTCCCTGGCAGCATTAGGTAAGGAGTTGGAGGAAATCAAGACACATACATTTCATCATCTCAGTCTTTTTTTGTGCAAAGAGCTAGAAAACATTCTGTCAAGATTTTATTCTTTTCCTGACTTTTGAATTGATAAGCTTGAAATATAGTGTAACTTAGACTATCTTCTTTCCTTGGAATTCTAACTTTTGATGATATGTTCCTTTAGAGTATTGTGTTATCTGAATTCTCTGCAAATTATTTTACTAGCAAAACATGTATTGTGGCAGAGAGTGGAGAAGAAAACAAATATATTTAAAAAATTAGTTCAAGATAGGAAATGCTTTCTTGTAAGTCTTAATATAGGAGAGAGCAAAGTAAGCGCATATACCTTAGCGGATAGAGCGTCTCTTTCCTAAATAGAAAGTCATAGGTTCGACCCCTACCTGGCGCGTTCAACTAGAAAATCCAAAGTACATATTGGGTGTATGATTTGGATTATCTTTTCAACAGAAATATGTTTTATTTTTTATCATAAACTTAATTTTCGTGACACTATTTAGGGTTGTTTTTCAAACTTCTAAACACTTCCTTATCCTTTGACGAAATAGATTATTTTCTCACAATGAAGATTGATCTTCCCGTAATTTGAATCATGAAAAGAACTTGAGGGAACTTCTCGTGAGTCGTTAGCTCATTGAGCTTTCTCCTATGATTTTTTTTTACCTATCATAGGGTAGTTTTTACCATTGTGTGGTGATTTCGTTTGTCAATTGGATTCAAAGTGCCTCTTTAAGCAAATAGTTGGTTGATGTTTGCCCTACTTTCTAGAGATAACATAAGCTCCTCTTTTTTTGTCAAGGTGCATTCTGCAAAGAAGTGGCAACTAAAAAGCTAATGTGGTTAATGGAAAGAGATGTGGCAGTTTGATTTAGCAACAGGCAAATAAAACCTGGTTGCTGGCTATAGCGTTGTTTGAGGGGACTAAAACATTGCTCTGTCGGTGAGTGCATTTGCCCTGCACGAACGGTCCACAAGAAGTCAATTAAAGCACGAGCCTCTCACACGATGACACGATACAGTCTGCAGGTACGTTACCAAATGTGCGTAAAATAATTGTAGGTACAACAACAAATAGAAGTGAAAGAAATATAAACAGTAGCAGTAGGACTAACATGCAGAGAATTTGAAAATTTCTTATAATTGTGCACTCTTTAGTGCTCTTTTTCTTTACTAAAAAAATTAGGATAAGACGTTGGAATCCAAAAAAGTCACAAAATCATTATAACCCGATAAAGTAAGAGTAGGGGCAGGCCGCAATATACATTTGAGAGTGAAAATACCATATTACTAAACCATTCACACAAATCTTGTTCACCTATCCTCATTCAAAGAACTAGCTAGATGTGGATTTTCTTAAAAGTATAGGTGTGTTGATTAGATGGACATAATAGTTGGAGATGGAGCTCCAAGAAAATTGTCTTCTCTTTGCTTTTAGGAAGAGCTGCCAACTGTTTTCCTCTAAGACATGAAATATTAACTTCAAGAGTTATTAGTGTTTGTAAGAAGAAAGTAAGTTCCCGTAAATCATAAATTTATTAAAGTGATCACAAGATTTGGCTTGATAATTTCTTCAGTACGTCATTCATTATCTATGCACCATAGCTCGCACGACTATTGACATCTATTGTAGTTGTGTGATATGACTTCAATTAAGCATGGCATTGAAGAAAATAAAATAAGTTTAATCATGTTTTGAATTGTTTCATACAGAATGGTCCAATGACATTATTATTCCTCTCCTCTTTTATTCATTTCTTATATTGCTAAGTTGGCCCCGACTACTTAAGAAAGTTGTTGAAATGTTTGTCGGAAAGACACCAGTGAGATGATTATTTTGATAGAAATATGATATAAAAAAAATTATCCGCATAGAACTTAAATCTTTGAAAAAATTATTTTAGTATTACAGAGAAACTGTTGCAGAAGATATAAAGGTACTTATGATCTATATTGCTATGACTCTTCAAAAATGTCAACGAGTGCGTATCGAATTCGCCAAAGTAGTGTACTTTTATAGAATCTGATACAGATGCGACATTGAAAGTGAAGAGTCCGCACAACTAAGCTTATGATTGCCTCAGTGGACTACTGTAGATGATGGCTCTTCTTCTGGCTCTACAGTTTGTGCCTAATAGATTTGTGATTTGCCTGCCTTTCGATTTAGTTTGTTTCAAATATTAATATCTTCCTTGAGAAGGACAATTTCAAGATGAAGGGTTATCAATGCATAGTCTGGAACAAACGAAATTGGGTAATGTAAAATAAAATAGTATAGTTTCTCCTGAGATGTCTAGATGTCCAAGAAATTGCATGTATTTTATCTCTTAACTCAGTTGAAAATATAAATTCTAACATTAACTAGCTGGCAAGTTGTTGTGTCCTGAACCAAAATGGAAGGTGAAAAAAAAGTAGATAGTGAGGGCTTTAAGTTTTCACTGTATTAGTCCTCATCCATTTTCAAAGTCTTTTATGAGCTATGTAGTGAGATGTATGCACTATTTAAAGATCACTCAAATAAAGTAAATCATTTAGGCATCTAAGTTTTAGATTATATATAGTTACTTGGTAAATAATTGCATATAGTTGCTAAACTGGTCCTTAAAGGAACTAAGATAATGAGGTTTAAACCACACTCAGTGCATTTTGGAAGAAAGAAGTAATTAAAAATATAGCTATGTGTTGCATAAAAACAAATCATTTCCAAAAATTTGGAAGAAAGCAGTAGTTAATTTTTTTATTAGTGTCAGCCTTTTTAACGCTGTTTTGCTATGAAGCACATCGACTCTTGAATTGCTGTCTCCTTGATGAGAATGATAATTTTATTTTTGTCAAAATAGTATTAAAACAATCCACTATATTGTGATCAATATGACCAGCTAATGACTCTGATTAACATGACTTTTAGTAGTATTGTACTGTGAATTTAAATCTTGGAACAAATTCATATATGAGGCCATTGAAAGCTGAACATGTGTCCGATGCACGATCTTATGAACAACCATTGTGAAAGCCATGATGTTCCTTAGGACAATGTACTCAGAGGCCGGAACAACTAGTTTTGTCCAACATTTTGAACTTATTTGTTGTGCCATACTTTATCATCACCCTGACACATGTGTTGAATAGTTGTTTCATGCAGTTCTACTAAAAGTAGTTCAATTCTCTTAGGCTTAAGATCTGACAATTAGATTAGTCATTTTTACGCATTGATGTTATTTTGTTTTGGCTAATGTAAAAATGTTTATATTACATGTGAAGGCATTCAACATACTTTTGTATAAATATAGCTAATGATCTTTGTAGTTGTATATTTTCAAGAACTTACCACTTAAAAAATACAGAATGTTGGTCCCGTGCTAATCACGGGCCATGCCCCTCTAATATATATATACACGAAACAAACATATAAACATGTTGGAACAATAATTATTGGAAAATTCAAGCTTAAGTTGTTAACATCTGAAAGCGGCATACAAGCTAGATTTAATTATACATACAAATCGTACGTTAAACACATATTGAAGATCAAAAAGTTGAAAATTTTGGAGTTTTAGGTGTTGACATGCAGAGACAATTGTTACAGTCCTCATGATCGTTTTGATTTATATGCATATTTCTTTGTATTTCATACACCAGCTTTTGTATATTATTTTTTACCTATGGAAATGAGTGACTTAATCCTAGAGGTGATCGAATGGGTATTGGGTGAGATTTTTTTATTTTGAAAGTTGGAAAGTTTAACCAAAGTAAACATTCTAGGTGAACAAGCCTGAATTCAAATTCAAATAGTTTTGCTAGGTATGTGAGGTGATTTTTGACTTGATTGGATAGTTGATACAAATATCGAGGTGTTCAGGAGTGTTTGGATCATTGATTGAAATTTTAAGTTATAAGAAAGTTATGTTTGACCACAATCAATTTGCGGTCAATAAGACCCCATATCGCTGATCTGATGATTCTAACAAGTTGAAAATATAGTTTTTAGTTAATCTCCATATTTAGTTTGTTATTGTGGGGTTCCGAACGAATTTGTAGGGTCTATTTAGAAATTTTTGCTTGTAGAAATTCACAACTGAGTTGTTGTTTTATGGTGCCTTCTTCGCGTTGGCAAGACTTGCGTTGCATTTGTGAAGAAGGAAGTGGGTTGGCTTCGCATTTTCATTGGAGGGGTCTTATTCATGAAAGTTCAAGTTCGGATTGGGGTAGGAGTCATGATTCACAATCATAACTAAAGTCTCACATTCACCAAGGTATAGGTCAGGTCAGCCTCACGTTTGTGGAGCTTTCTCGCATTCGCTAAGATCAAATGATACATGGGCAAAATTAAATTTTATTTTTTGATCTTGGACTTCATAACTCGAATTTGGAAGTGTGGGATTACAGTTTGAAATGATTTCAATGGAGTTTTGCTAAAGTTCTTCCTAAGGTATGATTCTAACCTTCTAATTATGTATTCCGCACTAATCTATCATCACATTAGTTAGTGATTTAATTAATATTTTGAAATGGGGAACTCAAGAGTTTTGACTCAAAGTAAGAGTTTTGTATTTTTTTTATCTGAAGATTAACGGTCTGGTTTAGCTGATTTTATGGATAAACTAATTTTGAAAGAAAATGTAATATTCAACATCAGGCTCAGGCTTGCTTTTTTGAACACTATTGGAGATGAATTTTATCATGACAACATGATTGTTTATGAATCTGTATATTTATCTAGATTACATATTTTATCAAATTGGGATCATCAACTTTAAGGAAGGATAAATCTGTAATTTGAATTTTTGAATCTTAAAAGACAAGTTGAGATTTTCTTGACTCATTATTAAGTGTTAATACATTAATTGATTGGATAAAGGGATAATGAGTAATGAGAGTCCCGTATAAATAAGATAACAAGGATAATGAGTAATGAGAGTCCCGTAAAAATAAGATAACGAGTATTTATGCAGGTACTAGTATCATGACATGAAAATTGGAGATTTCCTTCCTTAATTGATGAATTTTGTAATTATATGAGGTTGATTTCGAGTATATTGCATTGGATAGATGTCGTGTTGCTCACTTAATATCGATGAGTTGATTTTGGCTAACGGCATGCATATAAAATGATTAGTTGAATTTTCTTTCACATTTCTATTCTCATTGTTGAATATTTTGGAGTTATTTATGATTCTCTATGTTGATGATCAAATGAGATGTAGAATTTTTTGTGTTGACACTTCATCTCATTCACAATGACATTGAAGAAGTAAAAGGATAAATCCTAAAAAATCATAACATAAGCTTAAATTATCATCTTTAAGGAGTCACAAACTCTTTAAGAAAAAACATAATTTTTGTGGGATGTTTACCATTAACTGACATACACCATGTGAGCTGAAACATGGAATCCAATGTTTTTTGTCACACTTAAAAGAGATTGTCCTACTTGCCAAGGTAAGGAACTTCATACTTAAGCATAGGTGGATCCACTAGCTATCTTTTTCAATTAAGAAATCCTATAAAGGCATGTAGTTCAAAGACTTTGAGAATCTCCCAAATTAACGCGATGCTAAGTAAACTCCAATAGAAATCATAAAGAATCATCATATCATAATCATAATACTTGAAAAGGTAAGAATATAGTAATACCAAATCAATCATAAAACTTCATAATTCATAAGAGTTACACCTTTCAAAATATCATGATTTCATAACATAATCGATGTTTTAAAAGACACATAATTGAAAGCATCTAAATTATGATAACCTTTTCATAGTAAAATCACACTTCAATTGGAAGTGGCTAAATCATGAAAATCTTTCATAATAGGAACACCTCAATTGGAAGCAACCTAATTTCATTATACATGAAATGCTTTATTCGAAAGCACCCTAGAATCATAGTCACTACAATTCCTTATTCATGCATAATTTCAAAGATTCAATTCATGATCATAAGATAGGCATATAGCATGGGTACATATGGAATGCTTTGAAAAAATGTAATTTGTATCAAATCATGTTTAATAAGATCAAATATCATCAATTGATTTATAAACAATTGAACTCGTGAAGAATCATTCAAACCCTTATAATTTCAGGGTGAAATCATAGAAGAAATAGATAAATTTTTGAAACTCAATGAATAAAAGAGAATCCATTGATGAAGTTCCCACATACCTTGGATAATCAAAACCTAAGAATTTCAAGAGGAATCTTGAAGCTTTAAGAACCCTAGAATCTTCTTTGAGAGCTTAGGAAAGAATTTTGGAGAAGAAGACTTAGGAGATTTTGGGAGTTTTGAGTGAATGAGAGGGAATGGGTAGATTTTGAAGGGTAAATTCAGTTATGGAACCTTAGAATGTTTTAGAAAAGACATGGTTTAGGTGTTAAAAAGGTTAGGAGAAGAGCCAAATAATTTTGAATAAAAATTATCGGACAAACTCCACGGATCGACCTACGGTCCGTACAAACTTCTACAGACCCTACTAGTCTTTCGTAGAACCTATTATTGGAGACCGAAATTCCACTCACTTTCCGCAAACACTTTCTATGATTCGTAGGTCCTTTAATGGACCGTAGGTCTCAACCGTAGAACCCTAGTTTTAAAAAAAATATTTCACCAAATTTAGAAACCTTTCCATGACCACTTTCTTTGACCGTATAACCATCTATCGACCATCCAGGTGGTCTATAAGAATTCTTCTGGTAATTGCCAAAATCTAAATATTTAGGACCCCTTCCATGATTGTCTTCTACGGATTATAAGACCTTATACGGTCTGTAGGTAGGCTCGTAGAAACTGCATCAATGAACATTTCTTAAATTTTCCTTCCCTACGAAACTTACCAAGTTCCAAGGTGTTACAATATCTATCCTTTGGGAACATTCATCCTCAAATGAGACTCAATTTAGCATGAATAGAATAGGGAAAAGAGAGATCGACCCCAAGCTAAAACATCAACTCAAAATAATATTTTCATGAGCATGCATGCATATGGAAACATGAGAATAGTTAATACGTATGAATCCAAAAGATTAAACAAGAGGAATTAATACCTCAAGCTAGAATGGGAATGGAGGAAGAGAAGAGGATACTTGGACATCATATCAGCTTTGTTCTCCCAAGTAGAACCCTTATAACTAATTGATTCCTCTATAGTACTTTCACTTTTTTATTTCTCAACTTCTGGACTTGACGATCCAAGATTTCAGTTGGAACCTCTTCATAAGAAAGACTTTCCTTAACACCAACACTCTACAATGGTACAATAGAAGTAGGATCATCAATACACTTCTTCAATAATGAAATATGAAACATTGGATGCACAAATGCCAACTCATAGGCTACCTTACTGGAATGCCTCAAAATCTAATATGGATCTACATAACGGGCACTAAGCTTTCCTTTCTTTCCAAATCTCATCATACCATTCATAGGTGAGATTTTCAAGTAAAATCAATCATCAACATTGAATTCATGCTCCTTTCTTCTAACATCAACATAAGAGTTTTATCGACTTTGAGTCATTCTCAGCCTCTCTCATAAAATTTGAACCTTCTTCATAGCCTCATGCACTAACTCAGTGATGATTAATAGATTTACACTCATTTGAGGCTTTTTTAGTTCAACAATTAGTGTCCTCAATACCTAATTATGTCTTATTCTGATGATATTTTGATGATTTGCAGCTATAAAAGCTAAATGACAAGGCAGGAATGAATACATGAAAGAAAGGCCAAAAACATTGAAAGAAGTATAAACTCCACACTGGTAGTCGCCTAAATAAAAGAGTGGATCGCCCAAATGTCATAACCTAGCCTAAAGTGACAATGCTCACAATTGAAGATATTTGAGATAGGTCAGCAAACTAAAAGTGAAATACTGACTCACTGAAAATAAAGGGTGAACACGATGACCGTCACTGAAGGTGACAAGACTTCGATTAAAAATAAAGGCTTAAAAGGCAAATACAAGTAGTAACTATCGATCCGCCGAATATGAAAGGAAGACTCAAACGAGTTCGCCAACTGAGGTTCAAACACCTGAAGCCTGAAATAAATGAAACGTGAGTTGAGGAACAGATGACGATCCGGCGAACGTGTTCGACGAGCCTGACTAATGTCACTGAGTTGGTCATACAGTGAATTTTTAGCCAAATTTTGGGAAACTATAAATCGCCTAAAGGAGAGAGGAAAGAGATGGGGTTTTTAATTAGTTTTAGAGAGTTTCATTTAGAGAAGAACTTTGGAGAGCTTTTGTATCATCTTTAGTTTTAGGTTTTCAATTTAACTCTTACAATTGACAATTGGAAGTTGAAATCAAGTTGGTTGTTGATGTTTGTGTAGTAATCAAGACACAACTTATGATGCAAGCGTCTACGATCGTACAATAGTTTAGTAACCCAGCCAAGGGTTGGGATCGTCCCAAGAGAGTGGTTTTGAGAATTTATAGAAAAATAAAATTTAGTTCTAACTAGTCATAGCTAAAGACATTAACGAGTTAAAAACATTGTAAATTAAAGGGGGGACACAAACGTGTCAATTTACAAGGGGCGGGGGGGGGGGGGGGGGGGGNGAGGGTTGTCACTAGTAAGTAAAAAACAACAAAATAAACAAGGGTTTTTAAGTAATGAGAGGGGATTCTTGGGATGTGACAGGAATACGGGTTAAGATAGCTTATTGGGTACATGCTTTCAATAGAAGATTCATAGAGTAATTGTGACTAGGCTAAGCTTTAAGGGGTATAAGCTCTCTCTCGAACAACTTACCCCGTTTCAAATGTATTTCTCTCGGACACCCACTTGCCGCATGAAGACCAGCCTATACCTTAACCCGCTCACTCTCTCGAGTTGAGTATGTGGACATGAGACTAGGGTTCACTCTCTCGAGCTGAACCTCATGTCGACCCACTCACACTGGCCATCAATCTAGTGGTCTTAGTTTTACGACCTCTCTCTCGAGTAAGCCAAAAACACATAAATAAACCTGTATTTGCAACTACAAATTCATTAGATTCATCCACAATCACTAAACAAAATCACATTTAAACTACGAATAAACTATCAGCAAGCAAGACCCAACAACAAATCTAACCCATATTTGCTAAATCACACCCCAAGAATTGGGGTTTTTAGCCACACATCAATAGATATAAATTTATACCTAAATGAGCTTGCATTCAAATGGGTACGAATATTTAATTCTTGTTAGAGGCCAAGAATGAAGAATCCAAGAGACCCAAGTCCAAATCCTTGGAGATGAAACCTTTTTTTTCTTCAAGTCTTCAAAACCCTCAAAAAGTACTATTCTATATGAAAATTATCACAATTGTTCGACTCTAAGTGAAAATTATAATAATTGTTCCCTCTTAAACTAAAACTCTAACTAGTATTTATAGTTATCACATATTTGTGCTGCAGCGGATCGTTTGGCGTTGTTAGTCGGAATCGCCGATCAACTCAGCGATTCTCCATTTGGTGTAGTTCATTGCCATCTTGCACCAGCCTTCAGCATCGTCGTGCTCTGGTTCATTGGGCGGCATGGTACTGCTTCACGGAACTGCTCGGCGATGCGCCGACTGCTCCCTGTTTTCGCCGACTTGATCCTTTTCTTCAGGGCTCAGCACACTAGAACAAAAGGTGAAGTAAGACCCTTCGGCGACTCGCCAAGTGGACTCGACAATCCTCAAGCCTTCATTTATTCGTTCTTTTCAGCCCTTTCATTCTTTTTTGCGACGTAGTGTTCGTGCTTTCCTTAAAACTTTGAATACCTGAAACTTAAGGGTTTTCATCAGATATTGAGATAAAATAAGCATTTGAGGACACAATTTCTATTAAAATATATCCCTGAATGAGTCCAATTTCAATTTGTGGATTCATCTACACCCCTAACTTAAATTTTGCTTGTCCTCAAGCAAACTCAAGTTCAGCCGTTCAAAAAGGGTGTCGCGAACAGTGCTACACAAGACTCAATCATGAATGCACACAACAAGACTTAATTTACTTATGCAAAGATCAAATGTGCACTCAAAGATTCAAGTTGTGACTCACTAATATCAACGAATCTCATGCTCACAATACTTGCTTCAAATGCAAGTTCAAGCTCAACTATAATGTTCAAATGCCCTCACACAAAGAATGATTCCATATTCACACAATGGTTTCACAGTTTAAAGCTTTGAAATCATATGCAACGCTCACACTCACAAAGAAGAACATAATTCATAATCTCACCCATAGGTTTGCCCGTATTTTCCAATCAACATTTGTTTCAGCTCACTCAAGATCAGAAAGGTCTTTTCAAGGCTTGTAATGGGGATGAGTGCAAAGGTATTGACATATAGGCTTAATGACTTTCATCCTCATGAAATGTGGTGCTCTCAACACTTCATTTCCTTTTTCCTTCATCATTTTCATTAGTGCTTAATAGGTCATCCTGTTATTCGTTTCCCATGAATTGTTAGGAAACCCCATTTCTTTTGTACTTTATTCTACAACTTTCTTTTTCATAATTTTTCTTTTTCTTTTCTATCTTTTCTTTTCTCTTTTTTTTTTTATATATGGAGGGGTTCTATTTTTCTCAAAATCATGGGTAAGAGGAGACTTTCCTTGCACTTCTTGACTTGCCCCTATCTTGTCAACACACGCCCAACTTAGGCTTTTGGCCTAAGTTGGCTATTCAACTAACCACAACTTCATGAGGATATGGGTGAAAGATTAAGAAAGTTCTAGTTTTCATCAAGTTTCTTCCAAAGAAAAGGGAAAGGCTCAAAGGGTGTTCAAAAGCGGTTCACACACTCACATGGTAGGCCACAAAAGAGGTATATGTCAAAATTGGCTCACACTCGTAGAATTTTCCTAAGATCATATCAAGAGATAGCATCACTTAGTTGACCGGACCAACGAGGCAAATTCTAGGATCTATCATGCATAGTTCACAGGTAAGCTCATCACACTAGGCATGGACACTATAAGTTAAACAAGACTCCACACTTTCGCTAGTGTGCAATGATCATGACAAGAGAATCAATTTGATACAAGGCTAGACATAACGAGATGCAAAGAGTTCACATAATGTCTATGCAACTTCATTTGGCCTCATTGTAGCCGCGCATTCATGTTTGTTCGATTGAGAGCACTATTCAAGTCATCGGTATTGATTGGAACCGAGACTCAAATTTTTGCAAAAGAACAACCACATTCAAGAGCAGATCAAGGGTAGCAAAAATGTGTGAAAAAGTCAACATATTTCGAAAGGGTCAAAGTCGTTTTGCAATTTAAAACAAAAGATGCCATAAGCTCAAACATTCACAGAAAGTAGTATTTAACACAATAATAGCTCAAAGCTCAAATACATAAGCAAAAACACGAGTCACAAATATCACACAAAAGATGGGCCTCACCCCACCACAAATAAAAATAATTTGTCCTCAAATGCAATTAACACAGAATATCCAGACTTTAAAAATAAAGAAAGATAGAGAGGGTGTTAGAAATCCTATCTAATTGGTCGCTCCATCTGTCTAGGCTTCAGTGCCAGGAGCGACCCCTAGAAGGGCTAGCTCTATTGGATCCAGCAACAGGTGCTAAGGAAGCTTTCATGACAGCATCTATCATAATTGCTTCCATCTCGGTCAAGTCTTCATTTGAAGCTCCTTCAGTCTCCTCAAGCATCTCTTTATCAGTTTCTGGTTCTGACTCGGGATCAGTTATCTGCTTCTCTCTATCCCCATGTCCAGTGGCGGTCTGAGGTATCTCAGGTAGTCTTGAATCTCAACTGTTCTAAAGACCATGGACACATTGGTGGACTTCAGGTGGTCTACACATTTTCTCAGTTCTGCAATGGCAGCCTTTAAAGTTGTCACCTCCTCTGTGGACCCTTGGTTGTGCTCACACGCCGCTATCCTGGCTGCTAGGGCATCAATGGTAGTGCTCAGAGGTGTCACAACATCAGTTAGGGCAACTTGGATCATGCCTGGAACAGAGGCCTCTAGACTAGCAGCCCGAAGATCAGCAGAAAGGGCCAGCTGTCCCATCCGGAGTAGGGAAGCCTTGGTGAGTGGAAGCCGAGAGACAGCAGCAACAGTAGTGGATCTTGGCGATTGTGCATCAGTAGAAGAACTTGGAGTATCAGCGGGAGTAACAGTGGTAATGGATATACCTGAAGACCTAGGAGCCGGAGTAGGTAGAGGTGCCTCTGTAGGCGATGATTCTATGTTTACTAACTCCACCGATGCTGCCTTTTTCCTTTCTGCTTGATCCTTAAGGTACTCGGCTTTGATCCTCTGGATATTAGTAGAGGTTGTGGGCATCACTTCCACATCCTTCTTGGCATCTTGAGGCACTCGGGCTCGTTTGCATAATTATGTGATCAAGACTGGGAATGAAAGTGAGATTTGGCTCTTTCTTGCACGCATGAGTATCTCTGAAGAATTTATTTTACCCAAGTTTATCTAAGTCTCCTCTATGACGCAACCTAGTCAAGCTACCTTAGCAAGGCGAAGGATCGACTCATTTTGGGGCGGTATAATTGTGGTGCTGATAAAACCGAACCAGAACCTTGCGGCTATGTTTAGTTATTTCTTTTCAATCGAAACTCCTTTTGCCGACCACTTTGGAGTCTCATATGAAATTAGTGGGGCTAACAACTTTTTCATCTCATCCAGCTTCTTTGTTCTGATCAAGTACTGGCAGTTATCCCCAATATTCACGGACATGCCCAAGACTGTGTTGATTTCCTCACTATCACACTTCACCCTCCTGCCTTTGACAACCACATAGTCAACTTCTTTAAAGGCTGCTGCTAGCTGCTTTTGATGGGGTATTAGTGCACTGTATGCACTGTAGAACTCTCTTACCCAGTTTGGAATATAAGGTCAACGGAGTTTGGTGAAGATTTGGAACTTGTGGTATCTCAGACACTCCATTATCTTTGGGTGCTTGTCTATAACCCCGTCTATGGACAAACACTTTTCCTCCAGAATTATACTCATCATCTTAGCCTTTACTTGATTCATTGATTTAGGCGGAGGGCCTTGTACTGGAGGTGTTAATGTCATTGGATGCTCTGGAACTGGAGGTGTAGTAGTGGTAGGTTGCGGAGTCCTGGCCCTGGATGGATCATTCAACTTCTTAGTTTGCCGCTCAGCCCTCTGTGCTGTTAACATATCATCCTTATCAAAACTCACACCTTCACTTTCAGATTGTTTGGGGTCATTTCTGTAAAAGCCATTACTGCCAGTGCTTGCATATGATAATTCAAGGATCTTGTGTTTGCCCTTGCCTTTTTCACCAGTTATGAAAAGTTTAGCAACTTTGCTTCTGAATGCATCTGCATCCTCGTTGATTGTAATCCTTTTTTTTTACCTTGGGGTGGCCTGCTTCTTCCTGCAACTCTAGATCTAGCCATTTCTGCGAAGAATTCGGAAGAAGTTAAAACAACTAAGTCAAATTCAGAGGGGCACAATTGCAAAAAAACTCGCCAAATAGGTCGGCGAGTCGCCAAGTTGCTTTGGCGACCAGGATTTTATCCGTCGAAGGATACAGTGTAAAAAATTCAGGGGTGCAGACAAAAAGGGTGACCAAAGAGACTTTCGGCGAGTCACCGAATGCTTTTGGCGATCAAAGATTTTTGGCCGAAAGTTACAGAACCCTTATCACAAGTAGCATGAAATTAAAGGCGAGAAGGGGTCATTTGGCGAATCGCCCAGTGATTCGGCGAACTCGCCTCAGCATGCTGGATAGTCTAAATTTATCAGAAAAGCATAACACACGACATATGATAAAATTACTTGCAATGAGAGTATAAATATCACAATTAAATGCAGGGTTTGGAGAACCAACCTTTTAGGCAGATTAAGTCAAGACTGTGATGCTAGGCAGCAGGTTAGTACAAATCCAAGCACTACTAAAGCAGCTAGAATACTTACGAGGTGCGAAAATTTTGAAAATACTAAGTAGGTGCGATTTTGCAAAAATCGAGAGTGAGAGAATATGAAAAAGGTTGAAAGTCAAGACCTGTGGCTTTATAAAAACCATCCAGATCTCACCCATTCAACGACATTAATTGAATTTGCTCCGCTATTTTAGCGATCCGCCGAGTGTTTATCTACCTTGCCGAGTTTTACAAGACCCTCAGTCAAAGTAAAGATCCAAACGGCGGTCTTTGTTGGGGTCGTCGATCTAGTCAGTGATTCGCTAATTGAACTTGTGTAATTCATCTTGTACTTTTCACAAACTTTTCATGCTAATCCTGCAAAATCAAAACATCTTTATTTCAAAAATAACATAATTAAAGCAGTTAAGGGTTTTGGGTTGCCTCTCAAACAACGCCTTAGTTAACGTCGTGGCACGACACGGGTTAACACCTAAACTTCACTTTTGGGGTTAGTCAAAACATCATTTGGAAACCCCTTGCTTCGTGCCTGATGGGGATGAGGCATCACATGACCCAAGAGAGTTTTAATTAGCTGGATAGATCTAGAGTGAGAACCGTTCATCTGATTTAGAACTTCTACATTTTCTCTAATCTTTCTAACACTCTTTCTTGATCATTTATCTTTTGGAGAATGGTTAATAACACATCCTTGATACGTCTATTTTCAATGTCCGTAGATCTTTCCTACTCTGTAGGTAGTATGCATTTAATCTTCTCTTTGGTCAGCACCTCCAGTTCCTCGACCTTTTGGGTCAAGTTATCCATCTGACCCAGCAAAATAATCAATTGTTGGTCCTTCTTAGTATCCTTGTTCGTTTTATCCAAAAGGTCAAGAAATTTGGCTGCGGTCTCATAGGAGTATCTCTCGAGGCCACCTGGGACAAGTCGATAGATTAATCCTCTGTTGCCGGGATTTAAACTCCTATAGAAGCATTCCAGTAGAACTAGATCGGGGATCTCATGAGTTGGGCATTGTGTCAATAGTGTTTTAAACATCAGCCACGACTCATGAAAAAGTTCTCCTTCTAGATGCTTGAAGGTCAGGATGCGATCCCTGAACCTCATCACTTCTACTGGGAGGTGCTCCATTGGTTCACCATTTCCATCATGTATACTCATTATCCTGTCTCAACACACAAACAAGCTAGACAAAGCTAAGAGTTAAGTAAGTAAACTACAATTAAGAAGAACAAAATTTCTATTAATCTAAAAATTCTCAAATAACACCACTCCCCGGTAGCAGTGCCATTTTGATGTTTGCGTAATCAAGACACAACTTCAGATGCAAGTGTCTACGATTGTGCAATAGTTTAGTAACCTAATCAAGGGTTGGAATCCCAAAAGAGTGGTTTTGAGAATTTATAGAAAATTAAAATTTAGTTCTAACTAGTCGTAGCTAAAGACATTAACGAGTTAAAAACATTGTAAATTAAAGGGGGACACAAATGTTTCAATTTACAATAGGGGGGGGGGTTGTCAGTAGTAAGTAAAAAACAGCAAAATAAACAAGGGTTTCTAAGCAATGAGAGGGGATCCTTGGGATGTGACGGGAAACGGGTTAAGGTAGATTATTGGGTACATGCTTTTAATAGAAGATTCATAGAGTAATTGTGACTAGGCTAAGCTTTAAGGGGGATAATCTCTCTCTCGAGTAACTTACTTTGTTTCAAATGCGTTCCTCTCGGACAACCACTTGCCGCATAAAGACCAGCCTATACCTTAACCCGCTCACTCTCTCGAGTTGAGTGTGTGGACATGGGACTAGGGTTCACTCTCTCGAGCTGAACCTCATGTCGACCCACTCACACTGGCCATCAATCTAGTGGTCTTAGTTTTACGACCTCTCTCTCTCGCAAGCCGAAAACACATAAATAAACTTGTATTTGCAACTACAAATTCATTAGATTCATCCACAATCACTAAACGAAATCACATTTAAACTACGAATAAACTATTAGCAAGCAAGACCCAACAACAAATCTAACCTATATTTGCTAAATCACACCCCAAGAATTGGGGTTTTAAGTCACACATCAAGAGATATAAATTTATACCTAAATGAGCTTGCATTCAAATTGGTACAAAGATTTAATTCTTGTTACAGACCAAGAATGAAGAATCCAAGAGACCCAAGTCCAAATCCTTGGAGATGAAACCCTCTTTTTCTTCAAGTCTTCAAAACCCTCAAAAAGTACTATTCTATATGAAAATTATCACAATTGTTCGACTCTAAGTGAAAATTATAATAATTGTTCCCTCTTAAACTAAAACTCTAACTAGTATTTATAGTTATCACATATTTGTGCTGCAGCGGATCGTTCGGCGTTGTTAGTCAAAATCACCGATCAACTCAGCGATTCTCCCTTTGTTGTAGTTCGTCACTGTCTTGCACCAGCCTTTAATATCGTCATGCTCTGGTTCATTGGGTGGCATGGTACTGCTTCGCGGAACTGTTCGGCGATGCGCCGACTGCTCCCTGTTTCCGCCGACTTGATCCTTTTCTTCAGGGCTCAGCACACTAGAACAAAAGGTGAAGTAAGACCCTTCGGCGATCCTCCGGCCTTCATTTCTTCGTTCTTTTCAGCCTTTTCATTCCTTTTTGCGACGTAGTGTCCATGCTTTTCTTAAAACTTTAAATATCTTAAACTTAAGGGTTTTCATCAGATATTGAGATAAAATAAGCATTTGAGGACACAATTTCTATTAAAATATATTTTTGAATGAGTCCAAAAATTGGACTCATTAGTTGTTGATTATAATTACTTAATTTTATCATATCTATTGTTATTATCATGATAGGTATAATTTCTTTACATTGTGTGATGAGTGGTTAAAACTTCGATTCTGGGGTGTAATTATGAGGCTGGGTATTGATTTAATATAGTGAGTATTGAGTTTTGCTCTATTTTATTATTTTTCATTCATGAATTTAGGCTAATTAAAATGAGGTTCATTCATGGGTTAGATTTACAAACTTAATCCTATTTTTGATCTTTGATTGATGCTCGAAATAGATCAATTGGAGTGAGTAATTAGTTTAATTCATGCAATTTAAGTTTGATTTCTAAGATTTTCTCGAAAAAGAGAGATTATGGTTCGATCTATTTACCCAAATTTGCTCGAAAGAGAGAATCTATAAGCTAATGGGTTTGTTTGTTATTCACATAGATTAAACCAAAAGAAGATTTTATGAATTGGTCCTATTAGATTGAAAGAAAATTAGTGTTATTTAAGATTACTTAACCTATCCATTATTGAGCGACACAACTACCCCTATGTGACATCGATCCTAACTCCCGCACCTTTAGATTGTTTTTTAATTGCTTAAATTTTTGAATATTTAGTTTAATTGTGACACTTGATATTTCAAACTATTTTAGTAAATTTGTTGGAATCCTCCACCCATTTGTCTTAATGTGCTACAATGAATAGGTCTGCATTCTTAATTTCCTAGTTGAATTCTCATCATTATATCATTCCTTGTGGGATTTGGCCCGGAATCTTAGTTGGGTATTTTTATTAATGATAACCACTTACTCGTTAAATTTGTTTTGAGGGTAATTTGAGCGTTATAAAAAAAATGGTGGTGTTGTCAGGGAATGGTCGCTAAAAATTCAATTAGCGAAGTTGGTTTGTAAACTTATTGAAATGTATTAGATTGTTGCTTGGTGTTGAGGTTTTGCTAAATTATAGGTATAAAACATAAGTGATCATGGTAGTGACAACGATAGTCATTACGGGAAAAATGATAATTTGGGTGACGTAAATGACATGCACATGATTGTCATTGCAATCAATGGAGCTATCTGGTTAACTCACACATTAGGGAGAGCAGTCTTCCATCTAATCAAAACAATACTACAGCTGCTACAAATGAGAGGACTGTTCGGAGGACTAGCTCATGAGTATCCTCATGAACACCTTCAGAACTTTGTGAATATTTGTGGACCGTTCTTCTTTAAGAACATCTCACAAGAGTTGACTATGTTAAGATTACTCCCTTTCTCTTTGACGGGGGAAACCACAAGGTGGTTGGCGGAGTTGCCAAATGACTCTATCACTTATTGAGAGGAGTTGACTTATTCTTTCTTAGAGAGATTCTTTCCTCCCTCGAAAATTGTCAAGCTTAGGGATGACATCCAAAATTTTAAAATACTGGGAGATGAACCTTTTCACGATATATGGTTGCTGCAATATTTTTATTATAGCCTTGATTCAGTCAACAATGGTTTGATTGATGAACTTATTTAAGGTAGGTTAATGACACAATTGTTTGATGCGTCGACATTGTTGCTTGATGACATGACCAAAGTGAACCAAGCATGGCATACTAGTATGGATAAAGTATCTTCTCAACAATCGGGCATAAGCAAGGAACAAATGGAGAAGGATCATGAGCGCAATGAAAACATAACTAATATGATGACCCAACTTGACTTTCTATACAAACATGTCATGGGAGGTGGACCCAAAATGATAAATGCAGTTGGAATAAGCACTGGGTAGTGACCAGAAGATACCCAGTTTGAGGCATTGTACAGTGAAGGAGTAAACTACATGGGAAATCAAATAGGGGGTTCTCATCCTAACTACCCAAAATAGGTAGGAATCAAAATATCGAGTAATGATTAGAGATATTGGAGAGATCGAGGTGGAAATTGGAGAGACAGAGTAGCTAAAAAAGATAGGTATTTTGCCTCATGATCGCCAAAAACCAAAGGGACTAGCTGGACTAGAGGGAAACCGACCCAAGATATGCTAACAAGGATCTTTAACAAGGTTAGAGGGTCCGTCAAGGTGTTGAAATATTTGAAAAATGACTTCTCCACTTTGACTAAAATTGTTACTTGCCATTCAGTATTAATCAAATAGTTGGAACTCAAATGTGTCAAATGTCCACCTATCCAAATCCAAGGCAAAAGGGGAAGTTACCTAGTGACACTATCCCAAATCCCAAAAATGATTGTTGATGAGTGAGAACGGTGTCGTGCTATGACATTAAATATGGCGTTCTTGAGAGGTAACCCAAGTTTATTTTATTGCTTTCAATAATGTGTGTTGTGAGTGCATGTTAAAAAAATGTCAAACAACTGAAATATGTAAATTCAGTGATGGAAAAACCATATTGGCAATGTACTGAAATGATTGTGCAGACATTTTCATGTTTGCCTTCTGGGTCGAAAAAGTGGAAAAATGGTACTTTCAACTTTGGCGAGCGGGGATTCAGTCGGCGATCCGCTGAAGCACACTAAGTAAACTCCATCAAGTCCCGTGAATTGATCTTCAGGTTTGGTATTCATTCGGGCCTCATCGGCGAGCTTCAACACCTTTAGTGATTCACAGAGCATTCAACGACATTAGTCGTAGATCGCCGAGTGTGCCTGATATAAATAGGCCAAGAGTCTTTTCAAGTTTTAAAAGAAATCCTTTCATCTTTTTGAGCTCCTATTCTTCCCAAACTCCTCATACCTTTGTTTCTTTGATTTTTGTAAATTCATTTGCGTAATTTCACTTGCTTAGAGTGCATTGTGGTGTTTGCTTCCCCATCCCAGATTTGTCTCCCTCAATTTTGTGCTTAGTTCTTATCTCTAAAGTTGGTTTTCGAGTTCTATATTGATATTTTTGCTAAATATTGATGTATTTGATGTGGGATTTGTATTTGTAATGATATATTGTTGTTTAATTTGTATAGGTAGTGCTAAATGCATCATATTAAGTTGTGCCCATGAGTTAAGATAGTTGATTTAGTGCCTGAAATTGTTAAAATTGGTTGTGACAGTAAATATTTTAAATTGAGTCATTAAATGTGCTCGGTCTTGATGGAATTGAACTTGGCTGAAGTGTTATTAACCCAGTATTGCCGTAAAGACTTGTATTTTTCCAATGATAGATAGAGTGAAAACTTTTAGCAAATTGTCAAATTAGGCAGTACTTTGTGAAATCTGGGGGGATGTTAGAGTAACCATGGGTAGTGTCACGTCCCGAAGCTACCCCCTAGGCGTAACACAGGACCTAGGATCACAACTGAGCCCAAGTTAACCCTGATTCTGGCATATCACAAGCATAATGGATATAATTAAGAAATCCGAAAGCATAACTAATAAATGAGTCAAAACTAAAGGACTCCAAATGAAATAAATCTGTATATTTCAATGGGAAACAACTCCACACAACTGAATACTGACTCTATGTCTAAAAGCCTCTACTACTGATGAGCAGTTGGGACAAGCCCCCAACTAACTCTAAATATACTGAAAAGTATTAAAAGTAAACTAGATGAACCCAACATAAAGAAACATCCTCGAACTATGAGGACTCACCACTAAAGCTACTGAGGATAGGCTGGAAATCAACTAAGCGTGATCTAGATGTTGAGTGTCTGAACCTACATCATAAAATGATATAGCGCAAAGTATGTGTCAATACTTGGAATGAGCTTAGAATGTATGAAATAGATACTAAGTTGAACAATGATATTGCTGAACAATATTACTGAATATAGAATTAGACTGTACTGACAGTTGAGCTAAATGCAATGACCAAGTACTAATCATGTAACAAATATGATGAACTGAATATTGAAATCAATGTTGGTAACATGGTCAGTGCAATAAGAGTATGACTGTGGGAGCTACTATTAACCGACATAAACCACGTGAGTTAAACGTTGAGTCTGATGTATACTCACCATTGAGAGAACTCAATATACCTTTCCAGGGTATAAAGGTATGATATGGCGTGATCACTAAAATGGATGCCCAACATAGGGGACTTCTGAACCTATACAGGCACATAGTTTTGGGACTTTGAGGATACGTTGAACCCTAGTCCAACTCGGTGCTAAGTCTACTCCCAATTGAATATTCATGAAACTAAAAAGCACTAAATACTGAATAGCTCAAAATTGACATGCTAACTGAGAATGCAACATTGATGTACTGAGAATATAACATTCAAAATCTAAAACATGAATTTCTTCTGGTTGGCATAGCAAGTATAATTCATAAACTTGAATAGATTTACACAAGCCAGGGTTCTGAGTACTATGCATGGAATTATACTAATATTATCAAGAAGCAAGTAATTTAGATCAAAGGAACCATGATCACAATAAATATTGAAAATCTAGAAGCCCTAGGTCTAATTAGTCTATGAGAATCTGAAGAATTAACTGAATTCTAGGGACCTAATGGGTGAAAGAAACCCACTAGTGAAATCCCACATACCTGGTGACGAAATTAACGGAGAAATCCTTTGGATTTTGGGGCTGAAACTTGAAGACTGTATCTGCTTGTTCTTTAGAGAGTTGGTCGCCTGTTTCTCTTCTTTTTGCTCTAAGTTGGGTGAATTAGGAGAATGAGGGTTTTAGGTATTGTCTGACTAGATTATTAGGCTTAGGCTGAGTAAAATGGCTTAGGTTAGGTGTTAATCGACGTAGTTTAAACGCTGTATAGGGAAAAAACCAAAACGACCTTGACTTAAAAGCTGACGAGGACCACTAATAGACCGTCATTGGGACCATGAATGCTCAAGTGGGACGTGGTTCTTGGCCAGTGCTACTGTTTTTTGGTACGCCCATCCACGGTCCATTTCATGGATCGTGTGAAGGACCATAAACGGTAAAGGCCTCTGTGTTTCTTCACTTAGGGCTAGTGGTCTGCTAGTTCAGTCGACAGGCCCATCTACGGCTCATCAGTGGGACCACGACCCGTCACGTGGGTCATGGTTCAACACCTGATCCCTTGTGGCTCTGCCTAAATTTGACAGGCCACCCTACGGCCCGTGGAGAGGCTCGTGGTCCTCCAAGTTTGGCTGGTTAACCCTTTTTCTATTGTTTTGTCTAAGTTAGATTTCTAAGGTGTTACAATAACTACCATTTAGGATCATTCATCCTCGAATGAAGTTTAAACAAGCTGGGTATGGAGGGAAGCAGCTGCAATCCCAACCACTAAGTACTAGAAATTGTTCTCTAACTGATTTGAGTTCCATGAACATGCAAAGAGGCTGAAATGCAAAGGTAACTTAGAGAACAAGATACTGATGCATGATTACACAAGAGTAAACTGAGAGACTGGAGAGGAACTAGTACCTCAGGCTGAAACAGAAACGAAAGGAAAAAGGTGAGGATACTTGGCTCTCATGGCTGCTTATGCTTCCCAAGTAGCTCCCTCTAAGGACTGACTGCTCCACAAAACCTTTACCAAAACGACTTCCTTATTTCTCAACCTACAAACCTGGAGGTCAAGAATCTCAACTAGCACCTCTTCATAAGTGAGACTATCCTTCACAGCCACACTCTCTAATGGTACTATTGATGTCGGATCACCCACACACTTTTACAACAAGGAAATGTGAAAGACTAGATGAACCACTGCTAGTTCTGCTGGTGACTCTAACTCATAAGACACGTTACCAACTCTTTTTAGTAATCTGCTAGGACCTACATACATAGGACTGAGCTTCCCTTTCTTGTCAAATCTCATCACCCCCTTCATGGGTGACACATTCAAGAAAACCCAATCATCGATTTCAAACTCTAAGTCCCTCCTTCTCACATCTGCATAGGACTTCTGGCCACTCTGAGCAGTCTTTAGTCTATCTCATATGAGTTGAACCTTCTCCATGGCCTCATGAATCGAATCTAGCCCGATCAAGGCTGCTTCACCTACTTTAAACCAACCAATCAGAGATTTGCATCTACGCCCATATAATGTTGCAGAAAAGCCATCTGAAAGATGGCATGAAAGTTGTTATTATAGGCAAACTCTATGGAGGTAGGTGATCATCCCAACTACCCTTGAAATTGATCACACAAGCTTGACTTGACGTATTCGGGCGCTTCATCCAATACTAAGCGACCACGGTCGTTCAATAGCACTATAACCCAACAAGTGAGTTGGGGTCGAGTCCCAAGGGAGTGGTTTGTAACTGAGAATTAAGAGAAAAACGAGAATGTGTTCAAGTCAATTATAACTATAAACATTTACGAAGAAAAACATATCAAGTTAAGGGTGACACAAGTATCAATTATCAAAGGGGGTTTTGTAATCAATTATCAATTAAAATAATAACTAGAAACGAAAATGCAAATAGGGAGACGGGATTCTTGGGATGTGATAGGAATATGGGCTAAAATAAACAACCAGGTAAATTCTATCGATAGTAAATCGCTGTAAATTGGTAACTAGGCTAGACTTTAGTGGGAGTAAATTTTTTCTCGAACAATTTACCCCGATTCAAATCGGTTTCTCTCGAACACCGATAAGCGGCAATGAAGCACAGCCTTCGCCTTAGTCCATTCACTTTCTCGAGCTGAATGTGTGGGAGAGGGTTTATGATTCAGTCTTTCAAGCTGAACCCACGACAACCCAATAACCACAGACTATCGATTCAGTAGTTTTGGTTTTAAAACCTCTCTCTCAGCAAGTCAAAAACACGAAGATAGAATTGTATTTGCAACTACAACCCCATTAAATTCAAACATAATTACTGAATGAAATCACCTTTAAACAGCAAAATAACTATCTATAAGCAATACCCAACAGTAAATTCAACCCATATTCACACCCTAATAATTGGGGTTTTAGCTAGACATAGTAAAAAGATAGAAATCGATACCGAAAAGTATTTCCATCAAATGGGTATGATAAATATTGTCTTTACACACGTCAAATATGAAGAATCTTCAATACCCACTTCGAATTGCTTAGAAATGGAAACCTTCAAACTTTAAAGCTAAGGAACAAAGTCTCTAAAACTCTAAGTTCCAAAAACTGAGAATAATGTTTAATACTGATTGCATACAAAATCTGATACTAAGCTAAGAATTTAAACAAGTTATTATAGTTGTCAAAAAATATGCTGCGAAGGACCACTCGACGCAGTTAGTCGGGATGCCGATCCACTCGGCGATCCGCCCTTTGGTCTGGTTCATCGCCTTTCTGCATTGGCCTTCAGCAAATTCAAGTTCTGTAATATTGAGAGATGGAGAACTGCATCGCGGAATCGTTCGGCGACTCATCGACTGCTTCTTTATCTCGCTGACTCAATTTTATCCTTTAGAGCTTGGCACATTGGAACATTAGGCGAGACCATAGCCATTTGGCGACTCGCCTAATGGCTTAGGCGATCCTCATGCCGTTTTTTCTTCTTTCTTTTCAGCTGCCTTGTTCCATTCGACCGAATAGTGTCCATGCTTTGTCTCTAATTCCAAATACCTGAAACTCAAGGTTTTCATCTGTTATTGAGACAAAATATGCATTTGAGGACACTAAATCTATCAAAATAATGCCCTAAAAGAGTCCAAATTGTGGACTCATCAACACTCCCAACTTAAACTTTTGCTTGTCCTCAAGTAAAACTCAAGTTCAGGAATTCAAAAGAGATGTCTCAAACAGTGCTACACAAGACTCAATCATGAATGCACACAAAAAGTCTCAACTAACTCGTGCAAGGATTAATTGTGCACTCAAAGATTCAAGTTGTGACTCACCATTACCAAAGAATCTCAAGCTCACTATACTTGCTTTAAATGCAAGTTCAAGCTTAACAAAGGTATTCAAATGTCCTCACAAAAGGAATGATTCCATATTCACTTAATGGTTTAATCAATTAAAGTTCCGGAATCAAGATCAACACTCATACTCACAAAGATAAACACAATGCATGATTTCGCCCATAGGTTTGCCCTTATTTTCCAATCGACTTTTACTTCAGCTTATTCAAGATCAAAAAGGTCTTTTCAAGGCTTGTAATGGGGCTGAGTGTAATGGTATAGTCATTTAGTCTTATAGGCTGAAATCCTCATGAAATGTGATGTGAACAACACCTTTTTTCCTTCTCTTTATCATTTTCATTCACGCTCAAAAGTCACCTCTTATTCATTTTCCTTGAGTCATTGAAACCCCATTTTCTTTGTATTTTCACAACCTTATTTCACAACTTTTTCTTTCTTTTTCTTTTTCAATCTTTTCTTCTTCTTCTTTTTTATATGGAGGGTTCCATTTTTCTCAAAACATGGGCAAAAGGGACTTCTTTGCATTTTCTTGATTTACCTTTTCTTTTCACCATACCCCCAACTTAGGCTTTTGGCCTAAGTTAGCTATTTACACAAATTACAAATCATGAGGATTATGGGTAATGGATCGATAAAAGGTCACGATGTTATCAAGTTTCTTCCAAGAAAAGGTTAAGGCTCAAATGGTGATCTAAAGAAGTTCACACACTCACAAGGTAAGCCACAAAAGAGGTATAATTTTAAATTGGTTCACACTCTTTAAAGTTTCCTAAGATCATCTCAAAAACTTGCATCACTTAGTCAATCGGACCAACGGGGCAAATTCTAGGTGCCATCACACATGGTTCACAATAAGCTCATCATACAAGGCATTGACACCAATATCAAACAAGACTTCAGACTTTTGCTAGTGTGCAATGTTCATCACAAGAGACTTAATTCGATATTGGCTAGTAACATCGAGATGCAAAGAGTTCACATCTTGTCTATGCAACTTCAATTGCCCTTGTCGTAGCTGTGCATTCATTTATGTTTGATTATGAGCACTATTTGAGTCATCGGTATTGATCAAAACCGGTACTCAAATTTGCAAGAGAACAACCACATTCAACATATGCAAGAGGTGGCAAAATTTTTCAGAAGGGTCAAAAATCATTTACAATAAAAATAAGGAGCTACAAGCTCAAGCATCCATAAAAGCAGTGTAAAAACACATTTTTTTAGCTCAAAGCCCAAATAAACAAAATAAGAATTACGAATGTCACACAAAATGAAAGGTGAGACTCACCCCACCACAAATAAAAACATTTGTCCTCAAATGAGAAGAAAAATTATCCAAAAGTCAATAATGAAAGTAAGATAGAGAGGGAGGTAAAGAGGGGATCATGTCTATGCAGTCTCTTCATCTGTCCGGGCATTAGTGCCCGGTGCAGCAGTCTGGTCTCGAGCATCAGTGCCCGGAGTTCCTTCAAAAGGAACAATAACACCAAACTCACCAGGAGTTGCTACAGGTGTATCCGCCAAGAATTTTCAAATAGTTGTATAAAGTCCCCGGGCCCATGAAGGAATAGAGAGGTCTCGGGGAGTAGTCTTCCTATCAGAAATGGGCCTCTTACCCTTGTCTTTGTTTCCAGGTGAAGATTCTTGCTTTCCATCCTTGGGAGGCTTTGACCTACCTTTATTTATTTTGAAATTACGTGCTCTTATATCTCGGGATGCCATGATTCTTCCAACAACTTTTGGTCAAGCCATGTCTTCACAGCATTGAGATAAAGTTAGGAAATATTCGAACAAAAGCATAGAAAATCAGTTTTAATGTTATGGCAATTTGGAGAAGGGAATGGTCATTCGGTGAATTGCCAACAGCTTTAGGCGAGCAAGAATTAGCTCGCCGAGAGTTACAGTGCAAAAAGGGCTTAGGGGTGCAGACAAAGGGCGATCAAGAAAGCTTTCGACGAGTCGTCAAGTTCCTTCGGCGACCTCAGGCTTCTCACTGAAAGTTACAGAATACCATAACACATAAAGTACAAAATTAAAGGCAAGATGGGGACATTAGGCGAACCGCCGAGTGGTTCGGTGAGCTCGACCCAGCTCGCCAAATGACCCAATCTACCTATTCAAAACATGCGCAACTCAAATTCAAACAAGACCCATAACACCAATTGCCCTGGGATACTCAGACTTCTCCCGATTTTACCAAATTTGGCCAATTGATGACATTTGCCCTTAAGAATGATGTCACCCGCTCTATCATTAGGCAAATTACATTGTTTGACACAAATACGGGATACTCAGATTTTACCCAACTAAACTAGAAAATATGCAAGAACAACCCCATAAAATTTAAATCATTTCAACGCACAAGAATGTGGGATTTCAACAATCAAAATAATATGGGCAAGATTATCAGCTTAAAATAGGCATTCAAACATACTAATCTTATCAGAGGGCCCAGCACACGACAATCAAGATAATAATGTTGCAAATGAGTACAATTTCGATAAAAATGAACTCGGGGTTTGGAAAACCAACATTTTATGCCGATTTAGATAAGATTGAAATGCTAGGCGGCAATGTAATCCAACTCTGAGGACCAATCAACAATTAAAGTACTTCTCGAGATGCGACAATATATAAGCTAAGGTACAGGTGTGAGTTTGGGAATATTTAAATTATGGGAAAGTGAAGGAGTTTGAAAAATATAACCTTTTGGCCTTAAAAACCATCCGGTGTTCGCCCATTCGGCCACATTAATCTTACTCACCGATTCGCTCGGTGAAGCGCCGAGTTGACACTTACCTCGTTGAATCTTACAAGACTTCTAGTTGATTTGGAGATCCAAGCGGTGGACTATATCGGGGTCACTGACTCGCCAATAATTTCTTGGTTTTCGTCGAAAGTTACAAACTCCAAGTGAAATTTGTCTTAAGTACAATGGCGGTCTGAGTCGGGGTCGCCGACCTTTTCGGCGATGCGCCGATTAGACCTTTTCCTCACCAATTTCCCTTATTTTGAACACTTTCCACACGTTAACCTGCACAACCAACACACCATTATTCTAAACAAAGAAATATAAACAAATAAGATAACTTGGGTTGCCTCCCAAGCAACATCTTAGTTAACGTCGCGGCACGACATAATTCCACCTTCAAACCTCATTCTTGGGGTTAGACATAGTATTACTAGGCAAACCCCCCTGCTATCTCGTGTTGAGATGAGACGATATATGACCCATTTGGATCTCCAACTACTTGATCGACACTGAATGAGAGGTGATGGTCTGGCTAAGGGTAGACACATCTTCTTTCATTTATTTTAAAATTTTGTCTGACCCTTCAACTTTGTTGAGGATACGAGAGAGTGTATCCTCAGACCTACCACCTTCTGAATCCTTAGGCTTTTGGCACTCATGGGGAGGTACATATATATCTTTCTCCCCATCCTTGCAATTTGAATTACGGTCCCTCCATTCACGATCTCAATCTTTCCAACTTTCATCCCTAGCCCAACCTTGGTTACCACCCTGCCTCGGGTAGTTTGAACGATAGCCACCGCCTTGGTTGGCTAGGAAATTTACCTCTTCATTATACAAGGCTTCAAACTTAGACTCATCCGGGTTGGCACACCCAACACCCATGGCATTAACACTTCGAGCACCAGCTCCCATGATATTTTTAGACAAAATATCAAGTTGTGTTATGATCTTGGCCATGTTTTGGTCCCTCTCTTGGTCCTTCTCCATCTGTTCCTTAGTTAGCTTGAACGTGAGAGGGGAGACCTAGTCTTCACGGGTATGCCATGCCCTGTTTATGGTAGTCATGCTATCCAAGAGCTGAGCCGCTATCACATAAGGTTGTTGCATAAAACCTCCCGGAGAAAGTTGGTCAGCAACACCCTTATATATCGAGTTAAGACTCCGGTAAAAATACTGCATCAACACGTTATCAGGCAAGCCATGGGTTGGGCATTAAAGCACCAACTTCTTGAATCGCAGCTAAGTTTCATGTATTGGCTCACCTTCTAAATGCTTAAAGTTTTGAATGTTATCCCGAATAGTCCTCATCTTCGAAGGAGGAAAAAATCGCACTTGAAATGCAGTAACTAACTTCTCCCATGAAGTGATTGATTCACGTGGCAATTCAGCCAGCCACTTGCACGCCTCTCCCAATAAAGAGAACGGGAACAACCTCAATCGGACCAACTCTTGGGAGATGTTCTTGAAGGAGAATGGTTCGCATACATCCACGAAGTTTCTAATATGCTCATGAGGGTCTTCATGAGCCAAACCACTGAAAAGCCCCTTTAGTTGCAAAAGTTGCAACATAGTACTTGTGATGTGAAATACCGCATTCCCTTCGACCAGAGGCAAACGAATGGAACCAATATCGCCGATGAGATGGGGGTCATTACCATGAGACTAGTTGACATCGTTGAGATTTCCGATGTCGTCTTCTTGGCCTACTTGGCTGCCATTGCTGCCGTTTACGCTCATACTTCTTGTATTCAATATAAACAAGCAAAACAAAACTGAAAATAAAGTAAGTAGAACTACAATTAACAAGAGCAAAATTCAACATAACCAAAAATTCTCAATTAACACCACTCCCCGGAAGCGGCGCCATTTTGACTTGATATATTCGGGCGCTTCATCCAATACTAAGCATCCACAGTCGTTTAATAGTAATATAACTCAACTAGTGAAGTGGAGTAGAGTTCCAAGCGAGCGGTTTGTAACCAAGAATTAAGAGAAAAGTAAGAATGTGTTCAAGTCAATTATAGCTATAAACATTTACAAAGAAAAACATATCAAGTTAAAGTGTGACACAAGTATAAATTATCATAGGGGGTTTTGTAATCAATTATCAGTTAAAATAACAACTAGAAATGAAAATGCAAATAGGGAGACGGGATTCTTGGGATGTGATAGAAATATGGGCTAAAATAAATAACCGGGTAAATTCTATCGATAGTAAATCGTTGTAAATTGGTAACTAGGCTAGACTTTAGTGGGGGTAAATTTTCTCTCAAACAATTACCCCGAATCAAATGATTTCTCTTGAACACCAATAAGTGGCAATGAAGCACAGCCTTCGCCTTAGTCCATTCACTCTCTCGAGCTGAATGTGTGGGAGAGGGTTTAGGATTCACTCTCTCGAGTTGAACCCACGACAACCCAATAACTACAGACTATCGATTCAGTAGTTTTGGTTTAAAAACCTCTCTCTCGAGCAAGTAAAAAACACGAAGATAAAATTGTATTTGCAACTACAGCCCCATCAAATTCAAACACAATTACTGAATGAAATCACCTTTAAACAGCAAAATAACTATCTATAAGCAATACCCAGCATTAAATTCAACCCATATTCACACCCTAAGAATTGGGGTTTTAGCTAGACATAGTAAGGAGATAGAAATCGATACCAAAAAGTGTTTCCATCAAATGGGTACGATAATTATTTTTTTACACACGTCAAAGATGAAGGATCTTCAATACCCACTTCCAATTGCTTAGAAATGGAAACCTTCAAATCTTCAAAGCTAAGGAACAAAGTCTCCAAAACTCTAAGTTTTAAGAACTGAAAATAATGTTCGATTCTGATTGCATACAAAATCTGATACTAAGCTAAGAATTTAAACAAGTATTTATAGTTTTCAAGAAAAAGTGTTGTGAAGGACCACTCGGCGCAGTTAGTCGGGATCGCCAATCCACTTAGTGATCCACCCTTTGGTCTGGTTCATCACCTTTCTGCATTGGCCTTCAGTAAATTTAAGTTTTGTAACATTGGACGATAGAGTACTGCATCGCGAAATCGTTCGGCGACTCGCCGACTGCTCCTTTACCTCATCGACTCAATTTTCTTCTTCAGAGCTTGGCACACTAGAACATTAGGCGAAACCATAGCCATTCGGCGACTCGTATAATGGCTTAGGCGATCCTCAGGCTATTTTTTCTTCTTTCTTTTCAGCTGCCTTGTTCCTTTCTGCCCAATAGTGTCCATGTTTTGTCTCTAATTCGAAATACTTGAAACTCAAGGGTTTTCATGTTTAGACAAAATATGCATTTGAGGACACAGAATCTATCAAAATAAAGCCCTAAAAGAATCCAAATCGTGGACTCATCAAAGCTCTTAACATGTCCTTTAAATTTTGCCTAACCATCTGTATGCAGATGAAATGTTGTATTGAGATTTATTTGAGTACCCAGGCCTTTCTGAAATGACTTCTAAAAATGGGATGTAAATTGAGGACCTTTATCTTAGATGATAGACAAGGGAACCCCATGCAATTTGACTATCTCATTAATGTAGAGTCTCGCGTAGTCCTTCACCTATATGTAGTCTTGACAGCCAAGAAGTGACTAGATTTTGTAACTCTGTCCACTATCACCCAAATAAAGTCATGTTGTCTGCAGTACGAGGTAAACCCGTTATGAAATCCATGCTTATCACTTCCCACTTTCATGTAGGAATGCTAATCTCTTGAGTCACAACTCTTGGTTTCTGATGTTCTACTTTAACCTGTTGACAGTTAGGACACTTAGCCACAAAATTTGTGATGTCTCTCTTCTTGTCGTTCAACCAATAGACTTCTCATTGATCACGTTACATCTTAGCTGCACTTGGATGAATAGAATACTTGGAGTTATCGCTATCCTATTTTTCCTTAACCTTCACTACAAGTGAAGATTTTGATCCATTTTTAAATATCACATCACCTCTGACGTGTTCATAAGGCAAACTCCTAAGTGAGCAAGTCGGTGAACATCTTTAGCCAATGCGTTCTTCTCTTTCTTAACATGTGACACACTAACCATAAATAATATACTGAGACCATCACCCACTACATTTGCCTTACCTGGATGGTATAGCACATTCATGTCATAGTCTTTGAGGAATTCAAACAACCTCCTCTGACAAAGATTCAGCTCTTTCTGGGTGAACACGTACTGGAGAATCTTATGATCTGTGAACACATCTACATGAACACCTTACAAGTAGTGTCGCCAAATATTTAGGGTAACTATTATGGCTGCAAGCTTGAGGTTATGAGTCGGGTAATTCTTCTCATGGACCTTAAGTTGCCTAGAAGCATAAGCAATAACCTTACCTTGCTGCATCAGTACACAACCCAGGCCAACTCTAGATGCATCACAATAAACCACGTAACTGTTTGAACCATCTGGTAGAGTCAAGACAAGAGTTGTAGTCAACCTAGTTTTCAGTTCTAAGAAACTTTTCTCATATTCATCTAACCAATGAAACTTGGCCTTCTTCTGAGTCAATTTGGTCAAAGGGGAAGCTATGGATGAAAATCCTTCAACAAACCTCCTGTAGTAAACGGCCAAACCCAAGAAACTTTTGATATCTATTGGAGAGTTGGGTCAGGCCCAGTACTCAACTACCTCAATTTTCTAAGAATCCACTTAGATCCATTCGCTATATACCACATGACCAAGAAAAGAGACCCACTGTAATCAGAATTCATATTTGTTGAACATAGCAAATAACTGGCGATCTTTGAGAGTTTGTAGAACAACTCTTAGATGAGTCGCATGCTCCTTCTCACTCTGAGAATAAATGAGGATATCATCAATAAAGACGATAAAGAACAAGTCCAAATACTATTTGAACACCCTATTCATTAAGTCCATGAAAGTTGCAGGAGCATTGGTTAGTCCAAATGACATAACCACAAATTCATAATGACCATACCGAGTTCTAAAGGTTGTTTTCGGAATTTCACTATCTCTGACTCTGAGCTGATGATAACCGGATCTGGTGTCTATCTTAAAAAAATGAGTAGCACCCTGAAATTGGTCAAACAAGTCATCAATACTGGGATAGGGTACTTATTCTTGATTGTGACTTTGTTCAACTACCGATAGTTAATGCACATCCTGAGAGAACCATCTTTCTTTTTCACGAAAAACACTGGTGCGCCCTATGGGGAAATATTGGGTTTGATGAAGACCTTATCTAAAAGGTTTTTTAACTGTTATTTCAATTCCTTAAGCTCAGCTGGATCCATTATGTTTGGAGGAATAAAAATAGGATGGGTATTTGGAAGGAGATCAATTCCAAAGTCGATTTCCCTTTCAGGAGGAACTCCGGGAAGAACTTATGGAAACATTTTTGGAAACTCATTAACTACGGAAACTGACTCAAGAGTTGGGGTTTCGAAGCTAGAATCTTTAACCCGAACTAGATGATAGAGACAAATCTTATAAATAATCTTTCTAGCCTTAAGGTAATAAATGAATCGATCCATTGGCACTGAGGTACTACCCTTTCATTCTAAGATTGGCTCGTCTGGAAACTGAAAACGAACAATCCTAGTTATACAATCGACTGAGGCATAACAGGAATGTAACCAATCCAAGCCTAGAATGGCACCAAAGTCTACCATTTCTAACTCTACAAGATCTAGTGAGGTGACATTCTGAAAAACTGTGACAGGGCAATTTTTGTATACCTGCCTAGCTATAACTGGGTCACCGACTAGAGTAGAGACTGAGAAAGGTTCTGAAAGGGTTTTTAGACTGACACCAAACTTTACTATTATATAAGGAGTTACAAAGGAAAGAGTGGCCCTTGGATCTAACAAAGCATAAATATCTAAATGAAAGACTCGCAACGTACCAGTAACCACATGGCGAGCCTGAAGAACATGCACTGTCATAACAGAACTTTCCAACCACTACATATTAGAGATTTTCAATGATATTCATTCGTGTCACTTCTACCTCTGTCCAACGGACTACTAGATATCCATCTACAAAGTTGACAACATTCATCTCAATTGGATTTGTAATTGTATTGGACTCCTTGTTTTTAAGAAAATATGCATACTTTGTGTGGATAGTAATAGGACAGGGTATTTGTTGTAGTGATGCTACTGGTTGTGTTATGACTTTGGTTGGTAAAGGAGGGAATTGGATTAGGGTGTTAAATCTAAATTGGAAGAGGAGGCTCGATCAACCAACATAAGTAGCTGACCAACGACCATCGGTAGGTTTTTCGCCTAGTTTTTTAAACTTAAGATGTCATAAGTTGTTTTTGAATGTACTGAATATGAGGACATGCATAAAGATAAACTTTAAACATGCTAAGTCTTTAAAACATGATGATGCATGACCAAGTAAAACATATCAAATCTTTGATAAGCAAAAATCAACATTTAAAAAGCATAACATAAGCTTAAAGTATCATCTTTAAGGATGTCACAAACTCTCTAAGAAAAACCATAATTTTTGTGGGATGTTTACCATTAACTGACATACACCATGTGAGCTAAAACATGGAATCCAATGTCTTTGTCACACTTAAAAGAGATTGTCCTACTTGCGAAGGTAAGGAACTTCATACTTAAGCATAGGTGGATCCACTAGCTAATATTTTCAATTAAGAAATCCTACAAAGGCATGTAGTTCAAAGAGATTGAGAATCTCCCATATTAACTCGATGTTAAGTAAACTCCAACAGAAATCATAAAGAATTATCATATCATAATCATAATACTTGAAAAGGTAAGAATATAGTAATACTCACCAATCAAAAAGCTTCATAATTCATAAGAGTTACACATTTCATAATATCAGGATTTCATAACATAATCGATGTTTTAGAAGACACATAGTTGAAAGCATCTAAATCATGATAACCTTTTCATAGTAAAATCACACTTCAATTGGAAGTGGCTAAATCATGAAAATCTTTCATAATAGGAACACCTCAATCGGAAGCAACCTAATTTCATAATACATGAAATGATTTATTCGAAAGCACCCTAGAATCATATTCAATACAATTCCTTATTCATGCATAATTTCAAAGCTTCAATTCATGATCATAAGATAGCCATATAGCATTGGTACATATTGAATGCTTTGAAAAAATGTAATTTGAATCAAATCATGCATAATAAGATCAAATATCATCTATTGATTTATAACCAATTGAACTCGTGAAGAATCATTCAAACCCCTATAATTTCAAGGTGAAATCATAGAAAAAATATAGAAATTTTTGAAACTCAATGGATAAACGAGAATCCATTGATGAAGTTCCCACATACCTTGGATAATCAAAACCTTAGAATTTCAAGAGGAATCTTGAAGCTTTAAAACCCCTAGAATCTTCTTTGAGAGCTTAGGAAAGAATTTTGGAAAAGAAGACTTAGGAGATTTTTGGAGTTTTGAGTGAATGAGTAGATTTTGAAGGGTAAATTCAGTTATGGAACCTTAGAATGTTTTAGAAACATCGTGATTTAGGTTAAAAAGGTTAGGAAAAGACCCAAGTAATTCTGAATAAAATCTGTCGGACAAACTCTACGGATCGACCTATGGTCCGTACAAACTTCTACAAACCTTACTAGTCTTTCGTAGAACCTATTACTGGAGACAAAAATTCCACGAACACTTTCTATGATTCGTAGGTCCTTTTACGGATCGTAGGTCCCAACCGTAGAACCATAGTTTTTTAAAAAATATTTCACCAAATCTAGAATCCTTTCTATGACCACTTTCTTTGGGTCGTATAACCATATCTCTACCTTCCAGGTGGACTATAAGAATTCTTCTGGGAATTGTCAAAATCTAAATATTTAGGACCCCTTCCACGATTGTCTTCTACAAATTATAGGACCTTATACGGTCCGTAGGTAGGCTCGTAGAAACTGCATCAGTGAACATTTCTTAAATTTTCCTTCCCAACTAAACAAACCAAGTTCCAAGGTGTTACAATATCTATCCCTTAGGAACATTCGTCCTCAAATGGGACTCAATTTAGCATGAATAGAATAGGGAAAATAGAGATTGACCCTAAGCTAAAACATTAACTCAAAATAATATTTTCAGGAAAATGCATGCATATGGAAACATGAGAATAGTTAATACGTATGAATCAAAATAATTAAACGAGAGGAACTAATACCTCAAGCTAGAATGGGAATGGAGGAAGATAAGAGGATACTTGGATATCATATCATCTTTATTCCCCAAGTAGTACCCTCAACTAATTGATTCCTCCATAGTACTTTCACTTTTTTATTTATCAACTTCTGGACTTGACGATCCAAGATTTCAGTCGGAACCTCTTCATAAGAAAGACTTTCCTTAACACCAACACTCTACAATGGCACAATAGAAGTAGGATCATCAAGACACTTCTTTAATAATGAAATATGACACACTGGATGCACCAATGCCAACTCGGGAGGCAAATCCAACTCATAGGCTACCTTAAGGAGACTAATCATCTAATATGGGTCTACATAATGGAGACTAAGCTTTCCTTTCTTTCCAAATTTCATCATAACCTTCATAGGTGAGCTTTTCAAGTAAGCTAAACCATAAACATTGAATTCATGCTCCCTTCTTCTAACATCAACATAAGAGTTTTATCGACTTTGAGTCATTCTCAGCCTCTCTCATAAAATTTGAACCTTCTTCACAACCTCATGCACTAACTCAGTGATGATTAATAGATTTACACTCATTTGAGACCTTTTTAGTTCGACAATTAGTGTCCTCAATACCTAATTATGTCTTGTTCTGATGATATTTTGATGATTTGCAGCTAAAAAGGCTAAATGACAAGGCAAGGATAAATACATGAAAGAAAGGCTAAAAACATTGAAAGAAGTATAAACTACACACTTGTAGTCGCCTAACTAAAAGAGTGGATAGCTCAAATGTCATAGCCTCGCCTAAAGCGACAATTCTCACAATTGAAGATATTTGAGGCAGGTCAACAAACTAAAAGTGAAATACTGACTCAGTGAAAAGAAAGGGTGAACATGACGACCGTCACCGAAGGTGACATGACTTGGATGAAAAATAAAGGCTTAAAAGGCAAACATATGTAGTAATCGGTGATCCGCTGAATGTGAAAGGTAGACTCAAACAAATTCACCAACTGAGGTTCAAACACCTAAAGCTTGAAGTAAATGAAAGGCTAGCTGAGGAACAAACGACAATCCGGCGATCGTGTTCGGCGAGTCTGACTAATGTCGCTGAGTTGGTCATACAGTGAATTTTGGGGTAAATTTTGGGAAACTATAAATAGCCCAAAGGAGAGAGAAAAGAGAGGGGTTTTTAATTAGTTTTAGAGAGTTTCATTTAGTGAAGAACTTTGGAGAGCTTTTGTATGAAAGTTTTACCTTGTGAAAAACATCTTTAGTTTGAGGTTTTCCATTTTACTCTTACAATTGACAATTGGAAGTTGAAATCAAGTTAGTTGTTGATTATAATTACTTAATTTTATCATATCCATGGTTGCTATCATGATATGTATAATCTCTTTACATTGTGTGATGGGTGGTTAAAACTCTAATTCTAGGTTGTAATTATGAGGTTGGGTAATGATTTAATATAGTGAGTATTGTGTTTTGCTCTATTTTATTGTTGTTCATTCATGAATATAGGCTAATTAGAATGAGGTTATTCATGGGTTAAATTTACAAACTTAATCCTATTTTTGAACTTTAATTGATGCTCGAAATAGATCAATTGGAGTGAGTACTTAGTTTAATGCATGCAATTTAAATTTGATTTCTAAGATTTTCTCGAAAAAGAGAGATTATGGTTCAGATCTATTTACCCAAATCTGCTCGAAAGAGAGAATCTGTAAGCTAATGGGTTTGTTTGTTATTCGCAAAGATGAGACCGAAAGAAGATTTTATTAATTGGTCCTATTAGATTGAAAGAAGATTAGTGTCATTTAAGATGACTCAACCTATCCATTATTGTTTAGCATTATTAGGCAACACAACTACCCCTATGTGACATCGATCCCAATCCCCGCACCCTTATATTCTTTTTTAATTGCTTAAATTTTTGAATTTTTAGTTTAATTGTGACCCTTGATATTTCAAACTATTTTAGTAAATTTAGTGGAATCCTCCACCCATTTGTCTTAACGTGCTACAATGAATAGGTTTGCATTCTTAATTTCCTAGTTGAATTCTCATCATTATATCATTCCTTGTGGGATTTGGCCCCAAATCTTAATTGGGTATTTTATTAATGATGATCGCTTACTCATCAAATTTGTTTTGAGGGTAATTTGAGCATAAAAAAAATGGCGGTATTGTCAGGGAATGGTGGCTAAGAATTCAGTTAGCGAAGTTGATTTGTAAACTTATTGAATTGTATTAGATTGTTGCTTGGTGATGTGGTTTTGCTAAATTATAGGTATAAAACATGAGTGATCTTGGTAGAGACAACGATAGTCACTACGGGAAAAATGATAATATGGGTGACGTAAATTACATGCACATGATTGTCATTGCAATCAATGGAGCTATCTGGTTACCTCACACATTAGGGAGAGCAGTGTTCCATGTAATCAAAACAATACTACAACTGCTACAAATGAGAGGAATGTTTGGAGTACTAGCTCATGAGTATCCTCATGAACACCTTCAGAACTTTGTGGATATTTGTGGACGTTCTTCTTTAAGAACATCTCACAAGAGTCGACTCTTTTAAAATTATAACCTTTCTCTTTGATGGGGGAAGCCACAAGGTGGTTGGCGGAGTTGCCAAATGACTCTATCACTTCTTGAGAGGAGTTGACTTATGCTTTCTTAGAGATATTATTTCCTCCCTCAAAAATTGTCAAGCTTAGGGACAACATCCAGAATTTTAAAAGATTGGGAGGTGAACCTCTTCACGAGATATGCTTGCAGTTTTGGAAATTACTTCTACAATGTCCAACAGATGGTGTTTTAAATAATTTCTTGCTGCAATATTTTAATTATAGTCTTAATTTAATCAACAATGGTTTGACTGATAAACTTATTTAAGGTGGGCTGATGACACAATTGTTTATGCGTCAACATTGTTGCTAGATAACATGACCAAAGTGAACCAATCATGGCATACTAGTATGGATAAAGTAACTTCACAACAATCAGGCATAAGAAAGGAATAAATGGGGAAGGATCATGAGCGCAATGAAAACATAACTAAAATGATGACCCAACTTGACTTTCTATCCAAACATGTCATGGGAGGTGCACCCAAAACGATAACTGCAGTTGGAACAAGCACTGGGCAGTGACCAGAAGATGCCCAGTTTGAGGCATTGTACAACGAATGAGTGAACTACATGGGAAATTAAATGGGGGGTTCTCATCCTAACTACCCAAAATAGGGTAGGAATCAAGATATCGAGTAATGCTAGGAGATATTGAAGAGATCGAGGTGGAAATTAGAGAGATAGAGTAGCTAAAACAGATAGGTATTCCGCTTCATCATCACCAAAAACCAAAGGGACTAGCTGGACCAGAGGGAAACCGAACCAAGAATATGCTAACAAGGATACTCAAGAAGGTTAGAGGGTCCGTCAAGGTGTTGAAAGATTTGAAAAATGACTTCTCCACTTTGACTAAAAGGGTTACTTGCCATAAAGTATCAATCAAGCAGTTGGAACTCAAATGTGTCAAATGTCCACCTATCCAAATCCAAGGCAAAAGGGAAAGTTGACTAGTGACACTATCCCAAATCCCAAAAATGATCGTTGATGAGTGAGAACGATGTCATGCTATGACATTAAATAATATATGTTGAGAGTGCAGGTAAAAAAAAGTCAAACAATTGAAATTCAGTGATGCAAAAACCATGTTGGCTATGTGCTGAAATGATTGTGCGGACATTTTCATATTCGCCTCCTAGGCTGAAAAAATGGAAAAATGGTACTTTCAACTTTGGCGAGCGGGGATCTGCTGAAGCACACTAAGTAGACTCCATCGAGTCCTGTGGATTGATCTTCAGGTTTGGTATTCATTCGGGCCTCATCGGCGAGCTTAAGCTCCTTTAGTGATTCGCAGAGCATCAACGACGTTAGTCGTAGATCGCCGAGTGTGCCTGACATAAATAAGCCAAGAGTCTTTTCAAGTTTTAAAAGAAAACCATTTTCTTAGCTCCTATTCATCCCAAACTCCCCATACCTTTGTTTCTTTGATCTTGTGAATTCATTTGCGTAATTTCATTTGCTTAGAGTGCATTGTGGTGTTTGCTTCTCCATTCTAGATCTGTCTCCCTCAATTTTGTGCTTAGTTCTCATCTCTAAAGTTGGTTTTTGAGTTCTATATTGATATTTTTGCTAAATGTTGATGTATTTGATGTGGGATTTGTATTTGTAATGATATATTGTTGTTTAATTTGTATAAGTAGTGCTAAATGCATCATATTAAGTTGTGCCCAGGAGTTAACATAGTTGATTTAGTGCCTGAAAGTGTTAAAATTGGTTGTGAAGGTAAATATTTTAAATTGAGTCATTAAATATGCTCGGTCTTCATTGAATTGAACTTGGCTGAAGTTATTAACCCAGTATTTCCCCGAAGACTTGTATTTGTCCAATGATAGATAGAGTGAAAACTTTTAGAAAATCGTCAAATTAGGTAGTACTTTGTGAAATCTAGGAGATGTTTAAGTAACCATGGGTAGTATCACGCCTCGAGGCTACCCCTTCGGCGTAACACGGGACCTAGGATCACAAGTGACCCCAAGCTAACCCTGATTTTGGCATGTCACAAGCATACTGAATATAATTAAGATAACCGGAAGCATAACTAATAAATGAGTCAAAACTAAAGGACTCCAAATGAAATAAATCTAAATATTTCAATGGAAAACAACCCCACACAACTAAAATAAGAAAGGTCAAGGGGTTCACCCAGTTCCAGGCCCTCTTTTAGAAAGAAACTGACTCTATGTCTGAAAGCCTCTACTACTGATAAGTTGTTGGGACAAGCCCCAACTAACTCTAAATATACTGAAAAGGACTAAAAGTAAACTAGATGAACCCAAAAAAAAGAAACAACCTCAAACTATGAGGACTCACCACTGAAGCTGTTGAGGATAGGCTGGAAATCAACTAAGCGTGATCTAGATGCTGAGTGCCTGAACCTACATCATAAAACGATGTAGCGCAAAGTATGTGTCAGTACTGAGCATGGATGATATAGGTACTAGGCTGAACAATGATATTGCTGAACAATATTACCAAATATAGAATTAGACTGTACTGAAATGTAACTAAAAGTTGAGCTAAACACAATGACCAAGTACTAATCATGTAACCAATATGCTGAACTGAATATTGAAACTAATGTTGATAACATGGTTAGTACAATGAGAGTATGACTGTGCAGCTACTATTAACCGACATAAACCACGTGAGTTAAACGTTGAGTCCAATGTATACACCCCATTTAGTGGACTCAATATACATTGCCAGAGGTATAAAGGTATGACTATGGTGTGATCACTAAAACGGATGCCCAACAGAGGGGACTTCTGAAACAATGAAACTATACGGGCACGTAGTTTTGGGACTTTGAGGATACACTGAACCCTACTCCAACTCGGTGCTAAATTTTCTCTCAACTAAATATTCATGAAATAGAAAAGACCAAAATACTGAATAGTTCAAAACTGACATGTTAACTAAGAATGCCACATTTATGTACTGAGAATATAACATTCGAAATCTGAAGCATGAATTTCTTTCTAGTTGGGCTAGCAAGTATAATTCATGAACTAAAATAGATTTACACAAGCTAGGTTTCTAAGTACTATGCATGGAATTATACTAAAATTATCAAGAAGAAAGTAATTTAGATCAAAGGAACCATGATCACAGTAAATCTTGAAAATCTAAAAGCCCTAGGTCTAATCAGTCTATAATAATCTGAAAAACTAACTGAATTCTAAAGACCTAATGGGTAAAAGGATCCCACAAGCGAAATCCTACATACCTGGCGACGAAATTAACGGAGAAATCCTTTGGATTTTGCGGCTGAAACTTGAAGAACATATCTGCTTGTTCTTTAGAGAGTTGGTCGCCTCTTTCTCTTCTTTTTGCTGTAAGTTGGGTGAATTTAGGAGAATGAGGGTTTTGGGTATTGTCTGACTAAATTATTAGGCTTAGACTAAGTAAAATGAAGTAAGGTAGGTGTTAAACGGCGTAGTTTAAATGCCCAATGTATAGGAAAAAGACCAAAATGACCTTGACTTAAAAGCTGACGAGGGCCACTGAAAGACCGTTATTGGGACCACGACCCGTCAAGTGGGTCGTGGTTCTTGGCCAGTGCTACTGGTTTTTGGTACGCCATCCACGATCCACGAAGGACCACGGGTGGTAAAGGCCACTCTGGTTCTTCACTTAGGGCTAGTGGTCTACTAGGTCAGTCGACGGGCCCATCCACGGCTCGTCATTGGGACTAGGTTCGTCACATGGGTCGTGGTTCAACACCTGAGCCTCAGTGGCTCTGCCTAAATTTGACGGGCCACCCTACGGCCCGTGGAGAGGCTCGTGGTCCGCCAAGTTTGGTTGGTTAATCCTTTTTCAGTTGTTTTGTCTAAGTTAGATTTCTGAGGGGTTACAATATCTCCCCCTTGGGATCATTCATCCTCGAATGAAGACTAAACAAGCTGGATATAGAGTAAAGGAGTTGCAATCCCTACCACTAAGTACTAGAAATTGATATCTAACTTATCTGAGTTCCATGAACATTCAAAGAGGCGAAATTTATTTGAGTTCCATCAACTGGCACCTCTTCATAAGTGAGACTATCCTTCACAGCCACACTCTCTAATGTTACTATTGATGCCTGATCACCCACACACTTTTACAGCAAGGAAATGTGAAAGACTAGATGAACCGCTGCTAGTTCTGCTGGCAACTCTAATTCATAAGCCACGTTACCAACCCTTTTTAGGATTCTTCTAGGACCTACATACATGGGACTGAGCTTCCCTTTCTTGTCAAATCTCATCACCCTCTTTATGGGTGACACCTTCAGGAAAACCCAATCATCAATTTCAAACTCTAAGTCCCTCCTCCTTACATCTGCGTAGGACTTCTGACAACTCTGAGCAGTCTTTAGTCTATTTCTGAAGAGTTGAACCTTCTCCATGGACTCATGAACCGAATCTAGCCCAATCAAGGCTGCTTCGCCTACTTCAAACCAACTAATTGGAAATCTGCATCTATGCCCATATAATGCCTCATAAGGGTCCATCTGAATAATGGCATGGAAGCTGTTCTTATAGGCGAACTCTATGAGAGGTAGGTGATAATCCCAAGTACCCTTGAAATCGATCACGCAAGCTCTTAACATATCCTCTACGGTTTGAATGGTAAGCTCTGCCCGACCATCTGTATGCAGATGAAATGTTATACTGAGATTTACTTGAGTACCCAGGCCTTTCTGAAATGACTTCAAAAAATGGGATGTAAGCTGAGGACCTCTATCTTAGATGATAGACAAGGAAACCCCATGCAACCAGACTATCTCATTAATGTAGAGTCTCGCATAGTCCTACACCGAATATGTAGTCTTGACAGCCAAGAAGTGAGCTAACTTCATAACTCTATCCACTATCACCCAAATGAAGTCATGTTGTCCTCGAGTACGAGGTAAACCTGTAATGAAATACATATTTATCACTTCCCATTTTCATGTAGGAATGCTAATCTCTTGAGTCACTCCTCCTGGTTTCTGATGATTTACTTTAACCTGTTGACAGTTAGGACACTTAGCCACAAAATCTACGATGTCCCTCTTCATGTTGTTCACCCAATTGACTTCCCGTTGATCATGGTACATCTTAGCATCACTTGGATGAATAGAATACTTGGAGTTATGGGCTTCTGTTAGGATTTGCTGCCTCAACTCACCCACGTTTGGAATACAAAAGCGACCCGATAACGAAGTACACCATCTCCCCCTTGGGAGAAAACCTCAACTTTTAGTGATGAACTATTCCTTTCAACTGAAGTACTATAGGATCACTATCCTATTTTTCCTTAACCTCCACTACAAGTTAAGATTCTAATCCATTTTTAACTATCACACCACCATCTAACGTGTTCGTAAGGCAAACTCCTAAGCGAGCAAGTCGGTGAACATCTTTAGCTAATTCATTCTTCTCTTCCTTAACATATGACACAATGCCCATAAAAAATCTGCTGAGACCATCAACCACTACATTTGCCTTACCTGGATGGTATAGCACATTCATGTTATAGTCTTTAAGGAATTCAAGCCACCTGTTCCAACAAAGATTCAGCTCTTTCTGGGTGAACACGTATTGGAGAATCTTATGATTTGTGAACACATCAACATGAACACCATACAAGTAGTGTCGCCAAATATTTGGGGCAAATACTACGGCTGCAAGCTCTAGGTTATGAGTCGGGTAATTTTTCTCATGGACCTTAAGTTGCCTAGAAGTATAAGCAATGACCTTACCTTGCTACATCAGTACACAACCCAGGCTGACTCTAGATGCATCACAATAAACCACGTAGCCGTCTGAACCCTCTGGTAGAGTCAAGACAGAAACTGTAGTCAACCTAGTTTTCAGTTCTAAGAAACTTTTATCATATTCATCTGACCACTGAAGCTTGGACTTCTTCTGAGTCAATTTGGTCAAAGGGGAAGTTATGGATGAAAATCCTTAAACAAACCTCCTGTTCTATGAACACCCCACCACTGAATGATTCACTTTCAAGTTCTCGCCTCCGACCCGGGAGAACACAGGGTCAAGACAAGCCCTGACCCGCCTAAATGGAATTCATATCTCCTTCGTCTGGTCGAGAAGAGAGGGGAAACTCTTGATATCTGTTGGAGAGGTGGGTCTGGCTCAGTGCTCCACTGCCTCAATTTTCTGAGAATCCACTCAGATCCCTTCGCTATATACCACATGACGAAGGAAAGCAACCCACTGTAATTAGAATTCACATTTGTTGAACTTAGCAAATAACTGGAGATCTTTTGAGAGTTTGCAGAACAACTCTCAAATGAGTCGCATGCTCCTCCTCACTTCGACAATAAATAAGGATATCATCAATAAAGACGATAACGAACAAGTCCAAATATTGTTGAACACCCTATTTATTAAGTCCATGAAAGCTACAGGAGCATTAATTAGTCCAAATGACCTAACTACAAATTCATAATGACCATACCAAGTTCTGAAGGCTGTTTTCGGAATGTCACTATCTCTGACTCTGAGCTGATGATAACTGGATCTGAGGTCTATCTTCGAAAAATGACTAGCACCCTGAAGTTGGTCAAAAAAGTCATCAATCCTGGGAATATGGTACTTATTCTTGATTATGACTTTGTTCAACTGTCGATAGTCAATGCACATCCTCAGCTCTTTCAATTATCTAGAAGGTGTTTTAACTGCTCTTTCAATTCCTTAAGCTCAGCTGGAGCCATTCTATAAGGAGGAATAGAAATAGGCTGGGTATCTGGAAGGAGATCAATTCCGAAGTCAATTTCCCTTTCAGGAGGAACTGAGGGAAGATCTTCTGGAAATACTTGTGGAAACTCATTAACTACGAAAATTAACTCAAGATTTGGGGTTTCGGAGCTAGAATCCTTAACCCAAACTAGATGATAGAGACAACGCTTAGAAATCATCTTTCTGGCCTTTAGGTAAGAAATGAATCGACCCATAGGCACTGAGCTACTACCCTTCCATTCTAAGATTGGCTCATCTGGAAACTGAAAACGAATGATCCTAGTTCTACAATCAACTCAGGAATAACAGGAATATAACCAATCCATGCCTAGAATGACATCAAAGTCTACCATTTCTAACTCTACAAGATCTGCTGAGGTGACTTTTTGAGAAACTGTGACAGGGCAATTTGTGTATACCCGTCTAGCTATAATTGGGTCACTGACTGAAGTAGATACTGAGAAGGGTTCTGAAAGAGTTTCTGGACTAACACCGAAGTTTACTGCTTTATAGGAGTTACAAAGGAAAGAGTAGCCCTTGGATCTAACAAAGCATAAACATCTAAATCAAAGACTCGCAGCGTACCAATAACCACATCAGGAGAATCTTCCTGATCCTGACGAGCCTGGAGAGCATACAACATGTTCTGGCACTGACTGTCACATGTACCAGATGAAGCACTCTGCTGAGTTGGGAGACCTGTTGGTGCTGCTGCAGCTGTAGACTAAGCCCTACTATTATTACCTCCCTGACTCTGTTTAGAAAAAGGACAATCTCTCAACCTGTGACCAGTCTGATCACACCCATACTTCCTTCCCTACAAGACACTCTCCCGGATGGTTCTTACCATACTTAGGACAAGTTGTGTAGGTCCTATTACCTGAAACATTCCCCTACGATTTAGAGCCTGATGCCCTACCTTTATGATCTTGTCAAAACCTGGAGGATGGAACACTAGCTGATGAAGGTGCTGGAGCTGAAGATTTCTACTGGAACTGAGAGCGATTTCCACCACCCAATTTCTACTAAGAATACTCATAGTTGCCTATCCTAGCCTTCTTATTATCCTTAGCATGTTCCCTAAGTATATCTCCATCAACCTACTGAGCATAGGTCATAAGCCTAGATATATTCATATTTTTCAGTAACATAGCAGTTCTGCACTCTGTTTTCACTAAGTCAGACACCCCATACAGAAACTTATTCATTTGTGCCCTTGGATCAGCAACCATGTGGGAGCATACCTGGAGAGTTGGGTGAACTTGAGTCCGTACTCTTGGATCGACATGCTCCCTTGCCTCAAATTCATGAACTCTTGAGGTTTTGCTTCCCTCAACTCTCTTGGGAAGAACCTGTCTAGAAAAGTCTCACTAAAACACTCCCCAAGTGATAGGAACTACATCCGTACCCTATTTTCTTTCCATTGAGTAAACCATATGTAAGCTACATCTTTAAGCTGGTAGGATAACAACTCTACCCTATCGTTACTAGTAACTTGCATCACTCCAAAGATCTTCTTAACCTCGTCATTGAAGTTCTGGGGATCCTCACCAACCTGCGACCCTAGAAACTCAGGTGGATTGATCGTAACAAAATACCGAACTCTAGCTGCAGCTGACCCAACATTAGTGTTAGTAGGAACTGGGGCCTGCTGATTGTTCTGGTTATTCACACTCTGAGCCAAAAATTGAATGGTATTTTGAAACTCTGCATTCTAAACTTCCTGATCTGAGGCTGGAGGAGTTACGTTAGCATTGCAGGCATTCCCATTCCTTGTGTAAACTCTACGAGAAGGCATGATCTGAAAACGCATAATGATGGATTAGAAAGAGAGATCATACTAACGCAAGATAAGAATATCAAGAAAATAAAGTTTTCCCAAAACACTTTGTAGCCTCCCTCTCATTAGATGTGGTGCAGTTCACACCTATAAAAAGGACTCTACTTAGTGCGACTTTTCAGACATCCTAGGACACTTAAACCTAATACTCTGATACCAAGTTTGTCACGCCTCGAGGCTACCCCCTGGACGTAAACACGAGACCTAGGATCACGAGTGACCCCAAGCTAACCCTGAGCTGGCATATCATAAGCATACTAAAAGATTACTGAATAAAATATACTATGTGGAAGCTAGAAACATATCATAAAATGAAGTGATGGGGAATACCCAATCTAAGTCTGAATATATAACTGAGTTTAATAACAACTGAAAGATCAAACTCAACTAAAACTGAATCTAAACTATGTCTGAATAAAAGCCTTTACTTACTAGAGATGCTGAGACATGTCCCTAGTTAACTCTAGCAAAAACTGAAACTAAAGACTGAAAATGGAAAGATAACATGTCACTCGTCCTCGAAGAATGAGGACTAACCATTAATGTTGTTGAACTGGAGATTGAGAACCGATCTATGTGTGATCTGAATGCTGAGGACCTGAACCTACATCACAAGAAGATGTAGCGCATAGTATGCGTCAGTACTTAACAGGTACTGAGCATGCATGATAGAATAAAGTTGAATAAAACATATAACTGAACAAAATGATGTAGCAATGATATAATTTGAACATGATAAATATGCCAAACATGTTGAATATGAACCAACTGAATGTAGTGGCCAAGTTTATAACATACTGAGACTGAATATTAAATTGTAACTGATAACCTGGTCAATACACTAGAATCTGTCTGTGGGAGCTACTAATAACCGACATAAAACAACATGAGCTAAATGTGGAGTCTGATGTATACGACCCATTGAGAGGACCCAATATACCTTGCCAAGGGTATAGAGGCATGACTGGCGTGATCACTAAGTAAAATACCCACAGAGGGGACTTACCTACGGGGTAGGTAGTTCTGGGACTATGAGGGTGACCGACCCTTAGTCCACTCGGTATTAAGCCTACTCCCAACTGATTATGTAATTAACACATTATGACTGAATATATGTAATACTAAATAGCTCAAAATAATGACATGCTAACTGAAAATGCAACATTAATATACTGATAATGAAACATTCTTAATCGGGGCATGTATAACTGGATAAGCTGACCTAGCAAGTGTAATTCATGAACTAAACGAATCTACACAACTAAGGTTCTGAGTTTCATGAAAGAAGCTAAGCAATAATTCCTCAAAAACATGATAATCTAATTTGGATTAGTCTACTAACTGAATCATAACATAAATCTGAAATTCTAGAAAACCTAGGTCTAAGCATGATGTAGAGAATCAAGAATCTGACTGAATTCTAGGGACCTAATAGGAGGAAGGAATCCACTAGTGAAATCTCACATACCGGGTGACGAAATTCACGAAGAAATATTTTGATTTCGGGGATAGAACTTAAGAAACCTTGTTGCGTTCTTGGACTAGAGCTGCTCGACTGCTTTCTCCTCTTTTCACTCTAATTGGATGAATTTAAGAGGATGAATTGACTAGCATAGGTTCTAATTAAGTTACTAAGCTAAAACTAACCAAAACTACACAGTTTAGGGGTCCAACACATAGGGAAAAGACCAAACGACCCCTAACTTAAAAGTTGTCGGGGCCACCGACGGTCCGTGGACTGACCCATGGTCCGTCCTGGTCAACCGTTGACTGGGGTTTTGGGAGTTGAAAAATCTGGGGTCCGACCTACGGCTTGGACCACAGACCGTGGTCTGACCTATGTTCTGTAGGTCTTGGCGTAGGTTAACCCTTAGATGATTGTTTTTTGGAAGTTCTGGGAGGGGGTTGCAGGTGGCCAACACGGACCCCACCTGCGGTCCGTGGGTCACCCTACGGTCCGTAGGTGGCACCCATCAGTGGCACTTGCAACTTCTGAAATGACTGTTGGTTGGTCTTTCTAGGATACGGGGTGTTACACTAGCCACGAGCGAGGGAGAAGAATCGTCAAGCCCTACATTAGTGAAACAATGTAGACACAAGTATGCATTAGTACATCGAATGTACCAAGTATGAGGGGGATGCAATAAAACATGAGACATGATCGTAATAGGGCAGAATCGAAAACATGAAATGCATGACCAAGTTAAAACATAGTAAAATCATTTAAGAAGATTCATAAATCATAAATATGGTCAATGCTTCTTTAAATCATAAAGGAAGCTTCATAAAACATTAGTAATTAACTTAGTTCGTTTTGTGGGATGTTTACCATTAAACGACATAGACCATGGAAGCTATAACATATAATACAGTATATCCCTCTTACCAAAAGAAGGGGAATTTTACTTGCCAAGGTAGAACCCGTACACATCATATCATATGTTATATGTGGATCTACTAGTTAGGTCATTTAAGACAACTCATATGAGGGCACGTAGTTTAGGCCTCTAGGTTACTACTAGAGACTAATCTAATTGAGCCTCCACCTCAAAGCACTCGGTGCTAAGTAAAAATCTCACAGAATAGTCATTAATCATATTCATATTATCATTCATGGAAAAATACAGTTAAAATATCAATCGAAGCAAGAAACATCATAGAGTAGCTCCTTAGACCATGCGTGAGAAAACCTTTCACCATCCATGACTTTTTCATTATAGCTTTATAAGGCCCATAGTCATTAACTTCATACTAAAAATGTCCTACTACTAATGGAAATAGTATTAAAAGCATTATCAATAATCAATGATGGCATATCTGGATACCATACTAATCAAGACCTAATTTAGGAAAATAGCCCAAAAGCATTGAGAGAAACACTACTAAAAAACTGTTAAAAAGCGACGGACGAAAAAGCGACGGACGGCGTTGCTCCAAAAAGGGATGCCAATTGCCACATTGTCCGTCGATTTTTAATAAAAATATATTTTTAAAAAAATTATTTTACAAAAAGCGACAGACAACATCTCTTAGTCCGTCACTTTATTTCACAGATTTTTGCGCCATATATATATATATATATATATATATATATAATTATTTAAAATAGGTAGAGACGTTGTCCGTTGCTTTTTATTAAAAATAATTATTTGTAAATTAAAAAATAACCACGCCGTCCGTCACTTTTTATTAATTTTAATTGATTAATTATTTTTTAAAGAAGCGACGGTCGACATCTCTTAGTCCATCACTTTTTGGTCAAAATACTAATCAAATATTTAATAAAAGTGACGGACAGTGTCTCTTAGTCTGTCACTTTTTGGTCAAATATTTTTTAAAAAAGCGACGGACAAAGTGGCGTTGTCCGTCGCTTTTCTTAAAATATTTTAAGACCAGGCACGAAAATTTCCCATTTTTTCATCTCTCTTCCTTCTCTCTTCTATTCCTTCTCTCTTCCTTCTCTCTAAGAACGCCGACCCTAACGTTGACGTTGTCGCTGCCGACGAAGAACCCCACGCCGCCGTTGCTGTCCCTGACCCCATTCCATTGTCTCCTTCTCCTTTAATATAAGGTTAGGGTTTCATGAAAATTATTTTTTAATTTTTTCAATTTGAGTTAGATTTGATTTTGTTAACTAGTGTATTGAATTTGTGTTTTATTGATTGTTAGTTTGAATGATTGATTGTTAGTTAGTGAATGATTTAGGGGTTTTTTTTTATTATTTTTATACTAGTTTGATTGATTGTTAGTTAGTTAGTGAATGATTTATAGTTTTTTTATTTTAGTACTTGTGAATTGGATTTTTTTTTAATTTGATTGATTGTTAGTTAGTGAAGTGTTAATTTGAAGTTAGATGAATTGAAATTAGATGAATTTAGAACTTGAACTTAAAATTTGAATATAACTAATTAATTCTTGAGTTAGAAGTTTATGTATAACTAATTTTAGAATTGGATATATGATGAATTTAATTAGAACTTGAAGTAGTTGAGCTTAATTAGAACTTGAATATAACTAATTCTTCTTGGCTTAAAATTTTATATATAACTAATTTTAGAGATTATATGGACTTGAATTTAGAACTTGAACTTGAACTTAGAATTTGAATATAACTAATTCTTGGATTAGAAGTTTATATATAACTATGTTTAGAAATTAGATATGAACTTGAATTTAGTTATTGAACTTGAACTTAGAACTTGAATATAACTAGCTAATTTTTGGATTTGAAGTTTATATATAACTAATTTTAGAACTTTGATATGAACTTGAACTTAGAACTTGAATATAACTAATTCTTGATGACCTAAATTAATTAGAATATAATAATTGAACTTTGAAGTACTTATTAAAATCTTATTGACCTTAATAGATTTGAACTTAGTTTATAATAACTTGAACTTAATTAGAAATATAATTAATTAAGCTTGAACTTTGTAGATCTTGAAATGTAGTATTTATGATCTAATTAATTAGGTATATAAGTAATAATAAATATAATTATTAAGTAATTATAAATATATATTAACAATATAAAATAGTTTAATGTAATTAAATTATTATTAAATTTAATTTATAATTGAATATCTATATTTTTGTAGATGAATCATCGTTTGTGGATGTATAATATGCATTATGAAACTGGTGGTGGTTTGAAAGTTGAGTTTATTGATGATGTTAGGGGTTTTATTGAACATACAATGACACTTGATATTTTCAAGAATAATGGATTGGTTAGGTGTCCTTGTAATGCATGTAGGTGCTTAAATTTTTTTTGAACTTGATACAGTCATGGCTTATTTGTACAGTAATAGATTTAAGTCTAGATATTTTTTATGGGTTGATCATGGAAAAAGAGATGGATTGAATGGTATGTTCTATAATTTGATGCATGTGGATGACTATAATATGCTTGCACCACATGGACAAATTAGGGTTAAACATGATGACAGGGTTGAACATGATAGGGTTCATGATATGATCAATGATGATTTCGGGGATCAAGGTGGGATGGAAATATTTTGATGAAGCTCCCAATGAAGAAACAAGACGCTTCTATGATCAATTAGAAGAGTCTAGTCGTCCATTATGTGAAGGGAATCTGCATTCTGCCTTGTCAGTTGCGGTTAGATTAATGAATATTAAATCAAATTGGAATGTTCCTAATGCGGTTATGGACTCAATGGTTGATCCTTTGGGTGAACTAGTCAATTCGGAGTTTGACATACCTAAGAACTTCTATCAGGCAAAACGTTTGGTTTCCAAGTTAGGATTGACTTATGATAGAATTCATTGTTGTGTTAATGGCTACATGTTGTTTTACAAGACTGATAGTGAATTAGAAAATTGTAAGTTTTGTGGACATGCTCGTTATAAGAGGACTCCTACTGGAAAGATGGTCTCAGTTAAGGTGATGCATTATCTACCTCTTATTCCTAGGTTAAAGAAGTTGTATGCATCGATGAGGTCTGCCCCACATATGAGATGACATCGTGAATACAGAAGGTCGTTGTGTGTCTTGTCTCATCCATCTGATGGTGAAACATGGAAGAATTTTGATAATGTATATCCTGATTTTGCTAGTGAACCAAGAAATGTTAGATTGGGGTTGTGTGTAGATGGTTTCACACCATTCTCTAATGTTGCTTCGCCTTATTCTTGTTGGCTTGTATTTCTTACTCCATATAATCTTTCTCCTAAAATGTGCATGACAAGTCCCTATATTTTTCTAAGTTGTGTTATTCCAGGTCCCCGTAATCCAAAAAGTTTGATTGATGTTTATCTACAACCATTGATAGATAAGCTAAAACAATTGTGGTTTGAAGGTGTTTTGACTTATGATATATCAACTAAGCAAAATTTTGTTATGCGCGCTTCTTTAATATGGACTACTAATGATTTTCCTGCATACGAAATATTGTCTGGTTGGATGATAGCTGGAAAGCTAGCATGTCCGTATTGCATGGAAAATAGTAAGGCATTTACTTTAAAACATGACAGAAAAAATACATGGTTTGATTGTCATCGATAGTTCTTGCCAATGGACCATGAGTTTAGAAAGATGAAAAATGCATTCAGGAAAAATAAGATTGAAAGTGACCCCCCATCTCCATTACTCACAGGGCATCAAATTTGGGAGAGAGTTCATCAATTACCTAAAGTTACAGAAGCTTCACCTTCTAGACTTCCTAGATATGGTGTTGAACATAATTGGACAAAACAAAGAAATCATTCTAAAAAGTGTATTTACAGGTACCAAGCGCCTATCTGTTCTAAAAAGGTTGGCATATTTTGGGAGTTGCCGTATTGGAAGGACAATCTGCTACGACATAATCTTGATATGATGCACATTGAAATTTTTTTTGACATTTTGTTTAACACAGTGATGGATGTTAAGGGCAAGACAAAAGACAATCCAAAAGCTAGAATGGCATAAAATAATAATGTAGGAGAACAGAGTTGTGGCTGCAGGAATTACAAAATGGTTAAATAGTTAAGTCCAAAGCCAGTTTTTCAGTGTCCGAATTGGATGTAGCCTCATGTTTTTGATGAAATGTGTCAGTATTGGAACACATATAAGTTCAAGGCGATGTCCGAACAAGCAAAAAAAGGGTAGAGGCAGTCTTAAGGGTGGCTCGTTGCACACCGGAGGTGCAAAGACCGTTGGAACAATTACAAGAGAGATGGTAAGTTCTAATTCAAACTTTTAAATAAATAATTAGTTGATTAATATATATCGTTATAAATTTCAGCTTTTATTTATAGGAAAAAGAAATGGGCGCACTCCCCTTGCACTAGAGGTTTTCAAGAGGACTAATGTGAAGAAGAAAGAAAGTGAGTCGGATCCGGATGTGTGGGTGGAGGAAAGGGCCAAACGAACTTTTGTAAGTTATTTAATATGAATAATATATATTAATAATGAATATATTTATGGTATGTATATATATTGATGCCAATTTTTATATTTACTATGTAGAGAGAGTCTAATCAGCACGTCGATGAGAATCTAGATAGTTCGGTCCAAATGACACCTGAACTGTCCACCCAAATTTGGATAGAAAAAGTAGTATGGGGACACACAAGAGTAAAGTCTATGGTCGAGGCACTCGAAACGATGTAAGACGACTCTAGTTAGGCTTACAAGGTATTGGATTATCACGTCAGGCTGAGGTACTTGACGGTGTTCAGATTGCTGCTATGTCGGCTCAAATAGCACAACTTACATCGGTACTGGCAGAAAGAGTAGCTGAACAAGAAAACATGAGTGTGACCGTTCAGCAAATCAAAGAACAAGTGTTGAACCTTGCTCATCGACCTACTACATCTTTTCCTGCCGAGGACACCGACAACGATAATGAGAAGGAGGATGATTTTGTACATTGCACTCCCTAGTTTAGGTCTCTTATTATAATGAATTTTTTAAAATTTTGAAACGAATTTTGAAAGACTTTATAAGTCTTTAAATTGTTATTTCGATATTTTTGAATGTTAATTTAAGTTTGTTGTTTTATGTTTTGTGTAACTTCTTTATAATGTTTTGTGTTTGATTAGGGCTGAATGGAATTGAATAGAATTGAATTGCTTTTACAGGTGGGCGCTGCCAAAAGAATTGCAGAAAAAGCGACAGACAGGGTGGTTTTGTCCGTCGCTTTTCTGGGTTTTGTTTTTTTAAGAAACCCAGAAAAACGACGGACAGGGTCAGTCCGTCGTTTTTCTAAGTTTCATTTTTTTAAAATACCAAAAATGCGACGGACAAGGTCCTTTAGTCCGTCGCTTTTCTAGTATTTTAGCTTTTCTAGATTTTATTTTTTAAAATACCGGTAAAGCGACAGACATGGTACTTTAGTCCGTCGCTTTTCTAGATTCTAAAAAAATAAAAAATTATTAAAAGCGACGAACTTCTTTGCTTTTTATAAATTTAAAAAAATAAAAAATTTAAAGAAGTGACGGACGACGTCGCCTTATTAAAATTTTTTTTTTTTTAAAAACAATAGGCGACGCAATCCATCGCTTTTTGGCGATGCATTCTGTCGTTTTTGGAAAAGCGTCGAGCCAAAAAAACAACGAGATTGACTACGTCACTTTTGGCAAAAAAAGAGATGCAGTCCCTCGCCTTTGTCCGTCGCTTTTTGGCAGTTTTTTAATAGTGAAAATCTAGATGTCATTCATGTCATTTGGCCATGCTTCATAGAACATATAAATACCTTCAATGCCCATAGTCTACGACTTCCATTCTACAGCCCGTAGGGTTTTCTACGACCCGTAGATAGGAGTCATAGATCACCACAATGCCCAAAAACTGAACTTTCCCTTTTGAACATAGATTTTTAAATTTTGAGGTATTATACTTCGAAAAGTGATATTCTAACAACATTATATGAAGACAATGCTGCAAATATAGCTCAATTAAGAGGAGGATACATCAAAGGGGATCTAACTAAATATATTACTCATGATCTCCAAAAGAAGAGTGAAATAGATGTTCACTAAGTTCGTTCAAGTGATAATTTAACAAATATATTCGTCAAGGCATTACCTACTTCAACCTTTGAAAGTTGAGAAACAAGATTGGAATGCGTCATCTTCAAGTTGTTAAGTGATGTCTTCATTAGAAAGAGTAAATACGCACTGCACTCTTTTTTTCTTAACCAAGTTTTATCCAACTAGATTTTTCTGGTAAAGATTTTTAATGAGGCATCAAACAAAGCGTATTACTACACCTTTTCTTTTACTAAAAAAAATATTTTTACATAGGACATCCGTAAAATGGATGTACACATAAAAATATTTTGTGGTAACATATATGTACACATAATACATTGTGTGTAACATATATATACACACATTATACAAAGTGTTGTAAACTAGGTATTCATATAATATACTTGGTGCTCAAGTATCTACATGACAAATATATATCTATGTAATCTTCTATTGATGCCCAAGTATATATATACCCTTCTTCTTGTAACAAAGTAAGAAGCAAGACAAGAGTAAGTGAAAAGAAAAACATTCAATAATAGAGAAAAGCTACTACTATCACTTTGTGCCTCTCTTTTTCTTTTTTTTTTTTTTATTATCCCTCCCTAGGAGCCCTTTTGCTCCCTTGGTGACTCGAACTCGCAACCTTCAGGTTGGAAGTGAGGGATGCTTACCATCCTAGCAACTTCCTCTCGTCTCCTCTCATTTTCTCTCATTTTCTTCTTGTCATTTTATTTTACTACACATATTTTATTTTATAACAGTTTATGACAGTTTTAAAGGAAATGACTTTCTATCACGGTGGTGGCCTTTTTATCAATGGAATGATTTTAAATTTTACAATTAATTTTAATAATATAATAAAATAAAATGAGATACTCCCAATATTTTTTGCGCATGAGGCGGGTTGTAAAATTGTAATCACTACAATATCAAAACTGAAAAGTGAAAACCAGTTGTAATCGGCAAAGATTGTGATCCGGTGCGCCGTTTACGCACGCACTAAAAACAGGCCAAAACGAATTGTCCCGTTCAAGCCATTACCATTTAGCACCCATTTTTGTTGGAAATGGAGCTTCCTGTAATTGATCTGGCACCCTATCTGGAAATCTGTAGCGATGAGTTTGATTCCCATATTAAGAGTATGTGCTTGGAGGTGAGTCGAACCCTAAGAGAAACTGGAGCTTTATTGGTGAAGGATCCGAGGTGTACCGCTGAAGATAATGATAAGTTCATTGATATGATGGAAAAGTACTTCCAACAGCCTGAAGAATTTAAGCGCCTTCAGGAGCGCCCTCATCTACATTATCAGGTCATCCCAACTTTTGTATTTCCTATTTTGTGAATGCTTTTATCATTTATAAGTGGTGTTGATGATAATCTGTTTGAGATTTTCTCTCTATATTATTCTCAACATCAAAGTCATTCAAATACTGATTTTTAGCTATAATCGTGATGGGGATTTTTAGCTATAATCGTGATGGGGCATTATATTTACTCCAATTTGAGTGTGTTGTCTTATCTGAGCTTCATCAGTTTGGTGGCCTCAGTAACTAGAAACAGATTAGTTTCGGCATTCACAAAGGCAATGAATCAAAACCCTTGCCTGAATTCCTTCTTCCAGATATCTTATCATTAGAGGCTCCAGCTTACCTACTGTTTACTGAAAGAAATTTGGGTCAATGGAGTAATACATGGGTTTTATGATAAACGAAAAACTTCTTCCTGTGTTTGACCACTTAAGCTTTTATCAAGCTTGGCAAAAATAATGTGGCCTGTAAAAATAGTCTTTTGTTGGGTGAAATTATCTCATCTAAAATTTTACTTGAGAGACCGATTTGGCTTACTTACTATATTCTCCATTTTCTGCATATGTCAAACGTCGAACTGGCAAGTACAAAATAGCTTTCTCTCGCGTGATCTTGTTGCCTCACCAATAATTTACTTGAAAAAACCCTGTCCGTTAACACTTTTTTTTTAAAAAAAAAAGCGTTATTCTCTACTGTTGGTGTTCATCCAACATACATACAGAAATTGGGAAGCTTTGCTAACTACAAATACTTGACATCTAGGCAAGTGAGGGTCCATTGGTATCGTTAGAAAAGTGTGGTTATATAATTAATAATCACAAGAGTAAAATGCAACAAAGGAGTATTATTTTATTATTTGAATTTCTATTCCCCGAATTGTTGCATGTTTTCTAACTTACGCCTTGTGCATGTTCTCAAAATCTACATTCTTAAGGTATTGCTTTTGCATAACTGAAACACAAAGCACCAAAGCACCAGATATACCTTTTTTCCTACAAGATAATTTTTATTAATGAAAACAGTACCAAGAAGGTACCAAAAAGAGTACAAAAATATTGGACTTGTGCAGAGACTACCTTAATAACTTAATCTAGCAAGTTCAAGAAGTCATCCGCTAATTACAATATCACCTTTATGCCAGCAAAACAAGTGTTGTAAGCATCTATATTTTGTAACAAAAATCTGCTCCTCTTTACCTCCAGACTATGTTGCGCGGACTCTTTATTTTCGCAGCCGCACCCGTATCCATACTCGGATTCGCACCCCCGAATCTTAAAATTTAAATTTTACCGATCCGACTCTCGGATTTGCATCCGTCTCAGTTACCCGCACCCGAGTCCGAGCAACTTAGCCTCCAGAACATCTATTTTTCCTTCTGTTCCAAACTGTCCAAATGATGTACAAAGGTATAAGCTTGACTGAATTCATCTTTTTCTTCGTATACTATGCTTGCCAGGTGTTCAGTAGATACTTAAGAGTTAAGATTCTTCATCTTAATACCTTGCTTGATAATTCTATTTTATGTGTTAACTGTAAATGTATGCTAAGGAGTTGAGTTTTATAGCAGTTTGATGGAATGGATCACAAATATTTGGAACTGTTCTGTTTCTAAATCCTTTGCTGTAGCAGCTAGGTAAGCATAGAAGAAGATGCTCTGCAGCTCTTAAAGGTTGCCAATATGCTGTGCTGAAGCATATGATAAAAGACTCCAGAAGTAATAGGGCTGCAGAGTATCTGACTTTAATTTGGAAACGGCATTGAATAGTACAATTTGTATTTTCTGCTGCGTGTACTGCATGTTTAGATAACAAAATTATTTTGCTTTGATTCTCCTTCTCATGGTTTTGCTGTCAATTATGGAGAAGTGATAGCTAGTTTTGTCAATTAATAACTAGAAAGATAGATGTACTCAATCGGTTCGATAAATTCCAAGTCTGCTCAAGTGCTCATTAAGCCTCTTTTTTGGAAGACTATTCATGTCAATGTCTGACAGGTCGGGGTGACACCTGAAGGAGTTGAAGTCCCACGTAGCCTGGTTGATGAGGAAATGAAAGAGAAGCTTAAAGCAATGCCTAAAGAATATCAACCATCTAGTCCATCTGGACCAGATCCTAAATGGAGATACATGTGGAGAGTTGGTCCCCGTCCAAAGATTACCTGTTTTAAGGTTTCTCCTCTCTTTTCCCCATTTCATTTATGTTATTCAAAGATGAGATTGGTCAACGACATTCTTTGATTTTAGCTCCAATCAATGGTTACAATTAGTGCCATAAGAACTGAAAATTGCTGCTAGTAAGTAAAACAAGCATTATACACTTGCAGGAACTGAATTCAGAGCCAGTAATACCTGAGGGTTTTCCTGAATGGAAATGTACTATGGACTCATGGGGATATAAGATGATATCTGCTGTAGAGGTGGGTTACAACTTATAAGCATTTGAATCTTTTATTTATGCTACTGGTTTGAGAATTCTGGAATGTGACTGCTCGGTTTCAGTCTGTTGCAGAAATGGCTGCGATTGGTTTTGGTCTCTCAAAGGATGCATTTACTTCCCTAATGCAGCAGGTGAGTGTTGTTTCACGTCAGTGGAAAATTTTACATATTGTGTCTCCAACTGATTGCTTGCGTATCATCGAATTTAATGACTTAATTAATTAGTTATTGTTTGTCTGTTATGATGCTGTTTTGTGCTGTAACTCAAGAACTCCCCCTTCACCTCCAAAGGGAAGGCAGACAGTGGTGAATTACACTGAAAATTGTTTTCAATGAACAATGGATATGCTTAAGATTGTTTAAGTTTGACTGATTCTTGTTGGTGTAAACTTGATATATATCTCTATTTCCCCCCTCCATTTATATATTTTGGAGAGGAAAATAGAGGGGGGTTGGAGATGGTCTGAAGGCACATAGAAGGTTCTGCTGTTGTTAGCCATCCAGATTGGTTTGTCACCCATTATGAATCTCAAAACGACATGGAAACTGTGAACCATATCAGCCACATGTTGAGGAAGAAAAAGAGATCCCATCCACCCCAATTTAAATGATTGTTTAAACCATTTCAAAAAGCTTAATTCTTTTGGCTTATGACCTTCATGTAAACGGTTGCATAAAGGACCTAATTTTGTTAGCGAAAGCAAGGGGTTTGCCTTCTGGGTTGAGCTCATTGCACCGGGCTTGCCTAGTGTGGCTGACCTCTCCTGTGTGGTTTACAAGCTATTGTATAGGAATGGGGGTTTCACCCTGCCCGTGCGCAATCAAAGGGTAGCGGCTTCGGGTTTCTCTTGTCATAAAAAAGCTGCATCCCCTTTTCCAACCTTCCTCAAAATATGCTGGCCGACCAACTTTTTAACCTTACACGAGGCATTCCAAGATTGTGATTTGACCAAAGGTCCATTTTTCATCAAAGTAACGATCCAATTTGCCTAAGCCGCAATGATGATACCTATTCCCAATCCGTTAGGCGAACCCAAAATCAATAGAAACCCATCGTGATATTTAAGAAACATGAATAAATGTTAAGACATTGAATCTCATAAACAACAAGCTCTAGAATCAACAACGTGGAAAGACCGAAATACCTCCTGAACCTGGTAGTACAAGTCACGAGCTTCTATGAATAGTTTAGTATAAATGTGTCCAAAATGATACTACTGTCTGGACAATGATAAGAACATCGTATAGTAAATAAAGAAAGATTCTGAGGCACTGCAGACGGAATCAAGCAACTCACAACGACAATGTCAACCAGTTATTCAACACTCCCAATCTCGACTGTTGTGTAGCATCAGAATCTCCACCGGTAGACAGGAATTTAGTGTGCTAGCCAGAAATTTTGTTTAGCACTTTGATTATATCTATGAGAATATTGAAATCTTCTTCCTCCCAACATACAATGGACATCCCAAGTATTCGATAGGAGAAAACTTGCGCTCAGTCCCTGTAATGCTCTCAACCCTTGAGATTGCTTCAGGTTGAGCATTGGGTGCAGGTATAACACATTGATTTAAGTTTGTTGACCAACTTCCTGATACTTTCTCACAGTGTTCAGGAAAGCAAGTGCAGCGAAGCGATGCGATGCGAGCCTTCTACGCTTCACAGACTAGAATGAGTATGTGAGCGCTTCATCGCTTAAAGTGTGAAGCGGGGCCTTATCGCTTTTTTCCGCTTCACGCTTCCCTGAACACTGGTTTCTCATATCCTGATAGAGCCTCCATCAGTAACTTAAGAGACTTTCTGCAGCTACTAGAAAAAAGAATAATATCATCAACAAAGACAATGATTAATAAGGGACCATTCGTGTTCATTTGAAAACTTGTGAAATCAGTAAGAGTAGTTATGCTGTTTAATTTCTTAGAAAAGGGGTGTGGAGGAATATAATGAAGGGATGGGGAGCCTTTTATTATACATTGCTGAAGTGGTGTGGAGATTTGGCGCTAAAGGATGATTTTTTGATTTTGTATAGTCTGTTAAGCAAAATCGTCTGTTCAACAAGTTAGGGGGACATACGGGGTGGGGGGTTTTGGGGACTAGAGATTCATGAGAGATTTCCAAGATTTGGAGGTGACCGAGTTTTAGAGATTACTAGCTTTACTTCACAAGCAATGCGAGCTAGTCGGCAAACTCGATGCTTTGAGTTGGGAGTTAGAGACTGTTAGAATATGAATAAGTTTATACAATCCTATTAGAATAGGAATAGGTTTATACAATCCTATAAGAATAAGAATAAGTTTATACAATCCTATTAGAATAGGAATAGGAATAGAAATAGAAATAGGAATACTAAATAGTATCCTACTTGGTAAAGGATTGTATTCTAGGGTCTATAAATAGGGTCTCAATGTAATAATGTAGACACAACAACAATTCAATAATATTCTTTTCCTATATTTCTCACATGGTATCAGAGCCTCTACGAACTTGGTAGAGAATTAAAGAGCTTCCGTTGCCGGTGGGTGGCACCCATATATGTTGCCCGTCTGGCCAATGATTATGTTAGCAAAAGTTGGGTCACCATGCATCATTCTAGTGACTACTTTCTTATATCTAATTTGTGTAGCACCGTGCCATCATTCTGGTGACTACTTTTTCATAACTAGTTTGTGTAGCACTTTGCCATCATTCCAGTGACTCTTTTTTCATATATAATTTGTGTAGCACCGTGTCATCCTTCCGGTGACTACCTTTTTTTGCATATCTGATTTGCGTAGCACCGTGCATCTCTCCGGACTACTTTTCATATTTAATTTGTGTAGTACCGTGGATTTTTCCGAACTATTTCTCATATCTGAGTAGCATAGCATCATGTGTCTTTTCAGTGACTCCTCAGATTTGATTTGCATAGTTCCATTCGTCTTTCCGGTGACTCCTTAAATCTGATTTGCATAGGGTTGTGCCATCATTCCAACCCTACCCGTATAATTTTTCTTTTTCAGTAGGGTCGTGCCATCATTCCGACCCTACCCATATTATTTTTCTTTTTCAGTAGGGTCGTGCCATCATTCCGACCCTACCCATATTATTTCTCTTTTTCAATGGGGTCGTTCCATCGATTTGAACTATCCTATATAATTTCTATTTTCTAGTTGGGTTGTGACATCATTCCGACCCTACCCATATAATTTTATTTATTAGATTGTGACCACTTTTACCCATCAAATCTAATACTCCGGCATATGAGCATGTTTCGGGCAGTTTTTCGGTGACTTGTTTAATATCGACTGTCTATTGATTCCAACATGAACCATGTACTTTATACTAGATTTTGAGCACTTACAATGTTCGCTGCATTGTGAAGAAGTCTATATGGAGCAACCACCTAATTTTGTTGCACATGGGGAGTTTAGTAGCCTTGTATGTTGATTACGTAAGTCACTCTATGGTCTGAAACAGTCTTTGCAAGCTTGGTTTGGGAAGTTCCAACACTGTAATTTTATCACTCTGTGTTTTATCGGCATTATGCATCAAATTCAGTATTTCATGAGAAGATCAAGCACATTGAAATTTATTGTCAATTTTGTGAAGTCGAGTGATCAACTCGCAGATGTCTCACCATGCCCTTCATCGGTCCTCGTGTTAATTACATTTGTAACAAGCTAGGTACATGAATTCTATGCACTAGCTTGAGGGGGAGTGTTAGAATATGAATAAGTTTATACAATCCTATTAGAATAGGAATAGGTTTATACAATCCTATAAGAATAGGAATAGGTTTATACAATCATATTAGAATAGGAATAGGAATAGAAATAGAAATAGGAATACTAAATAGTATCCTACTTGGTAAAGGATTGTATTCTAGGGTCTATAAATAGGGTCTCAATGTAATAATGTAGACACAACAACAATTCAATAATATTCTTTTCCTATATTTCTCACAGAGACTAACAGTGTTTTGTGTTTGCTCCTTCTACAAAAAGCTTTTGGTGAGAGTGGAGGATAGTCTTCATATGATTCAGCTTGGATTCCTAAGGTGTCGAGGGTGCTTCTTCACTTGGTTAGCTACTAGAGGGGTGATTTTGATGGCGAAGAATTTTAGGAAACAAAAAGTTGTCTACATAAGTTGGTGCTTTCTTTGTAAGGAGGCAGGTGAAGACTTGAATCACATTCTACTCCATTGCAAACTAGTCACGAGGTAATGGTGGGATATCTTTAGATGGTTTGGTCCATGAAGGAATCGATGTTCAGCTATGGTAGAATATGAATAGGAACAAGAATAATATATACAATCCTACTTAGAATAGGAATAGTATATAGATTCCTACTTGGAAAAGGATTATAATGTAGTATCCTAATTGGAAAAGGAGTCTAATGTAGTGTCTATAAATAGGGTATCAATGTAATAATGTAGATACATAGTTTAATAATATTTTTCTTCTATATTTTTCACATGGCATCAGAGCTTCCATAATCCTATATATAAACAAAGAACTTTTGATGCCGGTGGGTGGCTGTTACTCGTATACGCCCACGTCTGACTAATGGTTATGTTAACAAAAGTAGGACCAATGATATATGCATGAACCCGATATTCAGGGGAAGAAAACTCAGTCCGACATGTCACCACGCGTCAATTTCCGGCAACATTTTGGGACTATTTTGTGTTGACCCTGTATCCGTCAGTGTTTGTGTAGCACCGTGCCATCTTTCCGGTAACTACTTTTTCAATTTGATTGGCGTAGTTCTGTGTATCTTTTTGGTGACTACTTTCTTATATCTAATTTGTGTTGCACCGTGCCATCCTTCTGGTGACTACTTTCATATATAATTTGCATAGCACTGTGCCATCCTTTTTTTTTGAGGATTAGTACTGTTGTATTCTTCAGCATTCCCAATGCTGACCACCATCAGAAACATATTACAAAACAAGTAGACTCTAGCTTTATAAAGCTCCTAGAAATTCTACTAACTCCTCTATTTCCTCTATACAGTTCTGTTTACACCAAAAAAATAAAGTCACCAGACAATTCCATTTCACATCATGGAATGATTTGATCGTCTTCAAAACACTTTCCATTTCTTTCCCTCCAGATTGACCACCATATGTAAGAGGGTATTATTTTTTTGAGATAAGGGTAACTTTGTATTCACAAAAGATTCATCATCCAAGAGATGATGAATTGGAAACTTACATCCCATAGTGTGATAGGCACACCTCCATGATGGTAATCAGATTACAAGTTTCCTAAGACCTAAGAAATCAACTAATTCTACCCCATCCCCCACCAAGTCTTGTTTACACCAAAAAAATAGAAGACTATTACAGTTGTTTTAATCCTCTGAAAATTGATTTTCTGTCCTTCAAAACACCTAGCATTCCTTTCCTTCCATATAGACCACCAGATACATGCTGGGATGAGCTTCCACCATTCTTCCTTCTTGCCTCTACTTCCAACTCCTGGCCAGCTGTTCAGGACCTCCAAAGTAGTCTTTGGCATCACCCAACTAATCCTCAGACTGCACAAAAACGTATTCCACAACCTTGTAGCTGTTTGACAGTGAATGAACAGATGATTATTTACCTCAGCTTCATGTTCACACATAAAACATCTTGAACAAATATGCATGCCTCTTTTCTGTTAAGCTTCATGAGTAAGGCATGCTTTCCTAATCAGTAGCCAAACAAAACATGAAACTTTTGATGGACATTTCACCTTCCAAATTAGTTTCCATGGCCACCTCTCAGTCAATGAAATATTGTAGTTCATCTTCCAATAGCATGACTTCACTGTGTAGACCCCTTGCTTGTGTATTTTCCATATTGGTTTGTCAGATCTTGGAGATGTACCTGGGAAATTATTGAGGACCTCTAATAACTTCGCAATTTCCTCAATTTCCCAATCGTTTAATGCTCTTCTAAAAATTAGATCCCAACCCTGTTGACTCCAGACTTGTGCCACAGTGGCATTGCTCTGCAAACTCAAGGTATACAAATGAGGAAATAGGTTTCTCAAATTGTCTTCCCCTAACCATATTTCATTCCAGAACTGTCTTTAGACCATCCCCCACACTGATGCATATGTTGCTTCTGAAGTGTGGCCATAATCTTGTAATGGTCTTCCAAACACTACATCCAAAAGTGCCCATAACCTCTTTAGTTGTCCATTGATTAAATAAACCATATTTGCCTGCAATGAATCTTCTCCATAAGGCTCTGTCTTCAGTACAAAATCTCCATAACCATTTCTGAAGTAGACAACTGTTCTGTAGACTCAGGTTCTTCAGGCCTAAGCCTCCTTGGATTCTATTGAGTGTGATTGACTCCCACTTTACCAGATTATAGCCTCCCTTTTCCTTGTTACCCTGCCATAGAAAAGTTCTCCGTAGCCTATTAATTTTCTTCTCAATGTTCTTGGGGATTGGAAATAAGCTCATCATGTAGGTGGGCAGACCATCCAACACTGATTTGATGAGTGTTACCCTGCCACCCAGAGACAGGTACTGGCTTTTCCATTTGGCTAGTTTCCTCTCACATCTCTCCAACACCACATTCCACACTTCCAGCTCTTTGTTCTTTGCTCCCAAAGGTAGTCCCAAGTATTTTGTTGGTAGTGCATCTACCTGGCAACCCAATGTTTCAGCTAGCCTAGACATATTGTCAACATTATTGATAGGAAAGAGATGACTCTTCAACCAGTTGACATGCAGACCTGAAATGCCCTCAAATATAGTGAGAATAGTTCTTAAATGCCTAGTCTGAGTCTTCTCTGCCTCACAAAATATAAGAGCGTCATCAGCATAAAATAAATGTGTGATCTCCATTCCTGCCTGTGCACTAAAGCCTCTCACCCATCCATTTGTCTTTGCCTTCCTGAACATATGATTCAGTCCCTCCATGGCAATTAAGAATAAGAATGGAGACAAAGGGTCTCCTTGTCTGAGACCTCTCTGGGACTGAAAGAAACCTTCGGTGTTACCATTTATGATGAGAGAAAACTTCACACTTGAAATGCAATACTTGATCCAGCCAATTCACTTGCTTCCAAATCCCGTGTCCTTTAGAATTTTCAGGAGGAAATTCCAGTTAACATGATCGTAAGCTTTCTCAATGTCTAACTTGCATAGAATCCCTGGTTTCTTTTGCTTTACCCTGGAGTCTACCAATTCATTGGCCAACGATGCTTCATCCATTATTTGTCTACCTCTCAAAAAAGCCATTTGATGTTCATCAATTAGTTTCCCAATGACTGTCTTCATTCTCTCCGTCAATAACTTGGATATGATTTTATAAACTCCTCCTATTAAACTGATAGGTCTGAAATCCTTAAGCTCAACTGCACTTGGTTTCTTTGGAATCAAAGCTATGAATGTAGCATTGAAAGATTTCTCAAACACACTTCTCTGATGAAAATTTTGTATAGTCAGTATCAGGTCCTCTTTCAATATATCCCAGCATTTCTTAAAGAAATCCATAGTAAATCCATCAGGGCCAGGTGCTTTGTCCCCCTCACATTTTTTTGATGATCAGTAGCACTTCCTCCTCTGTAAATGGTCTTTGTAACCATTCGTTTTCTTTCGTAGACATTGTTGGGCATCCTACAAAATCAAAAGAGGGCCTCCAGGACTCAGTTTCTGAGTAGAGCTTGGCGTAGAAGTCTATCATGGCTTCTTTAACTTCTGTAGGTTCCTGTATCTGCACCCCTCGTACCACCTGTCTGTCAATTGTGTTCTATTTCCTGTGGGCAGTTGCTTGTCTCTGAAAGAACCTAGTGTTTTTATCCCCTTGTTTCCAGGGATCCTATGCAAGCTGGATATCCAGAAGGCATATGATCACCTGAATTGGAACTTTTTGATGAAGATGATGCAGAGGATGGATTTTGGTCAAAGATGGTTAAAGTGGATCAGACATTGCATAAGCTCAGTGAAATTCTCTATTCTGATCAACAGAAACCCATGTGGGTTTTTTCCATCAAAAAGGGGTTTGAGACAAGGGGACCCCATATCTCCTTTTCTTTTTATCTTGGCTATGGAGGGGTTGAGCAACCTATTCCAGACTGCAAGAGCAAATGGTTGGATCAGAGGTTTCAGAGTGGGGGAAAATACAAGAAACAATCTAGAGATCACGCATCTACCGTATGCAGATGACACTTTAGTATTTTGTGGAGCTGTAAAGGAGCACATGCTAATTTTGAGTCATTCTAAATATTTTTGAGGCTGTGTCAGGTTTGCACATAAATTGGAACAAGAGTTTCATTTACCCAGTAAACACAGTACCAAATATTGAGGACTTAGCGTTCAAGCTTGGAGGGAAAGTAGGTGAACTACCAACAACCTACTTGGGAATGCCTTTGGGGGCAAAGAGCAAATCAAGTGGAGTATGGAGTGGTGTAATTGAAAAGTGTGAAAGGAAGCTCGTGAACTGGAAGTGTCAATATCTATCCTCAGGTGGCAGACTAACTCTAGTTAACAGTGTCCTGGATGCCTTGCCATCATACATGATGTCAATATTCCCTATACCAGCCAAAGTAACCAAGAGGTTAGATGCAATTAGGAGGAACTTTCTATGGAAAGGCAGTGAAGATAAGAAGAAGTATCATTTGGTCAAATGGGAGGAGTTGCTAGTTAGCAAGAGAGGGGGTGGACTCAACATCAGAGATCTGAGTACGCAGAATAAGAGCTTGATGATGAAATGGTTGTGGAAATTTGCCTCACCAGAAGTATCTCTATGGAAGGAAGTAATAACAGCAAAATATGGCATGGAGGACAAGTGGATGACAGAGGGGGTGACCAGGCCTTATGATTGTAGTGTATGGAGATCAATCAGGAACTTATGGCTATTGGTCAAAGATAGAATAAAATGTAAGGTTGGTAATGGAGAAAAAGTGGCCTTCTGGAATGACATCTGGTGCGGACAAGAGACACTCAAACAAGCATTCCCTGACTACATAGTCTAAGTCAAGCACAGGAAGCGTTAGTGGCAGACGTATGGACAGGACAAGGGTGGAATTTACATCTGAGAAGAAACTTAAATGACTGGGAAATAACATCCATAGCAAGATTTCATGACACAATGGCTAGGGCTACCAATCTAACAGAAGAGCAAGATAGACTGATATGGAAAGGGGAGAGAAAGGGAGAGTTCACTGTAAGATCTGCATATCGAGAATTGAGACCTATTGAAGAGCAGCAAGCAGGATGGCCTTGGAGGATGATCTGGAGAACAAAAATCCCATACAAGGTGAATTATTTCACATGACTTTTGGCAAAGGAGGAAGTCTTGACACACGAAAACTTGAACAAGGGGAATCACAACCTTTGCTCTAGATGTTATTTATGCGAAGAACAGGTGGAGACAGTCAATCATCTCTTTTTGCACTGCAAATGGACAGATCAATTATGGCAAATGTTCATTCACAAGAGGTAGATCAAGTGGACAAAACCAGGGAGAATCACAGAAGTTCTAAAATGCTGGAATAGTGATGGAAATGCAGGAAAAAAGGAGGAGAGATGGAGGATTGTCCCAGCATGCATTTGGTGGACAATTTGGAATGAAAGGAATCAAAGATGTTTTGAAGGAAAGAACAACAATATGCAGAAGATAAAGATAAACTGCCTAGGTCTTTATTATTTTTGGTGTAAGCAAGTAGTAATAGGAAATTCTGAAGATGTTTCTAATGTTATTGACTGGCTGTAACTAAAAGATCTTAGGGCTGTTGCAAGTATAAATTTTTGGAGGGGAACTACACTTTGATGTAGTATACCTGTGGATATATAGAAGTAAATGCTACCTTTCTCAAAAAAAAAGAAAGAAAGAAAGAAAGGACTGGGTTTCCGGTGGTCAGAAGGGCCACCGGAGGTGAGGAGAGAGGTTGGCAGAGGGAAATTCAAATGTCATTGGGAAAAGTTATACATCAGCAAAAGGTTTCCGTCTAGTTAAATGAAAACATTGCCCATTTGACTTTTAGCTCCACACTAGAAGAGGAGAGAAGAGAGAGAAAGAAGAGGGTATTATCCTCCATCATTTTTATGACTTTTACTTCCCCCTCTTTCATCCAACAACTCATTAGATCAGCTGTATGTTCATGCATTGTCCACACTGTCTTTGTGAGACTGAAAAACATGCTGCACAATTGAGCAGTGAATTTACAGTGTAGGAACAAGTGATTGTTTGTCTCCCAGTCTCATTGCACAAAAAAACATCTAGCCACCACAACTCTGCCCTTTTAAGTTGGTCAAATCTACTTTTAAGTTAGTTTTTGACTTTTAAAAGTGTTTGACAAATATAAAAATAACTTAAAATAAGTCAAAATGACTTGAGATAAAAGTTAGGAAGTGTGTTTAACAAGATTAAAAATAACTTAAAATAAGTTAAAAACCAAAAGTAGGTCTCCCCCTACTTTTTATTTTGACTTGAAAGTCATTTAAGTTTGACTTTTTATTTTGACTTAAAAGCTACTTTCTAAAAGCCAATCCAAACGGGCTCTAAGACATGCCTTTTTTACCACTAGCCATGTGAAGCACTTCAGGGTTATAGGGGTTATGTTCTTCCAGACATTTTTCCATATCTTTAGTTCTTCCTCCTGCATAATACTATTCTCCCTCTTGTATAACTTATTTGCTGTGAAACTTCCTTCTAAACTGTGTCTCCATCTAAGTCTATAAGGCTCCATTATTGTCCCACCAAAAGTATCCACTTCTTTGGCAAGTCAACTATTCATTCTGCCTCCTAGTCATTTAAATGCCTTCTAAAGTTAAGATCCCAACCCTGGGGGACCAACAATCGGACACAACAATTTCAAGGTTACTAGATAGTAACATGAGATCCAAATTTATCCTGCAGTGGTACTTTCCCTATCCAATTATCCTTCCAAAATCTAACATTGTTACCACTGCCCACTCTGATTTTAGAGTTCTCCGGAAGCTTTGACCATAGACCTCTGATAGCCCTCCATATTCCCGTCTGATTAGTACAATTCACTTCACTTGAGCACCAAGGACTGTTCTGTCCAAATTTGTGAATAGTTACTTCCTTCCAGAGAGAATTTTCTTCATCACAGAATCTCGGAAGCCATTTCATCAAAAGGCAGCTGTTTTGAATTTCCAAATTCTTTATTCCTAATCCTCCTTGTCCTTTTCTTAATTGAGTGACCTCCCATTCCACCAGATAATATCTCTCCCTCTCTTTGTTGCCTTTCCACAAAATTCTTCTTCTTAGTCTATCTAGCTTCTTCACTACACTTGCAGGACTAGGAAACAAAGTGTTGTGGATGTGTTGGAAGCCATTAAATTAAGTATTTAATTATATTTTTAGTAGCTTTATTTATTATTCTAGAATAGGATTTATGTTTCATAGCTTCATAAGGATTAGGTTAAGTTATAATTATTAGTTTGGAATAGGATTTAGGTTTCCCACTTCCATAAAAATTAGACATCCTATTGATGTATAGGGCTCCTATTTAAAGGGGTTTTGAGGAATAAATCATTAAGTCATATTTCAGCAAAAAGCAAGAGATCAAAGTTTTGTCTTCCATTGAACTCTAAGGTTTCAGTCTCTCTTTGAAGAGCTGAAGTTATATACAAAAATAGGTTGATCTAGTAATTCGAACAAAGGCAAGGGAAAGTCGAAGTCAATTGATTTAGATTTTCATGTTCATCGTCATGTGACTTGATCCTTCTTTAAGAATCCTAACAATTTGGTACCTAAGCTCGACACAATGGATAATGAGATCAATTCCAGGTTTCAGGAAGAACGTGTGATTACAGAATCACTAATAGACTCTAAACTTGCAACGATGAAACAACGTCTCGGCGAAAGAATTGTACAAGTCATTCAAGAACTATTTTCTAGCTTGGGAATTGACTATAGAAAACCAGCAGTCCACGGGGGAGAGTCCAGTAATGCGCTGACGATAGGTAGATCAACAATTCCAGCTAATAAAGGCTATACACTGCCTATTCAACTGGCTGGTCAGAATCATCAAACTTGTGGTAATTCCAATTTGACAATACCAAGGTATGCAAGGATGGATTTTCCTACCTAGGATGGCACCAACGACCCATTAATTTGGGCACATCGTTGTGAGCAATTTTTTGAAAATCAACATACAACAGATGCGGAAAAGGTTGGAGTGGCTGGGTTTCACCCGTTCGGAGAAGCACAATTATGGTATTATTAGCTTAAATGAGCGAAGGGACCAATGAGTTGGGAAGACTTTCAGAAACGTGTTTCCAGTGACTTGGACCTCCTGAAAGTAGAAACTCGGTGGGCGAATTGGTCTCGCTTCGGAAAACTGGTACGGTTGAACTTTATCAACGTCAGTTTCAAGAAAACTTGCTAGGGCTGATGAGCTTATTCCAGAGCACTTGCACGTGGGAATATTTATGGCAGGGTTAGATGATTTAATTAGAACGGATGTGCAGTTGCTCAAACTACTTGACTTATCGATAGCAATGAGTGTATTTAGGGCTTTAGAGCAAAAACAACAACTGCAGAAAAGGCAGCAGTCCCGGACAAGTCTTGGCAGCACAATAAACTTGGCAAAAAAATCTGCTACTAGTTTAGTCGATTCATTTACCTTGACTAATACCAAGACCAACAACCAGACCCCTTTGGTCAAGCAATTAACTCGTGTGGAAATGGCAGAGAGAAGAGCTAAGGGATTATGCTATAATTATGATGAACCATATTCAGCCATTCACCGGTGCGAACGACTTTTTCTGGCTGGAATTGGATGATTCAGCAGACAATATTCCAGAAGTTCTAGATGATTGCCATGAAATTCGAGCTTGCGGACAAACTCTTTCAACGTGAGAGGGGGCAATGTTGTGGATGCGTTTGAAGCCATCAAATTAAGTATTTAATTATATTTTTAGTAGCTTTATTTATTATTCTACAAGAGGGTTTTATGTTTCATAGCTTCATAAGGATTAGGTTAAGTTATTGTTATTAGTTTGGAATAAGATTTAGGTTTCCTACTTTCATAAGAATTAGACTTCCTATTGATGTATTTCCTATTGATGTATAAGACTTCTATTTAAAGGGTTTTTGAGGAATAAATCATTAAGTCATATTTTAGCAAAAAGCAAGAGATTAGAGTTCTCTCTTCCATTGAACTCTAACGTTTTAGTCTCCCTTTGACATTCCTCTTCCCAAATGCTCTTAGCCACCTCATGGAATTCCTCATGCTCAATCAAGAAATTTTAGTACTTTACGTATACCTCTTCAGCCGGGGTGAATTGAATAAGAAGTGCCACATGATCAGAGTATGCATTGGCAAGATGAGTTACAGACATTTACCATACAAGTCAAACCATTTTGAGTTATAAATCATCCTGTCAAGCCTCTTGCATATAGTATGAGGGGCCCCTCTTTTATTACACAAGGTAACCATATTTCCCAGAAAGCCAACATCCTACATACCAGTATCTCAAGTGTTCCAGGAAATCAAAACTCTTGTCTATTCTGTAAGGATTTCCCCCGACTTTTTCCTCAGGATCAGTCATTGAAGTCACCAATCACAACCCAAGCTCCATTAAAGTACTAGAGAATTTGATCAAATCTTCCCACAGCTCCTTCCTCAAAATAGTCCTACATTTAGCATAGACAGTAGAGAGGTGGACCTCAGTATTGGTGCCACTGTGGAGAATCTTGCTGGTAACTTCTTGATATACTTCCTTGATTGTAAGAACTATGAACATCAAAGTCATTGGACCAAATACCCCAAATTTTGTTATTTACAGTAGAGTAACAGCCATTCATGCCAAGCTATTTCATTTACTGGTTCATATATTTTGCCTTCACTTTGGGTTCTTGCAAACAAATAAGGGTGAGTTTGTATTGATTTTTGAGAGTTTTTGAGTCTTTTGAATGCACTTTGAGTTCTAATACTCCTTAAGTTCTATGAAAGGGCACACTGGAAACAATGTGAATTACAGATTTGTTTCTCTTCTTTGTGGATTTGACTCCTTGAGAAGTAGCCAATCCTTCTCAGACCCCAGCTATGTAGGGGTAAAGTTTGCGTACAATGTAACCTCCCCAAACTCCACTTGCGGGATTTCACTGGGTATGTTGTAGTTGAGAACTAGACAGTCCAGATTGATTTCCATCCAGAACTCTAGGAGACAGGTAAATTTCATCAGACTAAAAGTTGATCATTTAATAAATTCCTGCCTTCTACAGGGTGTAAAATGGATTGGTTCCTAGCTGATGTGGGGATTTTCCCCTCAGACAGGAAAGCTTGTACATTTTGAAACTGAAGTCTCTTCAACCTCTTGTTCAGATTCAGATTCAAATTCAAAATGAGGATAATCATCTGTCATAGTCATCAATTTGATAATTAGTCTCTACTGGGATATTGTCCATGACAATCAGTATATCATTACTTTACTCCTGAGCCCCGTCTCTTATATCTGAGAAACCAGGAGGCAGTTACTCTGATCCTCGGTTTAATTCTTTCCTTTTTTTAAGCTCAAGAAGTGGCTCCATATTTTCAACTGGAATTTCTGGAGGTCTAACTAGAAAAGCAAATTCCTGCAAGAGCGTGTTCCGAATCTCGGAGTCCTCTGTTAGGAGTTGCACTTCTCTATTTTTCAAATCCTTGGTCCCCTCACAATTGGTAGAGGTATTTCTTTTGATACCTTCCTCACCTTTCTTTTTGTTCTTATCATAAGGAGGGCCGATCTTCTTGAAAAAGAGTTCTTTTTTTGTCTCTGGATCTTCCTAGGAATAGGTTTGTCAGCCTGTTTTTTGGAGATTCTGGATGAGTCCAAGGATAATCTGCTTTTCGGCTGTTCCTCAACAAAATCCATAATAACATCCTTCTTTTGAGATAATTCCATGGATTTTGATCCTGCCTGAGTCTCCTTTAAATTTGTTTCAGTTTCCTGACTGTTCTTTTGAGGGGTATTGTCGCACTTGCAGCTTTGATCTGTTTAGTGCTATTTTATTGCTCCCTTTTTTTTCTTTCCTTTCTTTTTAACTACAGTTGCCCAACCCTTTTCTTCTTCCACTATCTCAGCTTCCAGAGCTATAGCATTTAGATCTTTGTTGCCAACCTGTATCACACTTGATCTCCACCTGTGTTTCATTAGTTCTGGGGAATTTCGCAACACCATTGTTATTTTCCTCAGATCTAGTAACAAACATTTTCCTCAATTCAAGGTGGAGTATTCTACATTTTAAGATCGCTATGATCCTGCACTTTGCGGTGACTAAAGCATTCCAGTATCAATTCATACTCAACCTTCTGAACTATGATTTCCTTGTGTCCTGCTTCATTAGTGAGATCAATCAGAACCTCCTTGAGAAGAGGTCCAGTTGCATCGATTTTAACCTTGATTTTAGCTGTAGGCCTAGTTTTGGACAAATTTTCTTTGTCGGTGATGATGGGAAGGCCCATAGGTTTGAAAATTTGGCACAATGCATCCCATTGAAAGAAATGCCACCGTAATTAGGGAGGTTAATCCATTATGGTGCCAGCATTGTTTCCTATTCTGATTTAAGATCAGTAGTCCATTTGAGTTGCTTCATATTCATGCCACAAAGTAAAAGGAGATTCCTGTTGTATATATTTCTATGATCTTCCTCCAGATCAAAGAACACATTTTTCATATTACTAGTTTCACGGCACGTGCGTTGCACGTGTATATGTATATATAGTATACGATGTTGTAAAATAGAATTAATATTACTAAATTAAATTTTTTTAGTAAATAATTATAGTTTAAGAACATAGGACAAGTGCTTTTAAATGATTAATACAAATTGTCAAAGAGTTACTTGTATTTTGATATCAAAATGACCATATATCATTGAAACATTTCAAAATACATTCAAAGTTTAAATATGGGGAGAAAGTGACATTTCTTTAGTAGTATTATTTTTTACTTTACTAAATTTTGTAAGCAAATCTAACCAACAAAATTAAAAAAAAATATCAATACAAAATATGTCACCAATAGTCTTTCCTCATGAGGTTATGAACATAAATTATGGACACCATTTAAGTATAATCTTTCTCTTAAATATTTGTACTTGAAATTTAGTATGTGCATGACACTAATAAGGATTACCATAAATATTTCAATATTTTATCTTTATACACAATCTATCTTTTACTTGTTGTCTAATGAAAGTATCTAGTATCTTATAGAAGTTGTATCGTGATATAAAATATTAAAATTTTTAAATAATAAAAATTAATAGAAGAATAAAATTTAAAGGATTGTTTATAGAATCTTTAATTTGATTTAAGATTATTTTATGATCAATCACTATTTTCTTATCTATTTTATATAGCTAGCAAGTAGTGTATCTTGTGACATACCATTTTCTCAAATTAAAATGAATACAAAATAACAGGAAATTTATACTTAAAAAATTCCATACTCAATATAAATATTTAAAAAAATATACTGAACGATTCATAGCCAATGAAGAAGGAAGACGAAAATATATGATCATGCTATATTCACTAGAGTGTTCCATTTGATTAAAATCTCTTGTCACCACCACTTTACTTTCTCCATTCATTTTTACTTACATATCTATTAAAAAATAATTATTATCATGACTATATTATCATATTATAAGTAAAAGTGAAAATCTATTTTTGAAATAGTGGAATTAACATCAAAACTAATGATTCAATAGACTACATTGATGCCCGTTGTTTTAGCGAAAGTAGAAAGAAACTCCTTCATTGGAGGGTAAAAAAATAATTCAAAAAAACAAAGAAGAAATATATTACCCAAATCATGTGACTATTTTCATATTTGTTTATTATTATTGTCTTTCCCACAACTTTTCGTCACTATTAACTCATGAAAATCGTAAGAAAAAATACGAGTGTGAATTTATGAATGATTTGCTACAATTTGTTCACCAACTCTTTCTTATGTGGTCTCTCGAATTTTGTTGAACTTTGAACTTAATCAGTGATTATTTAAGAAGAAGAAGAGTTGAAAACTTTAAAAAAATCGTAGTTTAAAAGTGAGAGAAAGTCCCTCTATTTATAGCTAACAAATAGTAGTATGAATAGGTGTTAATTGTGCCTTATCAAAAAAGTTACAACCTTTCGAAAAAGTCACTACTCATCGGAAAAGTCATAACCTTTTGCAAAAGTCACAACTCATCGAAAATGTCAAAACCCATCAAAAAAGTCACGACCCTTTGGAAAAGTCACAACTTTTTAATATGAAAGGGTATCTACTTTTTGTATAATACAAATAATTAAATTAATAAATAAAATAAATAAAGTATTTTTAATTAGGGGTATTATAGTAATTTAACATTCAATTTAGGAGTTCATGCTTTTAAGGTAGTATAGATATAGATAGATATGCACTAATCTTGACCTTACCCTTGAGAGGGGTTGATTTGAGGAAGTTGGCACAAATTCTTTAGATGGATAATCTGATTCGTTGAAATTTACCAACGCTTCAGACAACAGGTTTCAGCCAACATACACGTTTTTCTTTGGTGAAACTAACCGCAGGTTTCTCATCAGACAAATCATACTTGAGGCGAACTTATTTCTTTGTAGCTTTGCCATTATTGCCTGGACCACCAAGTACAGCTATGAAAATTAAGGAGTTATCCCCAGCTAGAGGGTTTCTGAGAGCAGAAATTATCCCAAGTTGAGGAGTGATAGCTTTGGTAATGATTTCTCCTTGATGAATTAGCAGTGGAGAGGCTGGAAATTGGGGTTAGACCGGGGGGTCAGGGGAGCTGGTGTGGAGGACAGAGATCTTTCCTGAACAAGTCGATGGAGAGCAGTTTGCTTTCAAGATGACCGTTAGAACCTTTTGGGGAAATTCTCGAAAAGGAAAAGGTAGAGAGAAGTGAGAGCTTCTCCCACTAGATTAGTTTGGAAGGTTGTTAAGATTTCAAATTTGGCAATTGAGTAATCGATGTCCTAATCTTATCCTTAACTTCATGAACTAGATACACATACATGATTATTTTTCCATCCTTCGTCTCTCACTGATAATCCTCTCCGTATAGTCTGGATCCTTGTTGTGAGTAGTGAAATGGATCATAAAAATGAGACAACTCTTGGCATTTCCTTGCTTTACGAGTGAAATATTGCTTAAAATGGTTTGGACAAGAAAGAAAATTACCAGAAAACAGATTCATTTGTTTTCTCAAAGGAAAATTTGGCCGTCTCTCTCTATTGAATTAAGCTTGGTACTTGGACCCACTACCAATGTTCAGGGGTGTATGAGCATAATATGTTCTGTGAGTTTAAAAATATTTTCTAGAAATGTTATTCTGCTATCATTTTATGACTAATTCTAATTTCTAGAATTGATGTTTTTGCTCTATTAGTTCATCTCTTTATGACTAATTCTAATTTCCAGGGACCACATCTGCTTGCTCCAACAGGAAGTGATCTGAGGCGTTATGGAAAAGAGGGAACAGTATTTGCAGGATACCACTATGACCTGAACTTCCTTACTATTCATGGGAGAAGTCGATTTCCTGGACTAAGTATTTGGCTTAGAAATGGGCTAAAAATGGAAGTGAAGGTTCCTGTAGGATGCCTCCTTATTCAGGCAGGAAAGCAGGTATAAAGTATTTGATGCACTTCCTTATTTTCTCGGCATTATTAATGCATTTAACATTTAAATCTGCTAAGCTCCAGCAATCAATATCAACATGGTCTTAAGATGATTATGCAACCACTGTGCTCTCTTTCCTTGGCATGGTGAAATAGTAAACTGTGGTCCTATGTTTTTCCTTTTTTATTGGAGAAAAGTAAAACAAATGTCATGTTTGATTAAGTATGTTCACTTTTATAAGAAAATTAGAGCTTGTTGTTCTCAGTTCAATATTAGCTCTGTGGTACTGTTTGGCTTAAATGTAATGTTAAAATGCTAAATTTTCTAATCAAGATATATCTTGAAATATTCAATTTGCAAGATCTGTATCATGGATTGAAAGGTCAATTTGATTTATGAGTGTATCCCTATTTTCCTCGCATATTGGTTGTAGTTTCAGTTGCTACAATTTTAAACGTATTGTTCAATAATATACTCAGATAGAATGGTTGACCGCTGGAGAATGCATGGCTGGCATGCATGAAGTTGTTGTAACTAATAGGACCACTGATGCGATTAAACAAGCTCTGGAGCAAAACTGCAGTCTGTGGAGAGTATCCTCAACGGTGCGTGAGGAAATTAGGCTGATTTTTTTTTTTATCTGGGTCAATTTTTTAATTTCAATTGCAGAAGTTGCACTTGTTTGAAGGTTGACTTGTTGAAAGTGATACTAACTTGGATTCATTTTCTGTTTTACCTAGCTATTTGCACACATAGCATCAGATGCAGTGCTAAAACCTTTAGGGCATTTTTCAGACAGTTCTCTTGCAAGCAAGTATCCTCCCATTTGTGCCGGTGAATATGTTGAACAAGAACTTGCTGTCATAAATCTTAAAGGTAATAAAGGAGCTTGATAATCCCCCCTATTTAAGATAATAAGTGGATACCTACAGCATTCACGGTGTTGCTATAAATGATGAAGCAAATTGAAAGTGTATTCTTTTGTCAATTCCTGGCCAGTAAACAGTCACAAGAGCCTTTGTAAAGGAGCAAAGTATAACTATATCATCAATTCCCTATTTCTAACTTGTTCAACACTAAGGTGATTGGATATATTTCCCAAATGACTGCAAGATAGACTTGATTTCTTCTATCATTTGATTGGCTAAAAGATGAAATGTCAATCCATTCAAGTTTAGTAGTATTGTCTTTCCTTGATGTATTGACGGTTTGCGTTTATTCAATTGAGTAATGTCTGTTTCGTAGTGTCTATTATGTTGCTGATGTTTTACATATATTCAAACATTTGTGTTTGTGATAGAGAACTCAAGTATACATAGACCAGAATTTGGGACCACCGTAAAATCATATCCGTAGTATCTAAAAAACTTGTAACTTTACCTACTTTGTAATTAAACCACTTTAAACATGCTATATTTGAAGTTTTATTTGACGGAAGTTCAAGCATATATGAATGAGTTTAGCCATTATCAACCATGTGGCTGAACTTAGTTATTTTTTGCTTGAACTTCAACCAGAAATGATTGAGCTTAAGCCATATAAAATTTCAGTTATAGAATGCTTAAAATTGTTTTGAAGTTTTGTAGACGTGTAAAAAAAATTCAATTTCTTTTAAAATCTAAAATCAATAAAAAAGAAACTATAAAAAAATTGGGTACATGTTATGTAGCATTGTTCAAATAGGGTACCCTAAGAAAAAATTATATGATAGAGGTAGTAGAAATAGTCTATGAAAATATGACACATCTAAAAGCCTTCAAATTCAGGCAATTTTTTTCTTATGCATATATATATATATATATATATGCATAAAATTCAGAAAGTTTTATCAGTAATAAATAAAGAAAATAAACAAACAAATTAGAACTTGGTCAAAGTTGGGCGGGGGGGGGGGGGGG
>NC_064286.1:13401253-13430288 GCF_019186545.1 Solanum stenotomum | reverse complement strand
GGGTGACAAAATCAACTCAAATCCGTTTAGAGAAAATAGCCAAATTCCCCCCTAAACTATATTCGGGATTCCAACTACACTTCAATTTCACAGGGGTCCTATCAACCTCTTCAACATCTTGAATTGTTTAAAATTGAAATTATTATCTCTTCAAACGCTTACCTACAAAGTGAGTGTATTTCACTCTCAAAGAGAGTGAAAACCAAAAACAAATATCAAAATATTATTACTAATATTTTTTCATAAATATACGTATTTTTATTTATTTTTCATTTTAAATTATTTTTATATCTTATAATTTGTTTTCTTTGTAGTAACTTGATACAATATCTATGAAAAGCACCAAATTTCATCATTATTCACCATTTTAAAATCAACACCATCACTACGTCAGTCGATAGACCACAAATCGTATGTAGCAATTTCACCCAACACTCTTCATAATCAAGAATTATGTACCTAAAATCTATCAAATTAAAGCAAAATTAAGCTTGAATAAGGACACCCAACTGATTTTCTACAATAAACTTTGAATACTAAGAAGTTTTTCTGTAACACCTCGGATTTGGAAAGGAAGGAAAATGCAGTTTTTGGGCTGGTGTTTATGTCTACATGTCTCATCTACAGGCCGTAGATGGCAACCGTAGGAACTGAGGAAAATAAAATTTTGAAATCAAGTCCCAGTACCCTTTTAAGATTCACCAGGACGGTTCGTCTATCTTTGTACAAGTCGTAGATAGGTCTCGTAGGTGAGTCCCAGACTTAGTTTAAATTTTGAGGATAAAAGTTGGTTTCTACTGTTGGCATGTACAGACTATAGGACGACCTATGAACCGTACATGGTTTCCATCAAAAGATGGTTAAATGAAGGGTCACAGTAACCTATCTACGGTTGACCGGTACAGTCCGTAAAAGGACCTACGGACTGTAGATAAGGCTCAACAATTATTTTAAAGGGGTTTTGGGTCTTTTCCTAATTATTTTAACCCAATACTACGTCGTTTTACCTTCTACTCTAGGCCCTATATAAACGTTTTAAGCCCCCAATTAACCCATTTTCAACTCATTTTCCTAAATTCTCTAAATTTGACCAAATTCATTTTCCCAAATTTTCTCAAGTCTAAAGAAGAAGAAGAAGAAGAGTAAGGGTTCCAATCAAGTCTCCATTTTCTTCGGCTTAAAAGATCAAGGTATGTATGTATTCACCCATGGAGTCCTTTCCTCCATGGGGTCCCTAAGTATTTCAATTTCTCAACTCAATTTCCAATAGATCAAATTAGGGTTGTATTTCAATAAATGTGGGTTTCATTCAATTATGATCAATTATGGTTAATTATGTCTTCTAATGCATTATTTGATGTGCCATTCAGAGGAATCGCTCCTCGGCAGTACTTAATATATGATATTTAGCTGAAATTGCATCTACCCATGCCTAAATTATGCTTTTCAACCATGATTCTATGATGAACCTATGAACTGTGAATTACGAAGTTACGAAGATATGCATGTTTTCATGAAGTTATTGTAAATGAATTGATGATTCTTTAAAAGGAAGGTATTGATGTTATTTTGAAAGGATTTCTCACTTACTATGATGATCATAATTGTGAAAGGTATTCTCACAAATGAATTCACATTGGTGAAAGGTTTTCTCATCTATGTTGAATTAGGTTTAAGGAGCTATTCTATGTTTTGATCTTCAAATATGTGGATTGGAATTGATTATTGCCTTTCCTATGTTAAAATAATATTTGACTTTTATTCATTCTGTTGGGATTTAGACTTAGCACCGAGAGGGGTTTGAAGTGGAGGCTCAAATAGGGTAGTCTCTAGTAGCAACCTCTACTCCCAAACTATGTGCCCCCCGTAGGATTGTCTTAAATGACCTAACTAGTGGATCCACTTTAGTAAATGATGATATGTACAGATTCTACCTTGATAAGTAGTTTCCCCTTCTTTTGATATGAGGGATATACCGAATTCCATGATATAGCTCTCATGGTCTTATTGCCGGTTAAAGCTAATATCACACAAAATGAGTAAGTTTATTTCAAAGCTTTTCTTATGGCATTTATGTTAATATACGTGACCATGCTTTCATGATTTTCATGTCATATCTTCTTTAAAGTTTTTAAATGTCCCATTATGATCATGCCTACTCGTTTTAAGTTACTTGTGTTATCATGCCTACGTTTATGCATATTGCCTCATGCTTAGTACATTTCATGTACTAATGCATACTTGTGCCTACATTTTTTCACTAATGTAAGGTCCGTTGCTTCTATTCTCCATACTTGTGGCTAGTTGAATCTTTTGGGCATTTGAAGATTGGTGAGTCCTCATGATCTGAGAGCTAAGAGTCTTTTATTGCTTTCATGTCATTTACATTTCAAACTTTGTATGTGATGTATGGGTTACGTCCCAACCACTTTCCTTATGATGTAATAGATGACTTTGAGACTTATGTTTAGACTTCCGCTTTTGTCAAACTCTTTTCTATGAAATGTTACCTTTTAAACTCTTTTGTTTCTATTATCTTGTATGATGTATGTTAAGTGTCTTGTGTAGGGCCTCTCGGGGTCTTATACGCCATGTCACGTTTAGGGTGTACTTTGGGTCGTGACAAACTTAGTGTCAGAGCACAAGACTTAGAAAGGTCCTAGGATGTCTCATAAGCCACGTCGAGTAGAGTCATGTTCATGAGTGTGAAGTGCATCATATTTATGAATGGGAGGCTATAAGATGTTTAGGAAACTTCACTTCTTTCTTTACTCTAAAGTTGTGCGATGAATTTTAACTTTATATGTCCCTCTCCTAATCCCTATTCGATGCTTTTTAGGATATGACCCCTCGAAGAGCATACATTAAAAGAAATGCAGGTGAGAATGTGGAACGAGAAGCTCTTCAAGAAGCTCCACAAGTTTCGGCTGATCCTTTGGCCAAACAAGTGAATAATGTAGAGTTTAGGTCTGCTTTTCAAGTATTGGCTCAAGCCATGACGACTCAAGCCAATAGGGAGGTTGTGGTCCCCATGAACCCAAATGTGGGTACGACGACAACTAGAGTGAGAGACTTCACTAGGATGAATCCTATGGAGTTTCATGGTTCCGAGGTTGAGGAAGATCCTCAAGAGTTCATTGATGATGTTTACAAGGTGTTAATGATCATGGGAGTGACACCGATGGAAAATGCGAAATTAGCCGCTTATCAACTTAAGGGTGTTGCTCAAGTTTGGTTCAACCAATGGAAGGAAAAGAGGGTGGTTGATGCAGGACCTCTTGATTGGGAAAAGTTTCAGGGTGTTTTCCATGATAGGTTCTTTCCCCTTGAGATGAGGAGGCCAAGGTACTTGAATTCAGTAACCTTCGTCAAGGAAATATGAGTGTGAAGGAGTATGTCTTGAAGTTCACACAATTGTCTAGGTATGATCCTACTATGGTTGCCAACTCTAGGGCATAGATGAGCAAATTCGTCTCGAGTGTGTCCAAAATGGTGGTTAAGGAATGTCGTACCTCCATGCTCATTAAGGAAATGGACATTTATCGTCTAATGATTCATGTTCAACAAATCGAAGAGGAGAAGCTTAAGAAAAAGTCTAGGGAGGCAAAGAGGGCAAAGACCGGTGATGGTGACTTTTCACATTCAAGGTCTGATGGACATGGTTGTTCTAAGATCTGACAAAGGTTTTCGGTCAAGGTTCCTCCATTTCCCCGACTCCTAAGTTCAACAAGGAAAGGGTGTCTAACCCTAAAACTCAAGAAGGATATGGTGGTGGAAATTGTTCTTCGATTCTCGCATGCCAAAAGTGTGGCAATAGTCATTCGGGAAAGTGCTTGATGGTTACATATAATTGCTTTGGTTGTGGCAAGAGTGGTCACTGCTTGAAGGATTATCCATCTAGAAATGACAAGGGAAATGATGGTAGGAAAGCTCCACCTAGTGATTCGGGTTCCAGTTCTCCAAAAAAAATCAATTTTATGCACTTCAAACTCACCATGAGCAAAAACGCTCCCTCGATGTGGTTACCGATATGTTGAAAATCTTTCATCTTGATTTTTATTCTTTGTTTGATCCCGGTGCTACCTTATCTTTTATGACTCTATATGTGGCTATGAGGTTTGATATTCTTCCGGATGTATTGATAGACCTTTTTTCCACCTCTACTCCTATTGGTTAATCTAGTGTGGCTAAGAAAGTGTATAAAATTTGTCCCGTCTCATTATCCCATAGAGTCACTCATGTTGATCTTATAGAGCTTGATATATTAGATTTAAATGTTGTTCTTGGTATGGATTGGCTCCATTCTTGTTATGCTTTTGTTAATTGTAGGACCGAGTGGTCAAGTTTCAATTTCCTAATGAGGCAGTCCTAGAGTGGAAAGGGAGTTTCTTGTCTTATAGCTAGAAAGATGCTCTCTAGGGGTTGCATATACTATCCTGTTCGAATTAGGGATATGGATTCTAAAACCCCTATCTTTGAGTCGGTCCCCATTGTTAATGAGTTTCTGGAAGTGTTTCCCAATGATTTACCCAGTGTTCCTCCCGAAAGGGAAATAGACTTCGGGATTGGCCTTCTCCCAGATACGCAACCTATCTCTATCCCTCCTTATCGTATGGCTTAGGTAAAACTTATGGAGTTAAAAGAGAAATTAAAAGATTTGTTGGATAAGGGTTTCATCGGACCAAATATCTCTCAATAGGGTGCTCATGTTTTGTTTGTTTGAAAGAAAGATGGTTCACTTTGTATGTGTATTGACTACCGAAAATTGAACAAGGTTACCATTAAGAACAAATTTCCTCTTAAAAGGATATATGATTTCTTTGATAAACTATAATGAGAGAGTTACTTTTCTAAGATTGACTTTCGGTCGGGTTATCACCAATTGAGGGTAAAAGAAGATGACATTCCAAAAATGGCTTTTCGAACCCAGTATAGTCATTATGAGTTTTTGGTAATGTCGTTTGGTTTGAATAATGATCCGACCTCATTTATGGATTTGATGAATAGGGTGTTTAAACAATACCTTGATATATTCGTGATTGTGTTTATTGACGATATCTGGATCTATTCAAGGAGTGAGGATGAGCATACCGACCATTTGAGGATTGTGTTGCGAATTCTCAAGGACAAACAACTCTTTGCAAAGTTTAGTAAATGTTAGTTTTGGTTAAGATTTGTGGCTTTTCTCAGTCACATTATTTTGATAAGGGTATTGAGGTAGATCCTAAGTAAATGGATGTTGTTAAGAGTTGGCCTAAACCTCTATCCCCTTCAGATATTCAAAGTTTCTTGTGTTTGTCTAGTTACTATAAAAGGTTTGTTGAAGGGTTTTCTTCGATTGCCTCTCCATTGACGACATTGATCCAAAAGAAGGTTATGTATGTATGGTCTGAAGCGTGTGAAAAGAGTTTCCAAGAGCTGAAAGATAGACTTACCTCCGCTCCGGTGTTGACTTTACTGAAAGAATCCGATGGGTTTGTGGCTTATTGTGATGTTTCAAGTTGGGCTAGGGTGTGTTCTTATGCAAAATGGAAATGTTATTTCTGATGCTTCATGGCAATTTGAAATTCATTAAAATAACTATCCTACCCATGATTTGGAACTAGTGGCGGTTGTTTTTGCCTTAAAGATTTGAAGGCATTACTTATATGGTGTTCATGTTGATGTCTTTACCGACCACAAAAGTTTGCAATATATGTTCAAGAAAAAAGATCTAAATCTTCTCCATATGAAGTGTCTTGAGTTGCTAAAGATTATGGCATGAGTGTCCCCTATCACCCTGGCAAGGCAAATGTAGTGGCGGATGCTCTTAGTCGGTTATTGATGGGTAGTGTTTCTCATATTGAGGATGGTAAAAAGGAGTTGGTACGAGATGTTCATAGATTGGCCCGATTGGCTGTCCGGTTGGTTGACTCCACCAAAGGCGGTGTTATGGTACATAATGGTAGATAAACGTCTTTTGTTTCAAATGTGAAAGCCAAGCAAGGTTGTGATCCGATTTTGGTGGAATTGAAGGAAGGGATGCCTAAAAAGTTCATTGAGGCTTTCTCCCAAGGGGGAGATGGTGTGCTTTAGTATCAAGGTCATTTGTGTGTTCCTAATGATGATGATTTGAGGGAGTAGATTTTATCGGAAGCCCATAGTTTTCAATATTCCATTCACCCGGGAGCCACCAAGATGTACTGTGTCTAGTAGGACATCTATTTGTGGACTGAGTTGAAGAAAGATATTGCAAAATTTGTGGCTAAATGTCCTAATTGTCAACAAGTGCAAGTTGAGCATCAAAGTTGGGAGGCTTGTCCCAAGATATTTGTATTTCTACTTGGAAGTGGGAAGATTTGAATATGAATTTTATTGTGGGTTTACCCCCCACTTGGTGATAACATGACTCAATTTGGGTTATTATGGATCATATGAAGAAATTGTCTCATTTCATTCTCGTCAAGGTTTATTATTTGGTGGAGGACAATGCTAAGTTGTACTTGAGGGAAATGGTTAGGTTGCATGGAGTACCCTTATCCATTATTTTCGATCGTGGTACCCAATTTACTTCTCAATTTTGAAAGTCTTTCCAAAAGGATCATGGCACTCGTGTTAAGCTTAGTACGACCTTTCACCCTTAAACTGATGGGCAAGCTAAGCGTACTATCCTAACTTTGGAATATATGTTGAGAGCTTGTGTGATTGACTTCAAGGGTAATTCGGATGACCATTTGCCTTTTATTGAGTTTACTTATAATAACTCACTCTAGCATTGGTATGACTCAATTCGAATTTATTTATGGTAGGAAGTGTAGATCTCCTATATGTTGATTTGAAGTTGGTGAAGTTGCCTTGATAGGTCCCGAGTTGGTACATGAGGCTATGAAAAAAGTTTGGCTTATTAGAGAAAGGTTGAAAATGGATCAAAGTCGACCAAAGGCATATGCCAATGTTAGAATGAGACATCTAGAATTTGATGTTGATGATTGGGTCTACTTGAAAATTTCACCCTTGAAGGGCGTGACAAGGTTTGGGAAGAAAGGAAAGCTTGGTCCTCGTTATGTAGGTCAATATTAGATTTTGAGACGTATTGGTAAAGTTGCTTATGAACTCGATTTGCCAAATGACTTGGTATTGGTACATTCAGTTTTTCATGTCTCTTTGTTGAAGAAATGTGTTGGTGATCCAACATCCATTGCGCCATTGGGGAGTGTTAGTATAAAAGAGAGTTTTTCTTAGAAGAGGTTCCAATTGGAATTTCGGACTGTCAAGTTAAGAAGTTAAGAATAAGGAAGTTGGTTTCGTAAGGGTTCTTTGGAGGAATCAGTTAGTTGAGGGTGCAACTTGGGAGGCCGATCTGATGTCCCGATACCCTCATTTTTTCCCCTCCGTCCCTCCTCTAGCTTGAGGTATGTAGTTCCTCATGGTTAACTATTTTGATTTGATTTGTCTTAGTTACTCCCATATTTCCTCATGCATGTATGCTCATGAAAACTTGCTTTTGAGAAAATGAGTTAACTTGGTTGATTTCTTCATGTTTATGTGAATTTGAGTATAAATTGCATATAGACCTTATGAAATGATGTTTTGGATATGCTTTAGCTTGGAGTCAATTTTTCCTCCTCAGATATGTTTCCAAGGTATGCATGTACGGACCGTAGGACGACCTACAAACCGTACATGATTTTCGTCAAAATGGTTAAATTAAGGGCCTTAGTAACCTATCTACGACTAACCAATCCATAGAAGAACCTACGTACCGTAGGTTTAAACGGTAGGTATGGCTCGACAATTATTTTAAAAGGGCTTTTCAGTCTTTTCCTAATTGTTCTAACCTAATACTACATCATTTTACCTTCTACCCTAGACCCTATATAAACGTTTTAACCCCCCAATTAACTCATTTTCAACTCATTCTCCTAAATTCTCTAAATTTGACCAAATTCATCCTCCCAAATTCTCTTAAGTATAAGGAAAAAAAAGAGTTAGGGTTCCAATCAAGTTTTCAAATTCTCCATTTTCTTGGGCTTAACAGATCAAGGTATGTGTGTATTCACCAATCAAGTCCTTTCCTCCAGGGGTCCCTAAGTATTTCAATTTTTCAACTCAATTTCAAACTGATCAAATTAGGGTTATTTTTAACAAATGTGGGTTTCATTAAATTATGATTAATTAAATCTTCTAATGCATTATTTGATGTTAATCTATAATATTTAGTTGAAATTGCATCTACCCATGCCTAAATTATGCTTTTCAACCATGATTCTATGATGAACTAATGAAATGTGAATTATGAAGTTATGAAGATATGCATGTTTTCATAATTGATGATGCTTTGAAAGGAAAGTATTAATGTTATTTGTGAAAGGATTTCTCACTTACTATGCTGATTATAATTGTGAAAGGTATTCTCACGAATGAATTCACATTGGTGAAAGATTTTCTCATCTATGTTGAGTTATGTTTAAGGAACTATTCTATGTTTTGATCTTGAAATATGTGGATTTGTATTGATCATTGTCTTTCCTATGTTAAAATGATATCTGACTTTTATCCATTCCGTTGGGATTTAGACTTAGCACCGAGAGGGCTTTGAGGTGGAGGCTCAAATAGGGTAGTCTCTAGTAGCAACCTCTAGTCCCAAACTACATGACCCTGTAGGATTGTCTTAACTGACCTAACTAGTGGATCCACTTTAGAAAATGATGATATGTACGGATTCTACCTTGACAAGTAGTTTCCCCCACTTTCGGTATGAGGGATATACCGGATTCCATGATATAACTCTTATGGTCTTATTGTCAGTTAAGTTTAATATCCCACAAAATGACTAAGTTTTCTTCAAAGCTTTTCGTATGGCCTTTATGTTAATATACTTTACCACACTTTCATGATTTTAATGTCATCTTTGAAGTTTTTTAATGTAACATTATGAGCATGACTACTCGTTTTAAGTTACTTATATTATCATACTTACGTCTATGCATGTTGCCTTATACTTAGTATATTTCATGAATTAATGCATACTTGCTCCTACATTGTTTCACTAATGTAGGTATGACGCTTCTATTCCCCATACTCGTGGCTAGTTGACTCTTTTGGGCATTTGAAGATTTGTGAATCCTCATGATTCGAGGGACAAGATTCTTTTATTGCTTTCATGTCATTTTCATTTCAGACTTTGTATGTGATGTATGGGCTACATCCCAATCACTTTCCTTATGATGTAATAGATGGCTTTGCGACTAATGTTCAGACTTCTGCATTTGTCAAACTCTTTTGTATGAAATGCTACCTTTTAAACTTTTTTGTTTCTATTATCTTGTATGATGTATGATAGGTGGCTTGTGGAGGGCTTCTCGGAGTCTTATACGCCATGTCACGTCTAGGGTGTACTTTGGGTCGTGCAATTTTTTATCCTATATTCAATACTCTACAGACCCATAGAAATATTTATCAACTAATTTTAATAACTAGCCATTTTTCTGCAAATCTGGAAAATAAATCACTTGTTGTTCATCTTCTTCATCTTATTGCTCTGAGAGTTTGATGTAAAATCACTCTAAATCTTCTCAACATTGTCCTAAATTTTAGATATAAGCTTTTCTTGACGTTTTAATTCTTTTGATATATTACCCACTCAAAATGGAGCTCAATTGTGGCAAATCAAATTTTGAATTCATATTTTTTAACTATATTTAATGGAGGTTTCAAGTTGGTGCTATACATTTTAAACTATGAGCTTCAGTTTTCAGTTATACAACTCTTCCAACCATCAACAAAAGCTGCTTCCAAATCACGAATATAGATCTAACAATTTCATATGGAAGCCCATCGATTTTCATAGAGTTTCAGCGTTCTTCAAATCTAAAAATCTTAGCCATGAACTCAATCAAACTCGATAGCTTCAAATAATTACCAACCATCTATATTATCAACAAGTTCCAAATTTGAAGATCCAAAATACATCCATAAATTTTTACGTTATGACCTTTAACTAGTTGTTGAAACAATAAATCATAAAAGGAAAAAGAATAAAAAAAGGTTTTTAATAAAATTCCACATGTCAAATGCGTGAGTTTCACCGGCCAGTTTAATATGGTTGTGACGTTTTAAGAGTATAATAATATCAAATATAAACAATTCAAGGGGGGTGATAGGACCCCCAAAATTGAAGTGTGAAGTTGGAAATCTAAATATCGATTAAGGGGGTATTTGGCCATTTTTCTCAACTAAATACTACAAAAATGTCATGGATGAAAACAAATCTTATATATATATATATATATATATATGAGAATCTTAGACGCGCCTATGCGGCGCCCTCACAGGATTCTTAGTTAACCCTTCTTAAAAGTCACAATGTGTCACGATCCAAGGTAGACCCTAGGTGTAACATGGAGTATAAGACCCCGAGAGGCCCCATACAAGCCACTTAGCTAGTGTTTGCCCATATATTTCCAAAAAAAATTGGCTAATATTATTTGGGTGAGAATTTGGGTGAAATTTCACCATGTGATTGGCCATAATATTTGGGAAATATGTTTCACTTTTTAAATAAATATGATTTATACACATAAGCTTTAAAAACTATCAAAACTAATCATAGGTTTGCATTACATAGCAAGATAGAAACATCGACGTAAAAAGATTCATGACTTCCGCAACAAATCAATTGAATCTTTGTTGCAGCAAATAACAAGTAGTGTCCATGACATTGGAGTAATGTGGTAGTTCGGAGTGAGTGGAACAATCATCATTCCATACACCGTGAAGTAGACGAAGCACATGACTTTATTACCCTAAGATGATTGTTCGCCATTTTCATCGACAACCATATCATCACTTTCATATTTCATCACTACTTTGGTGTTCATGTAAAAAATTATGTAATACAACGCAAACAACTACTATAGATGGTGTTTTTGTAAAAGAATAAAAATTTGATGTAGAATTTGAATATTTAAGAGCTCCCAAATAATGAGATTTGATCCAAATACTAGTTTTTCTAGTATTTGGGAATTTGGGTTATATGACAAAAATATTTACCAAATAATTACAAATTATATGGACAGACACTATTTGCCAAATTTTCCCCCAAATTTTACTTGGGAAATCTTTGGCCAAACGGGTCCTTAGCATACATAGACAAGATAATAGAAATTTAAGAGATTTGAAAGATTATTTCAAAACATAGAGTTTTATAAAACGAAGCAGAATCTAACAAAGTCTCAAGCCATGTAGTACATAAGAAGAAATCAGGACGCAACCCGTACATCAAGTTCAAAAATCATGATAAAGGGACATTTTCGTAATATCCAATGACCAAGCTAAAACATGATATAATAGAGTTGGAAAATATAAGTCATGATAAAAGGACATTTTCGTAATATGAAATGACCAAGCTAAAACATGATATAAAAGAGTTGGAAAATATAAGTCATAAAAACAAGGTCAATGCAAGTAGACATCATCTTAAGTCACGTGAGAGGTACTTATTATGAAGTAACCTTGATTCATTAATGTGGGAGAATCACCTATAACCGACATGTAAGACAAGCTATTAACATGGAATCTGGTGTCTACCCCACCGAAAGGAGGTGTCCTACTTGCCAAGGTAAGACTATGAACTTCTAGCTTACATGGATCCACTAGCTAATGTATATCTAGAGAATTCTATGTTGGCACATAGTTTATGGGACATGGGTAATCACCACTTGTCCACTCGGTGCTAAGCACAACTCCCACAAAATATTCATTATTCTTAACTTTTCTTAACATTAATAAGACATGGGTAATCGTCACTTGCCTTAGTATTGGAGGTCATGGGTAATCGTTGTTTGTCTCATTATTAGAATAGCTCCTTAACTTTGATTCATTTTAGGTGAGAAGACCTTTCAACTCACATTCATGCTTTCATGTGTCTGTGAGAAATCCTTTCACAACACAACAATATATTTCACTCTCAAAGCATCTTTAAAACATTTTCATCAATCTCATAAGAAGATGCATAAAATCATGAAATCCTCTTTCATAGTTCAAAACCCACTTTCAATTATCATAGTCTAGAAAACATGGGTTAAGCATGGATTTATGGGGATTCATCATAATACTTCATAAAAAAATCAATAATATCAATATTGAAAGAAACATGTGCCATAGAAGAAAACTCTAACTCAATTGAGAATTTTTAACTTTATAAACTGAAGAATTTAGGAACTCCATGGAGAAAAGGTCTCCACGGATGAAGACTATCATACCTCGATGCCAAAATCTTGCCTTCAATGGTGGAATTGGAGACTTGATTTGAAACCATAGGTTGACTCCTTCTTCTTCAAGCTTTCTAGAGAAAGAAATATTTTGGAGGGGAAAGCTTGTTTTAGTTTTAGGAATTTGATAGAATGATTTCAGTTGGGGAAATTTGGTGGTAAAAACACTTGTACAAAGCTTTAGGTGAAGGGTAAAACGACATAGTATTAGGCTAGAATAATTAGAAAAAGACCCAAAATTCCTTAAAGAAAATAACTGTCGAGCTCACCGACGACCTCGACCTACGTCGTCGATCAACTCACGAACCGTCCTGGTTGGTCGTTGATGAGTTCAGATGCCAAAATTTTTGGACTCCTAATGACGGACCACACCTACGACCCGTGGGTCCATTGACGGGCTGTGGAACAAAGTCGTAGGTCCCAACTCTTGCCTCAAAATTTCTCTAAGTCTGGGACTCACCTAGGAGACCTATCTACGACTCGTACACGGAATGATGGACCATCCTGGTGAACCATTGAAAAAAGTACTGGAACTTGACATTTTTGGAAAACTTGGAATGCCATCCGCGACACGAATTATAGTCCGTGTGTCAGTCCACGAGCCGTGGGTGGACCCATTGGGACTGGCACAAGGCCCTGCAACAGTTGAAATTTTCTACCCTTTTCGAATCCGAGGTGTTACACAATCTCACGGAGTCACAACTTTTCATAAAATTCACAACTCTTTAGAAAAGTCACAATTTTTCATAAAAGTCACAACTTTTAATAAATGTCACAACTTTTCACAAAAGTTATAACTCTTCATTTTCTTCACACCTTTTGAAACCCAACACTTAATTCTAAGGTACCAAAAGAAGAAAGAATAAGCAAAGAAAATTGCTTTCAATTGCAATGCGACATTACTACACTTGCGTCTCTCAGTCAACAACACATTACGCTGTTGGAATGGTTAAATTCATAACATTTGGTCTTTAGTAAATAAAACTTCTATTCCTGCCACTATTATTTGTAGGCTTTTTTCCGCTATAGGGGAGTTGAATTCAAAAACATTAATTAAGCATCTAATGAAGTGTGTTTCATTCCTCAAAGTTTTCTTCCTCCTATTTCATGAAGCTTAATATTTTACTGTAAGTCATAGTGATTCATATAATTATTGCAATTTTTTTTTTGCTATTTTGGTGACTTATTTTGAACTCTATTAAAAATTTCAGTAAGGATGATTGAAAATTGATCTTTTTTTATCCCTTTCTACAGGCTACTCATAAACTTTTTGAAATAATTACTTATGGGTTGTGCTATATTTGATAGAACACAATAATAAATATGTGATAACTAATACGGAACCAATGATGACGTTTGTTAAAAGAATCAAACAGAATGCCCTCTTGCTTGCCATGTTTAGTATATTCTTTTGATGATTTTATCTTAGGTACAAATATTTTGTATGACATTGCAATCTTCCGAAAATATTAGTATTGTCACAAACTAAGTTACCCCATAGGCGTAACATGGTGTATAGGATCCCGAGAGGTCCCATAAAATCCACTTAGCATTCATAAAATAAGAAATAGAATGAAAAGACTTAACAAACAATTTCAATATATGAAAGTTTATAAAGCAAAACGGAAGTCTAAACACTTGTCTCATTAGCCATCTAGTACATAAGAATGAAATTAGGCCTAGCCCATACAACATGTCAAAAACTGAAAGTAAGAAAGAAAAACCAAAAACAATGAAAATCTATCCTCGAAGCATGAGGACTCACCAAAGCTTGGAATCCCTCAAATCAACCTTTAGCCATGAAACTAAGAACCCTGTATGTCGGACCCTATATTTGGGGAAATATAGGCAAGAGTATGCATTAGTACAAAGTATGATAGCCATGCATAAAAACATTTAATTCATGCTTAAAGGGAACATTTCCATGACATGTAATGACCAAACTAAAACATGATTATAAAAAAAGGGTTAGAAGACATAGGCCATAAAACATGGTCAATGCAACCTAACATCTTTAAAATCTTTGAACATATGTGAGATACTTATTGAAGTAACCTTAGTTCATTATTATTGTGGGAATTAGCCTTACATAAAGACCATGTGAGCTATAACATGATCCCCTAGTGTCTCTCACACCGAAAAGGGTTGTCCTACTTGCCAAGGTAAGGACCATGAACTTCTAGCTTAGGTGGATCCACTAGCTAATGTCTATCTAAACAATCATCCTATGGGGGGAAATAGGTAAGGGATACGGATATTACTTCTAGAAACCCGGCCTCTACTCACGGGAGAGCTACCATCTCAATATCCTCTTGGTGCTAAGCATAAATCCCATGGAATAGTCATTTTCTTACTTGCTCTCATTATTCATGGAAGGGCACGTCATCTTGCCAATCCAAGCTAGGTCATAAGTCATCCATGGAAATGTATCATTCAATAACCAATCCAAGCTAGGTTTCATTAGGATAGCTCCTCAACTTTGATTCATTTAGGTGAGAAGACCTTTCAACCTTAGAATTCTTACTATGTGAGAAAACCTTTCACAATCATACTTTCATGTGTATATGAGAAATACTTTCAACAACGCAACAACAACATTGTCATTGATACTTCACTCTCAAAGAATCCTTAAAATATTTACATAAATTTCATAAGAGCATGCTTAATTTCATAAACTCTTTATTCATAATCCAAACCCACATCATATCATCATAATTTGGAATATATGAGAACTACATGGGTTCATGGGGAATCATCATAAAACCATAGAATTTCATCAATTCATGCACAAGAGATCATAATTCAATCAATTAAATCAATAGTCAAGAGAACCCATAGTATAGAAGGAAAACCCTAGCTCAATTGGGGATTTCTAACTTTGAAAATAGGAGAATTTGGGAACTCCATGAATGGAAGGAATCCATGGATGAAAACTATCATACCTCAATGCTAAAAGCTTAATTGCATTCAATGGTGGAATTGGAGACTTGCCTTGAAACCCTGGGTAGATCCCTTCTTCAAGTTTTCTAGAGAGAGTAATATTTGAGAGGAAGACTAGTTCTTCTTTTGTAAATTTGAGAGAATAATTTTCAATTGGGAAATTTCGTGACATTTATATAGGGGTTTCGGTGAATGATAAAATGACATAGTATTAGGCTAGACTAATTAGGAAAAGACCCAAAAATCCTTGAAACTAATAACGGCCAACCCAGGCGACGGCCTGACCGACGGTCCGTAGGTCAAACCACGAACCGTCCTGTTAGGGCCTCATTTGGATCAGAGACTTGGTCCTGAGGCCCTGGATCAACGGACCTCGTCCAATTGATGGTCCGTTGATCATGGCCGTGGATCTTGACCTTTTGATCTTGAATTTCCTCTAAGTCTGGGATTCATCTACGGAGCCTATATATGGTTCGTGCATTGAACGACGGACCGTCCTGGTGTACCATTGAAAAAATTATTGAAACTCGATATTTTAGAAAACTAACTGGCCAACCCACGGCCACTACCTATGGTCTGTGGGTCATTCCACGAGCCGTGGATGGCCTCCGTCAAAATGGCACCAAATTTCTAAAAAGGCTGAATTTTCTGTCTTTTTGAATCCGAGGTTTTACAAGTATAGAGACAATCAGTCAACTTCTTTTATCGTAAGTTGACTAATTGTCATATTTCTTCCTCTATTCTTTTTGGGCATAATAAGAGATCAAATTTTCTTGAAACTATTAGATGCCCAAAATACACTATAACAAAAATATTTTTTATCGGCAATAAATATGCACATTAACGAAACGTGTTAGAACATTTACCGTTATTAATTAACTGTCATTAGGTTCAATGTCGCTATAGATTTTAGGGACATTTATAGAGAGTACTAATTACCTCTGAAAATACATATTTAACGGCAGTTAAGCTATTAGTTGTCGTTAAAGATCATTTTTTTTGTAGTGATTACTCTTTCTTTTGGCTTCTTTCAATTAAATTCGTGAACTGTAAACTTGGATACATCCCGGTAGACTATCTTTTTGAAAAATATATTAAGCAACATGCCTTTTTCTTGTTGATGAAAGTAAGGTCGTTTTTATTATTATTTGTGGATATTTGTGAGTTCAAGTGCTCACAAAATTATGCTGTGAGATTTTAATATGTTATGTATCAAAATTTTGGTTTAGAATATGCAATTGTGAACAGTTCCATTCAGATTCCATGTACTTCTTGGTTGATCATTGCATTAATTCTTTGCAACTGCATACTATAACCATAACAATCACTATGGTTCAATTCCAAATAAGTTGGGGCCTGTGATATGAAACCTAAGCAATAGTAATGACTATTATGATACAATGAGGAAATTTTTTTATGATATTAACAATTTTAGGGTCAGTTTTTACATATACATGATACGACATACTATAATAAAAAAAAAGATTGATGGAAGGTCATAGGAAAGGAACCAAAGGTCATCCGTTTGAATTTAGTTAATTATGTTTATGTATGGACGTGATGTTTCACTTTACTTGAGAGTGTTATTGTTCGAGGCTTTTTGGTCTCTTCTTTAATGGCTGGTGTTGTTCTTTATGACTTCCTGAAATTTAGACAAAATTTCGTTACTTCTGACCAATTATTTCCATGGAGATTTTCTTAAACTTCTTTCTTATACTTAAAATCTCTCTATGACTCATAACTTTTGTGCAACCAAAATGGAAATTAAAAAAAAAAGTAGCACTTTAAGATTTCGGAGGAACGCTTTGCCTTGAGATAAAATATTCTTGACAATGTAGTGTATGTATCAAAAATACGAATATTACCGAATGATCATATGTAAGCTTAATAAAATAGTTCAATCCCATGCAAAGCACGAGTAATTTACCTAGTTAAATATAAAAGGAAAAAAATGTATTTAAAAGTTTAAACTTGAAAATATGAGTCCATATTCACTAATTTAATTCATTATTTTTAAAAAAAGATTAACAAGTGAACCCCCATCCTTTTATGAAAAAGTGTTAGAGATAAAATACAAAATTACAAGATTACAATTGAAAATAAAAATGAAGAAATAAAACTCTTCAGACTGAAGCGTGGATATCTCTCTCTTTAAGGAGTTTCAAGCCCACTACAACTAATGTTTTTCACCGGTCCAGCAGTAGTTCTTGACTTGTCCCCTTCAGGATACAACAACCTAATCACAAAGTGTAACTCAACAAACTCTGGACAAGAGTTGAGTCCAAAGCTCCACAAAAAGAACACCTAGCCCTTCAACTAATAAGAACTCTCTTTTTGATAAACTTTATGCACTCTATAATTTCTTATATTCTAAAATAAAATAAGACCACCACTATTTATAGTTGAGGAAGTCTTCCTAGCAGTGAATAAGAAGATAATGGGGTAGTAAATAGTGAAAATAAATGGTCTAGATGTTACATAGGTTACAAAGAATAATGGGAATAAAGAATGAGATAATGGAGAAATAATGGTCATAGTTTACCATTACATGTTTTGCCAGAAAAAAACACAAAATGGACAGCCACATGCACTCAAACGTTCTCAGCTACGTTCATCACAATGAAGAATGGCAATTAAGCCAAAATGAGAACTAATATGGCATCAATAGTCATCAACTCACAAAGAGTAAATAATGCACCATAATGTGTATTTAGGCAGAAAAGAAACAGCCGAACTGGAAACGGGTACTTTAGCATATAATAATATTAATAATCTTTTCTGCCCTCAACTCCCTAACGTCCTCATGCACATCACTACCATACTCCACATCATCATCTCCTACTAATTCATCTCCCGTCTCAACACTATCCTCTGTTAAGTAATCAGAACCATCTTCTTCCACTAAATCAGATCCAACTGACTTATATCTGTATCATTAGGATCCACAGTAGTTGGATCTGCAGTAACAAGTTTTATAGTAGCAGGATCTATAGTAGAAGGATTTGTAGTAGAAGTATTTGTAGTATTGATGGAGTGCTGGTAGAAGAGACTCTGGTAGCAGCAACATCTGTAGTTTGAGGTGTTGTAGTAAAAGGGTCCTCACCTGATAAAGTCTCATCACCAACCACAATGTTTGTACCACCATTTTGTTCATCCCCTATATTGAATATTGAGCCAGATTCCTCCCTATTCTCATGACTAACATTTTCTAATAAAATAAGGTCGGGTTCCGCAAGTGTTTCATCAATCAAGTGTTTCACATATATCTCCATCTTCCAAAGAACAACACAGGTCTAAAATATCCATATCATTATCTATATCTTCCAAAATGCCATTGTCGGGTTAATTAATGGCATTAACGTTTCTCATGCATTATTGAGGAAGTATGATAGCAAGTGGGAAATGAGAGTAGAAAATAAAGATGATTTTGTGAAATTATGACGGAAGGAGTAACGAATTTTGTTTTGTTCATTATGGAAGATAGATCTTTAATGCAAATAAGAATTTGAACAACCTATAGTGGCTATTTAGAAAAATATACAAAATATTTGGTAGTGATAATTTTAATGTTCTTGTTTATAAGGGTTGTAAAGGAGATGAAGTTATTTTTGGTTTTAAAAGTTAATTAGTGTAAACCAAAGAGTAATTAGAAATAAGTGTGAAGAATATGTGTAATACAACTCATCCCATGAATCTGATATTATATTTGTAAGATGGTACTAATTTCACTTAGAATAAGATGGGTGGTGGTATATAAACGTCCATAAAATTGCAGTACTAAAGTAATTTAAGTTGAGGAGATTTTATGTACTTTCTTTTATATTAAACTAAACATTGTATAAGAAATAATGTCAACATTATTAATACCATATTATTAATGTTAGTATGATTAATATCAACATTACTAATATACCTTAGTCAACAATATTCTTATACACCCTAGCAAATGATTCCTTAGTCTTTATTTGAAAATCAATAAATATAAATTTAATAAAATACTAAACTAATCTAACATTATGTCAACAAATATATTTATGAAATTATATGGCAATTGGTGGTGATTTTTGGGTACGAATTAGGAATAATGGAGTACTGATAGTATTGTGGGTAATAGCTAGTAGTAATAATAATTATTAATAGTGAGTATATAGATATAAAAAATGTGTGTGTGACCAAACAAGTAAGGTTAAGATGTAAATAATTAAAATTAAAACCAAACAAGTAATACCTAACTTTAAAACGCCATGCCCTATTTTAGTAGCAGTTTGTGAAAGATTTAACACACACATGACATCGGTCGCGGTCATCTCTACCAAAAACAAAGTCGTTTTAGGCTTTCTTTGCTTTTATTAAGATTTAATCATCTAGATCTGAATGCATATTTTAATGATTAGAATATTGTCTCTAGATACTAACATTTAATGATTAAAACTATTTGTTTTTCGACATCTAAATTTACATAATTTATTTATATGTACATTAAAAAATATATAATTCAAATAAAATTTAATCAAATATTAAAAGAATTAAATTATTATTTAATAAAAAAAATGAAACGCTTATGCTTCCTAATTATGGTGAAGATAGTTGTACTAGTGGTGGTGATGGTAATAGTTATTGTTAGTAGCTAGTAATGATGATGGTAATAGTTATAGCAGTGGAGGTGGTTAGTGTTGTGGTGACTTGTCATAAGAGTGATGTTTGGTAGTGATATTGGTGGTTGTAATAGTGAAATTGGTTGATGTTAGTAGTTGGCGGTGTTGATGGTGATGGTTGACGATGTGTTTGTAATAGTTGGTAGGGGTGCTAGTTATGATGATGTAAGTGGTTGGTAGAAAAGATTGACCATAATGATGGTAGTGTCTGATAGTAGTGGTGATAGTAGTGGTGGAGGTGGCAGCAATTGTGGTGATAACAGAAATGTATGGTGGTAGTTGGTAGCAATGTTAGTTGTGATGACAGTTTGTTGGTAGTAGGAATTGACTGTAGTGAAGATAGTGGTGGTGGTGGAGATGGCGGGCTACAAAGACAAGGATGGTGGTGGCAATGGATATAATTATAACGATGAAAGAGGTAAGTGGTAACAGCTAATAGTAGTAGTTAGCAACAATGGTGGTTGTGATGGCAAAGGGGGTTAATGGTAGGCAGCGATAATGACGGTATCTATACAAGAATACCTCTTAATGATATTAACTATTCAGACTCTGTTGTAGATCATTATGATTAAAGACCTATCAAAGCAGTTAAGTGGCTTAATGAAGATAAATACACTTAATTATGATCTAATGTCTAAACCATTCAGATTCAAACCTGCGACGCCTTAAAAGTGTATTCGTATTTTGATGAACAGAATGGAAGGACTTGTAGGATTACTTCAACTTCAATAGAAAAGAGACTAAGCAGATTCAATCATCTGCATTTAGGATTTTGTAAAATCCATCCACCCTACCACCTTGCAATACATCTGGGACACAAGATCATTCCAAATTATACCCTCCTTTAATATCTTTTATCTCACTCCCTGTTCATCAAATATTTTAGACTTTTAAATACAAGGCTTTCAAATAAAATAGTAATAACAAAGGAAAAATCTATCCCAAGATCAGATATACAATGTGTATCACCAAAGAAGAAGAAAAAGAGGTCATTTTAAGAATTATCACCCTGGACATTAGCAGGACCTGTAATCGGCAATAAATCAACTTTCTTTTATGTTTTTTTGTATACCCACTCACAAACAGTTAAATCCAAGCCCATCTCAGCAGCCAATATCCACCAGGGGAAGTTTACTCTGAAAAAGCCAAAAGGTAAACATGATCAAGACAATCCTGCCAGTGCGCACACAATTAAGAAAATAACCTTAAGGAAAGGGCTTATATAAAATAAACACAAATTCAAAACAAGTTACATGATCGTGAGTCGTGAACCCGCAACTAACAGGACCAAGTGCAACATTTTAGAACTACTTTTTTTCTTTTTGCAACTACATACTTTCCTAGAATAAGAAAGCCAAACATGATCAAGACAGAAAAATCCTGCCAATCTAGCCATAATTTACCATGGTAAGTTCTAATCCGAAAAAGCAAAAAGGCAAATATAATTAGGACACGAGAATCCTACCAGGAAATAAATTCAAATGAAACTATGATTGATAATGATTTTAGAAAAATGGTATGTCAACGATATAAAATGTCTTCAGGTCTAGCCTTCTAGAGCTGTTGAGTTTAACCAAGCAATCAAGATAATGAACAGATGGCTATCTTACTATTCATCACCTAGGATTCTGATAAATCTAAACAGTGTCAGGGAAGACAACGGAAGGGAATTGAATCTAATTGCTAAAAGTCATTTCATACTACAGATCTTTTAAATAGATAATGCAAGAAGTTAATGCAGCATAACATGCAACACCCAGAACAAAGTTGATACGGAATTTTACATGCACAAAATGATGGAAGGGCCCAAGAGTCCATCTGTCTCGAGTCAACATCAGTTAATTGTTCTAGTCATATTCAAGTTCAGATGGAGAGCTCTCCACAAAATGAACCCAAATAGATCATACAAAATAGTTTTGGAGGATCTACGATGTGTTGAAACTATTATGTTGCATGGATATAAAGTTACACGAGTTGTTGACTATATATTGTGGCAAATGCTTGTTTGATATCATACTTTCAGAAGTTAGAAGCTTTGGAGAGAAGAAAGTGACTAAAAGAAATAAAAAGATGTAGAAAATGGTGAAGTGCATCATAAAAGAGGTCTTTAGATGGAAAAAGAATTCAGGCAGTCAAGAGCAAAGTACAATTGCACTTTTACAAGTGTGACCGCACTTCTGAAGCAGAGTAAGAATAGAATGGAATGGAGCAAAAGTGTGATGAACTTGCAACGAACGGAGAAGTAAGCAGAAGGGTGAGATGGTGCCCATGGCCTAGACCCCTAGTCCCCGTGATGGGCCTCGTGCCACGACCCCTGTTTGTCAAACCGATGTTGACCAAGTCAAAGCATTCAACTGGAATTAGGACTCCAGCCCTAATTTTATAAATATGTCATTAAGGCAACATTTTTAGGGCTATGCATTATTCATAGTAGTTACAAATTATTACTAAAAGTTAGGGATTACTGTAAGAATAGAGTCTACATCATTCTTAGCTTTCTAGGGTTAATTACTGCTTTCGTATAAGATTATTGTGGAACGAACAAGATATTCTTGCAAGAACTACAGTAGTCAAAGGTTTTGTTTACTTTCTTTTCTATTTATGTTCATTAGCAGTTTAAATTACTTTTGTAATTATTTGCATCTAATTATAAGTAGCTAAACACATAACTAGAGTTATGGAAACTTAGAGTAGGGGATAAGGATAATGGATTATTTACATTAAAATCTCCTCATGAAGGGGTGATCATTGTGTATTAAGATTCTTTCGTGAAGATTGTTTTTCTAATGGTTGCGAACATTAAGAACTCGCCTGTTTTCTGACTGGTTTGACAATAGAAGTTAAGATTAAGAAAACAGAATCATTAACAGGGATTTGGAGCTACCAACCTCCATATAAATAGCTTGATCTAGAAATGCGATAACTAACCTGAGTCATGTGATGAATGAACAAATTAATTTGACACCCAAGTGTGGCAAGGACTTGGAGTGATATCCTCTTGGGCCAAGAGGCTCTAGGAAACTAATAGATTCGTCTTTATTGTTTTGAATGAAAAAGAGGCAGCTTCATATTTAAGCTTCCGGGCCAAGCTATCGCGCACCTATACTAATTCCACGGAATACATGCCACCTCCCACCAACAACAGGTACCAGGTAACTCTGACCACCAAGGCTAGGAAAGATGGGAAGAATCACCTAGTGTTTTTTGTCTCCACGAGAAGCAGCTTTGTATTTACGCTTATGTTTTGAATTTGGTGAAGACTCAATTTGTGATTGCTAGTGACTAGTGTTGTGTTTGATGATGGATTTAAGACATAGTTTGTGACTGGTAATGTTCATTTTTTATTTTTTTTTGAAACTGGTAACATTGTATTCCTCAGCATTAAGGGCTATGCTGGCCACCTCCAAAAGTGTTAGTTACATAGAAAAACCAACAAAAAAAACAGGACTACTTACAAAGCTCCTATGCACTAGTTGAATTTCTTCTTCTATGTTCATTTCTTTACACCAAAAACCTAAAGTGGTAATTACTTTCCACTTAATCTTCTCTATAGTGCATTCTTTCCCTACAAAAATTCTCTGATTTCTCTCCTTCCAAATGATCCACCAGATACAAGCAGATACTGTTCTCCACCACCTCCTCTGGCTCTTACTACCTCCCCTTCTGACCCAACAACTTAGTAGGTCTGTTGTATGTTCTGGCATAATCCAATTTAGGCTCTTTATATTGGTGAATAGAGCCCATACTTGTGTTGTTACTTTGCAGTAGAGAAACAGATGATTGTTGGTTTCTAGAGCCTCTTTACAAAGATAACATCTTGAGGCAATAATTTTTTCCCTCTTGTGAAGTTTATCATGTGTCAGGCAAGCTCTCCTAGTTACCAACCAAGTGAAAAACTTCACCTTAGTAGGGGCTACACTCTTCCATATAGCACTCCATGGCCCTGATTTCTTCCCGCAATTGTGGCTAGATCCCTTTTATACATTCTGTTCACATAGAATTGACCATCAGTATGATGCCTTCATAGCAATTTATCTGTTTCCAGATTTGTGCCAGGAAAATCTCCAATCAAAGCACCCACTCTATTTCCCAATTATTAAGAAATCTCCTAAAGAACAAATTCCATCCTTGTGGGGACCAAACCTCTTGCATTTTGCTGTCAGGATTCAGGCAAATGGAAAACAACCCAGGGAATAAATTTTCCAAGGACCCTTGACCAATCCAGTCTTCCTTCCAAAACAAAGCCTTATTTCCTCGACCAACCTTTATCCTTACATTGTCTCTGAAAGCCAGCCATAGGTTTCTTATAGTCCTCCATACTCCCACACCATATGTTTCTGTCACTTCCTCTGAACACCATTGATCTTCCTGACCATACTTGTGTTGAATGAGTTCCTTCCATAGAGCTTGATCTTCCAAATTGTATCTCCACAACCATTTGGTAAGTAATCTGTTGTTGTGTATCTTTAGGTTTCTTACTCCCAAACCCCCACGTCTTTTGCTCTGTTGAACCGCCATCCATTTAACTAAGTTGTAGCTCTTCTCAATCTTGTTACCTTGCCAAAGGAAGTTTCTCCTCAATGAGTCTATAGCTTTGACTACCTTGCTGGGAATGGGAAAAAGTGACATCACATATGTTGGCAAAGAGTCTAAAACAGAATTAATCAAAGTGACTCTTCCCCCCAAGGATAGATATTGGGATTTCCAAAGTGCCAGTCTCCTCTCTGATTTTTCTAGTACACCATCCCAAATGCTAACTGCTTTATGCTTAGCACCCAATGGCAGACCTAGATAAACTGTAGGCAACCTCTCTATCTTGCACTTCAATATATTGGCCAAAGCTTGAATCTGTTGGACCTCTTTAATAGGAAAAATGCTACTTTTTCTCCAGTTCACCTTGAGTCCAGAGCATGCCTCAAAAATTACCTGAATAATTCTAATGTGATAGAGTTGTTCCTGCTCTGCTTCACAAAAAATTATTGTGTTATCCGCATACAATAAATGAGTCATATCCATCACCTCATTAACCCTATTTTTTATTCTGAAACCCCTAATCCAGTTGTTTAGAGAAGCTCTCCTCATCAAACTATCCAACCCTTCCATAGCAATGATAAACAGGAAAGGGACAAAGGGTCTCCTTGTCTAAGACCTCTTTCAGCAGGAAAAAAAAAACCTACAGGTTCTCCATTAACCAAAATGGAGAACCTGGTGGTTTTAATACAGAACTCAATCCACTTGAGCCATATAGGGCCAAAATCCATTTGTCTAAGAATGTTGATCAGGAAGTCCCAATTAAGATGGTCATAGGCTTTTTCAATATCCAGCTTGCACATTACCCCTGGCACATCTCCTCTAATCCTAGTATCAGTACATTCACTAGCAATTAAAGCAACATCCATTATTTGTCTCCCTTTAATGAAAGTCATTTGATTTTTGTTGACTAGCTTGTCTATCACCTTCTTCAGCGTTTCTGCCAACACTTTGGCAATTATTTTATGAACCCCAGTAATGAGACTGATTGGTCTGAAGTCTCTTAGATCATTTGCCAGCGCCTTCTTAGGAATTTGAGCCACAAAGGTAGCATTGAAACTCTTCTCAAAACTTTGGTGACAGTGAAAGTTTTGGAAAGTCTGCATCAGATCTTCCTTAATGGTTTCCCAGAATGCCTGAAATAAGGCCATGGTGTAACCATCAGGCCCAGGTGCTTTATCACAAGCACACAATCTTATCCCTTCTAGCACCTCATCCTCACTGAATTCTCTAGATAACCAGCTCTGCTCCTCCATTGTTATTCTCTGTACGTTAAGAATATTTAGTGTGGGTCTCCAGTTTTCTACCACCTTATACAAATGGTGGTAAAAATCCACAATAGAGTTCTTGATTTCCACTAGCTTAGAGGATAACTCTCCATTAATCATTAATCACTCAATGGTGTTGATTCTCTTGTGAGCTATTGCCATTCTGAGGAAATACTTCGTATTTTTATCGCCATTCTTGATCCACTAAATTCTGGACCTCTGTCTCCAAAAAATTTCTTCATTTTTTGCCACCTCCTCGTATTTGGAGACGAATTTAAAGACATTTGTGTCATATTAAGTGTTCAATGGTGCTGCCATTGTGCCCATTTTATTTATGTTTGTTGGCTGCTTCTGTACGTTACGACAGGCTGACTGCATTTAGCAATTAGCACTACCTTGTAATGGCTGCCCTAGACATTGTGAATTTGTGGTTACTTGTGCCTTGTAAATTGTAATGGCTGCACATTGTAAATTATGTCTTGTGAATTTGTTAGGCTGACTGCTTTTCAGGGCGGGCTGGCAGCTAGTGCCTAGAGCTGGCTGCTTAACTAGTAGTTGCTAAGTATGTGCAGTCTTAGTAGGCGTTTGGCCATGCGATACCATATCACGATATGGAATCGTGAGATGGAATCAGCGTTTGGACATGCGATTTCACGCTGATTTCATCTCATGAGATGGAATACCATATTCTCCAAATATCATGATATGGGAATTTCATATCATGATTTGGGATTTTTAAATACAAAAACTGATCCATAAGTTTATATTTTGTTAAAACAACCCCACATTTATATTTACTAATCATTTATTTCATATGTAAATAAAATTTATAATCACATCATTACTTCTTAAAATTTATTATTCTCACCAACATAAAATTTATTGTTACTTTAAATTTAATTAATATAAATGATAAAGTAGGAATTGATTTGGTGAATATAAATAAGAACGGAGGGAGTAATACTTCTTTGTTTTTTCATAATTAAAAAAAAAACTTCTCTTTCGGCTACATATGAAAATGTTTAAAACATTTAATATGAAAAAAAGACAAAATTGATGATGTATGTTTGATAATCACTACTTCCAATATGTTTGATTTTAGTACGAAATTAATGCACTAAAAATGTGTAATTGCACACAAGTGAAACAAGATATGAACCATTATGATATTGACACACAAATGAAAATTGGCATAGCTTGTGCAGTGTTACATAATTATTTGCGAGAATAACAAAGGAGTGATGAAACATTTATGGTCTATGAGCATGAAAATATAGTTGTGAATGATATTGACCAACAAATGACTCAAAGTAACAATGTTGGTTCGTCTTCTTGGTCATATGATCGAGAAATGCAAGTTCAACATGAGGAGATTGTCCATACTATGTAGGGGATATATTAAGAACTAGTACACTACGATTCATGTTCAATTTTTTTATTGAATTAAAGTTAGATAAAACAATTACTTAAGTGGAGAACAAATAGCTTTATAATAATTTATTATGCAATTTTATCAATTTTTGTTTATTTGATAAGAATGAATAAACAATTGGGGATATTTTAATAGTTTTACAACTTATGGGATTCTTATGTTTATTAGAAAATATACAACACAAAAATTTCATATCGCATGTCCAAACAAAACTTCAATTCATCTCATGATTTCATATTATGATATCATATCATGATTCCATATCACAATTCCATATCGCATGGCTAAACGGGCCCTTAGTCTCTTAGATGGTGCAAATATGTTACCCCACATTTAAATGTTTGAAGTCTTTTAGTGTTTGATTTGATCCTCATTTTATTCCACGCATTTGCACTGAAAAAAAACATTTTAGAAATACCAAATTGAACCGATCTAATTTGGTTTGGTGTTCGGTGCACACTTCTCCATAACAAAAGTTTGATAAAACCGAACCAAAGAATTGAACGGGCACCCCTAGTCACAAACCAGCAGAATCTCCTATTGAAAGCAACCACAAATAACAGTGCAGAGTTGGTAGAGTCAATTGATAAGGAGAGATATCAGAGGCTGGTTAGAAGACTCAGTTATCTCTTTCATACTAGACCACACATAGCATGGTGAGTCAGTTCATGCATGATCCCTAAGATCCTCATATGCAAGTTATCTTTCACATTTAGCGGTATCTAACGTCGGAAAGGTCTACTTTTCTTAGAACATGGTCACCTCCAAATGATGTCACACATTGCATTGGGGCGACATTTATGAAATGGAGGCTTGTGTGATTAGAAGGTACCTCCAAGTTAGGTAAGTTCTACAAAGTGGTGGTTAGACCGTCCTTGTTGTATGGGGTGGAGTGTTGGCCAGTCAAAAACTCACATGTTCAAAAGATGCATGTTGCGGAGATTAGGATGTTGAGATGGATGTGTAGGCATACTAAGAGAGATAAGATTAGGAATGAGCTTATCCAGGAGAAGGTGGGGGTGGCCTCTGTGGCGGACAAGATGAGAGGTGAGATTGAGATGGTTCGGGCATGTGTAGCACTGACGCCCAAATGAAGAGCTTCATATTACCAAGAACATGACTCTAGATAGGAAGGAATGGAGGTCACATATTAGGGTAGAAGGCTAGTATAGGTAGATTGTTCTATTGTCTTGCGTAGGTTTAGGCTTATTAGTGCATGTCGTAGTACTAGTCATACCATTGTAGTCTTGCCATATTTTGTTTCTTTCTTGTAGACTTTACAATGTTTTTCTTATTAACGGTTGTGCTTTCCTTATTGTTTTCTTCTTCTCTTACTTGGGTTTGATGCACTTGAGCCGAGGGTCATTCAGAAATAGTCTCTTTTACCTCCATGAGGTAGTGGTAAGGTCTGCGTAAACTCTACATCCCCAGACCCCACTTATGGGGATTTCATTGGGAATGTTGTTGTACAGACGCTGATTGGGCTAGATCTCTAGATGACAGAAGATCTACATTTGGTTACTGTACACTCATAGGAGGAACCCTGGTCACCTGTAGAAGGAAGAAGCAAAATGTAATTGCTAGATCAAATGCGGAGGCAGAATATAGAGCTATGGCCCTAGGTGTTTGTGAAGTTTTGTGGTTACAAAAGGTTCTAGAGGAATTGAGATTGTCTGAAAAAGAGAAACCTCCCTTGTATTGTGACAACAAGGCTATCAATATAGCTTAAAATTAAGTCCAACATGATTGAACAAAGCATGTTGAAATTGATTGACACTTCATCAAAAAAAGTAATACAATTGGTGTCGTGAGTTTGTTCCATTTATCATGAAAAAAAAAACAGCAAGCTTATGTGTTTACCAAAGGCCTCAAGAAACAGATATTTTATACACTGGTTTGCAAGTTGGGCATGTGCGACATTTTTGCACCAACTTGTGTGTGTGGGGGGGGGGGGGGGGG
>NC_064286.1:13247174-13401246 GCF_019186545.1 Solanum stenotomum | reverse complement strand
GGGGGGGGGGGGGGGGGTGATTGATGTTGATAGCTGAATTATAGGAGTAGGATGATATTATATTTAATCTAATTGATTAGAAATTGATTGTGTAGTATTGGCTTTCCTTATTTAGTCTAGGACTCATAAAGTATAAATCCCCATTTTCATGGGTTGTATATTCATAAAGAAATACAAAGAAGCTTCCTCTTCTAGAAATCTTTAGGGAGAACTTAATTGGGATAGGCCCATTATTTCTAGGGAGATTTTATGGGTAAATCACAATTGGACCATAATCAATAAGCAAACGATTAGACAACACAAGGAGTGTCCATCAACAAAAGCAAACCAACTAGGGGCTACAACCATAGCATCTTTTATCACTTGATTTGAACTCTTCTTCTTTACTGGTTTGCTTCTATTGCAATCTTAGTTTTAGTTTAATTGAAAACCCAAATAAATATTAGAATTGGACTAAGATTGAAGAGATTTCTTACTACTAGGCACACCTAGACATTGCTCCTTGCGGGATTCGACATGGATTCACATCCAATTATAGTTGCAATTGAACGCTTAGTCTATTCAGAACTTGAGTTGCATGATAAAGTGCTTTCAACTCAACACTAAAAGCAGCCAGTGAAGGAAACTCAACCATGAAATCATAGCTCACTTACAAAGTGTTATAAAGAACTCTTGTATATAACATAATGTTCGCAATTGCTGATCATCCTGAAGGCAACAGATAAGCAATTGAAATAAGCATTGCCTCTGAGTGAATTGATTGGCTTTCGAGACATGAAGAAATGTTCATTTATATCATAACCCCATCTACACCAATTTTAAAGTTGGTCATCAAACAATATATTAACATAGATCATGAACAAATATTCGAAGAACATTAAATAATGGATTGGCGGGTGGAATTACACATCGAGGTAAGCCCCAAAAAACATTTTAATTACTGTTTCAATTTCCATTTCAAAAGGAGCTCTATAGTCTTTCTTTTAAAGCCAAAAAGAAATATCACACCAAAGAAATCCATTAATCGGGCAAAAATGCCACCAATACAAAAGAGAAAAAGCAAACAGGATGATTTGAACATACCTTGAAATTACTAAAAGAAACTGTTCACCTAATTTCCAAATTCCTAAGGAAGTCCGAGAGCCTATGGAAACCAGTAACATGGAAGAGCGAATCAAATGATGATCATAAACCAAAGCAAAGTATAACACCATGTAAGAGAGTGAGTTGTCAAATCATGAAGAAATAAAAGTTCCAAGGATATATGACCTGATATTTTTAGCGATTACTGTGCTACCATCTTCAGAACCAAGATGGCGTAGTACCACTTCCTCCAGACGACCATCACGGTGTTGATGCTGCAATAGGAGACCACAATGTCCATAATAAGCATCTTAAACAAAAATATCAAAATGTGAACAAAGACAAAAGATGGGAAATATAAAGGAGAAACATTGCTAACATGATGTAATATCACTATTCTTGAGCAAAAAAATGTCTAAATTTGATCACGAATCTCCTTTCATGAGAGAACTTATCCTTCAATTTGTGTGAAGGTGGATTGCATTTGATTTGCATGGAAACATCAAAAACTAAACTTTCCACTTCTTTGTTATTCAATATTACCAGTGGAAACTAAACAACCAAAAAATCAACAGACTTGGGATAAACTATCATCAAGACAGACTGGAAAAGTAAAGAAAATGTAGCTAGGCTGAAACTAATAAGCATGAATCTCACAAAACACTGATGTGTCATATGTTTTGAAGATCACATCATATTAATATCTTTGGACACATCAGATTCAAAATTCCAAACTTGAAAAAGTTAGACGCAGCAACCCAGACCTACAAAGGTTAACTACATCAATATCCTACTTTGAAATCATTCTATCAGAATTCTAACGCCTAGCAAATAGGTTATTGCCTCAACAGACCAGAAGGAAGTTCTTAATGATCGGGGGAGATTGTTAAGAATTATAAAATCATTAAAATGGCAAGAGCCGTTTCCTTGTATGTATAGGAAAGGTTTAGAGTCACGATAATTATGCAAATAGACATAAGAATTACTAGGCATCACTTTCCTTCCTGTTTAAGGACCCCAATATGTTCGAGGTGTTGATCAAGCAATTCATTCTTAAATCTCTTATTTCTTTACATGATATCACATATTAATCAATATTCGATTGATTGGTCTGAGGTTATCGACAAAAAAGATTTGTCTAAGTCACTAGTTTTTTTGTCCAAGTTGCTTTTAGGTTTTTTTTTTTTGAGAAGGTAACAACTTGTATTCTATTCCAAAACAAAAAACCAGAACCTGCCACAACAAATTACAGGTTCCTAATTACAACTGTGGAGAGTAGCAGGAAGATCTTTAATCCTATAGCAAAATTTACAGGGAACCTAAAACATCTATAACGATCATAGATCTACCATGTACTCCTGTTTACACCAAAATAGAAATAAAACTAAGCAGTTCATCTTAATCTTCTGGATGGAATTACTCTTGTTTTGGAAGCATCTGTGATTTCGTACTTTCCACACAGACCACCAGATGCAAGCCGGAATGATTTTCCATCTTTCTTTATGCCCAGTAATGCTTGCATAACTGCTCCATATCTTCAGAGTCTGCGTAAGTTTCCGAGGGCATAACCCATTTCATGCCCTTCAGATTGATAAAAACATTCCACAAAATGTTGGTTATTCTACAGTGAAGGAAGAGATGGTTGATAGTCTACTTCTTCTTCACCACATAAAAGGCACCTAGGACTCAGTTGAATATTTCTTTTCATAAGATTTTCCTGGGTCAAAACTGCCTCAAAACTGCCTGCTTAGCAAGGAGCCAAATAAAACAAGTCACTTTGTAGGAGATTTTAGTTTTCCATATCAGCTTCCATGGCCACCCATTCCTCTGACTGTTACAAGGATTAAACTTCTTTTTTTTTTTCATTTATGAAAGACTTTTCTCTCAGGCACTAATATCGAGATGATTGTCTAGATTGATATTTCTTTCTTTCTTCTCCGGTGATCCTTCTGATCACCGGAAGCTACCTCTCCTTTCCTTCTCTTTTTCCCTACTAAAACTTTTCTAGAACTAACCCTCGATGGATGACACTATATACTTCGCAGTCGGATTTAAATCCTACGATATCACACGAACACCCGGAACAGCAGGTGATTGGTATGACTGGACAGAAAGAAGCAGGAACTTCGTCACAAGAACAACCTTCAACGCCAAAGCATTGGAATGGATCTCTCAGACTCTACGGGAGGCCTCAAAAACAAAGGGGAATACGGTGCGAAGATGGAAGAAAAAAGGATGCTTTCTCAGAGATTTATTGTGCCAGAAATTACAACAAGTATGGAAGGTACATTAGCTTGATAAACATCAAAGGCAGAAGAAGGGCAGTTATTATCATCCCTGAAATGACTCTCAACTCAGGATGGTCAGGAATTGCAGAAAAGATTGAGAGATTTATCAGCAGCCATAAACACGTGGGGAACCGAGGAGTACATAGGTTGGTGGATAAGAATATACCGTATGCAGAAATTCTAAAGAGCATTAAATGGGCAAACAAGGGGAATATTGGTTCTAGGGAAGAGGGAATACTCAAGAGGGGAGATAGAATCTGCATTAATGATAATGCAAACTCATACAGTGAAGTTTTAAAGAAGAGTTTAGTGGGAAAATTTGTATACAGTAAAGGTGAAGCCCCAACCCTTGCAGATATCAGAAGGTGGACAAATGACCTTTGGAAGCAGACTTATGGCTTGAATATTTACGAGATGGGAAACGACTACTTCTTATTTGAGTTCTCCTCCATGATCACGGCAGAACAAGTAGTTGAAGGTAATTGGAGTTGGAGGAACTCTCCAGTGCTTTTCCAATGGTGGAATCCGACGATATGTACATCATTGGAGACAGAGAGAGCTAGAACAACATGGGTCAAAATCGTTGGTATGCCCCTTCAATTTTGGTCCCACGGGGTGTTCAAAGCCATCGGTGATTTCTGCGGAGGATGGGTCGAAACAGAGGAGGAACCACAACTACGAAATCAACTAAAATGGGCGAGAATCAAGGTCGAAGGTGATGGCACCAAAGTACCTAAAGAGGTCACGATAGACGATGGAAACCTCCAATTCACAATGCAAATCTGGACTGAAAGTCCTGCAAGGGTGTTCGCCGGAGAAGAACAGAGCCAAAGAATCCCTTCGAAAGTGGATATTACCCAGCGGTCCAAAATATTTGTACCAAAGGATCGTGAGTTGCATCGTACTTTGGATAGTGATATGTCAGCCACAGCTGGACAACCACGTGCAAATACAGAGACACGTGAGGAGGGTTCCAAGTTTAAATTAATGGGCCAAGACCTACTTGTAGGTCATGACCCAACAATTAACTTGGGCCTCAATTGTAAAGGTGGGCTGTTCATAATCCCTCAGACAAAGGAGAAAGCATGTGAGGGTCACGTGACTTTTAATGAAAGGGCAAAGGAGGGCCTGACTAATCTTAAGACCCTGGCTACGCAATTCCTCGAAGCTTTTAGTTCCTGGGAATCGTCGTCAGTGGTAAACTTGGTTGAACAGACACCAATTTCCAAACAGAGAGCGGCATACGACATCCAACAGGGGGTAATGGCCCAAAACAGATTAGATAAAAATCTGGAAAAGCAATTACAAGAGGTCGGGGAAGGCTCAAAGCCGCCGGAAAATTTCGAAGTTGGACACAGTATGCAGATACAACAGATTCACGATGTCGAACCAGTGTCTACCAATATGCCCGAAATTCGGCAAGATCAAGAGGGTGAGGCATCACAATGGATCAATGCCCATATCATGGAACTGAGTGCCGCATATGGGGTTGCTTTCGAAGGATTTAGGGAAGAAACACATGCCCTACTGATGAGATTAGATGAGAGAAAGGCAGCACTGGAAAACAAGAAGTCTGATAGTTCAAATGCTACGGCCAGAAATAGGGGAATTGGAAAAAACGAGCTCAAAAATCTGCAGTCCTGTCTGAACCAAGAAGTGGAGGGATCCAGAACAAAAGGGAGAGTCTTGAGTTTGGCTTTCAAATGAAGGTAAAATTACTATCTTGGAATGTAAGGGGGATTAACAATATTTCTACAAGAAATCTTGTTAAAAGTGCTATGCTCAAGTGGAAAGCAGATGTTTACTGCTTCCAGGAAACAAAGGTGAATAAAGATGTGGATAGCTTTGCCAAACATCTATGGCCCAGCAGGTGGATGCGTTGTGGGTATTTGGAAGCTGATGGAAACAAGGGGGGGATCTTGATTATGTGGGATCGCAGGGTGTGGAAAGGTAGCGTAGTGGAGACAGGGCAGTTTTCAATCACCTATAAATTCGAAGCAGTGCATAATTCTTTTAATTGGTTTCTCACTGGTGTATATGCTCCTCACATCAGAAGTGAGAAGCTAGAGTGCTGGGAAGAAGTAGCAGCGGTTAAAGAATTATGTGAAGGACCTTGGGTGACGTGTGGCGATTTTAACACAGTCAGAACTATGGCAGAAAGGAGAGGCTGTAGCAGAATCACTAATGTAATGACCGACTTCTCCAAGTGGATAGATGAAATGGAGCTACATGATCCTCATCTATGCGGGGGAAACTTCACATGGTTCAGAGGGCCAAATCATCACAGTGCCGCTAGATTAGACAGATTTCTTTATTCAGTAGAATGGGAGGAGTTTTTCAAGAACATTAAACAGATGGTCATGCCTAGAGTGACGTCTGATCACTGTCCTATTTTGCTACAATGTGGTGACTGGGGAAAACAGAAACCCTACTTCAAGTTCGAGAATTGGTGGCTTGAGATAGAGGGTTTCCGAGAACAAGTACAGGAATGGTGGGATGAATTTGAAGTGATGGGATGCCCTGATTATATACTTAGCATGAAGCTAAAGATGCTCAAGCCAAAAATCAAGGAATGGAGCAAGCGAGTCTGTGGTGAACTAGGAACCAAGAAGAACAACCTATTAGCTGAATTGGCTGATATTGATCTGGCTCAAGATACCAGGAACCTAAATGAAGACGAAATGATGGTAAGGGCAACTGTCCTAGTAGAACTGGAAAAGCTGGCAGAAAATGAGGAAGCTAGGTGGAGACAAAAATCCAGAGTTCTATGGCTAAAACAAGGCGACAACAACACAAATTTTTTTCAGAGAATGGCAACAGCACACAAGAGATACAATGCTATTGACAAACTGTTAGTCAGAGGGGAGGAAATCAAAGATCCAGAACAAATCAAAATTAGCATGATTGAGTTCTATAAGAACTTATACACTGAACCAGAAGGTTGGAGGCCAGCTTTCGCGATTGCAAATTGCCCCAGAATCTCCCAGGAAGATCAAGAGTGGCTGCAAAGGCCATTTACTGAAGCTGAGGTACTGGGTATCTTCAAACAGTGTGATGGTGACAAAGCCCCCGGCCCAGATGGCTTTACAATGCGCTTCTACAAGGAATGTTGGCCGACCTTGAAAGAAGACCTGATGCAAACAATACATAATTTTCACCAGAACGAGTTTTTTGAGAAGTCTTTCAATGCTACCTTTGTAGCACTTATTCCCAAGAAGCATGGAGCAGAAGAGCTAAAAGACTTCAGACCAATAAGTCTAATTGGTGGAGTCTACAAAATCATAGCCAAGCTTATCACTGAGAGATTGAAGACAGTTATGGGAACTCTAGTGGACGAACATCAGATGGCATTCTTGAAGGGCAGACAAATAATGGATGCGACCCTTCTGGCAAATGAGTTGGTGGACTCGAGGGTGAAACAAAATAAACCAGGAGTGCTTTGCAAGCTCGACATTGAGAAGGCCTACGACCATGTGAATTGGGCTTTCCTCCTCAAAGTATTGAGAGATATGGGGTTTGGCGACAAATGGGTCAACTGGATTAAATTCTGCATATCCACTGTGAAATTTTCACTTATAATTAATGGTAATCCAGAGGGTTTCTTTCAATCACAGAGAGGTCTGCGACAAGGCGACCCCATGTCACCTTTTCTGTTCATTCTAGCTATGGAAGGCCTAAACTCCATGATTAGGAAAGCAAGGGAGAATGGATGGATTAGAGGTTTTTGTGCTAACATAAATATGAACAATGCTATGGAGGTATCCCATCTACTGTATGCAGATGACTCCCTTGTATTTTGTGATGCAGAAGTTACACAAATAAGGCACCTGAGAGCTATCCTAACAATCTTTGAGGGCATTTCGGGACTTCATGTCAACTGGCACAAAAGCTGCCTCTATCCAGTGAACCAAGTCCCTAATATGCAGACCCTAGCTGAGAATCTAGGATGTCAAGTGGCTTCCCTTCCTACTAAATACCTAGGAATGCCTCTTGGAGCAAAAAATAAAGAGCTAGAAGTGTGGTGTGAGGTTCTGGAAAGAAGTGAGAGGAAATTAGCAAGATGGAAAAGCCAGTATCTATCTTTGGGTGGCAGGCTGACTCTTATAAAATCAGTCATGGACAGCCAACCTACCTATATGATGAGTCTATTCCCTCTACCAGGTAACATAGAGAAGAAAATCAACAAGGCTAGAAGAGCTTTCCTATGGCAGGGCAACAAGGAGAAGAAGGGGTACAATCTAGTAAAATGGGATAAGGTGATCCTTAACAAAAAACAGGGTGGGCTGGGCATAAAGAAGCTAGGTGCACAGAATGAAAGTCTACTGAAGAAATGGTTATGGAGATTCTGTTGTGAAGATGTGGCACTATGGAGGAGATTCATTTCACAAAAATATGGGCTCCAGAATAGTTGGACCACTGAGGAGGTGACTGGTACTTTTGGATGCTCCGTGTGGAAAACAATTAGAAGACTGTGGCCCTCTTTCATAAACAACCTGAAGTACAGAATTAGGGATGGGGAGAAGACAAGTTTCTGGAATGAATTGTGGATTGGGGAAGAGGTTCTGAGGATTACCTTTCCTGATCTATACATCTTGAGCTTGCAACAGATGGATAAGGTGGCACAAGTATGGAGTCCTCAAGGGTGGAACTTGATTTTTAGGAGGGCCATGAATGATTGGGAAATAAATAGAGTAGCTGATTTGCTGCAGACTCTAAATGCTTTCCCAGGAGTAAGTGCAGGTTCTGATTTGCCAATTTGGAAACTACATAGCAAGGGGTCTTTTACCATGAAATCATGTTATTGGAGTTTGAACTTCAGCCAGACAATGACAGCAAAATGGCCTTGGAAACTGATTTGGAAGGTTAAAATACCACACAAAATCTCATGTTTCAGCTGGCTGGTGGTCAGGAGAGCCTGTTTAACACACGAAGTACTACAGAGAAGAGGTATTCAGATGTGCTCTAGGTGTTTTATGTGTGAGCAAGAGGCAGAGATAAATAGTCACTTGTTCATTCATTGCAAAACAGCTGTAAATCTGTGGAACATGTTCTTCTGTTTACTTGGGATAAGTTGGGTAATGCCCAGGACCTCCTTTGATATGTTGAAAAGTTGGGAATGAGTTGGAAGAAGGGGATCACAAGAAGATTGGTGGAGAAGTATCCCAGCATGTGTTTGGTGGACTTTATGGAAAGAGAGAAATGAAAGATGTTTTGAAGGAAAAGCTAACTGTTTCCAGAAGATCAAGACGAAGAGTATAAGTCTTTTGTATTTTTGGTGTAAACATGATATAGTGGGGGAAATAGATAGTTTAGTTGATTTCAAAAGACAATTGTAAAGCCTCCTATCTAGTCTTTTAATCTCGATGAAGCCCTTAGGGGTTGTAAATCCCACCCCATCAACTTTTGCTTAATGGGCTTTTTGGTGTGAATACACAGTTACTATTATCAAAAAAAAAAAAAGGATTAAACTTTTTTTACGCTCTTCTAACACTGAAATTGTCCTGATTGTGATCCTGCCTTCCCAAACTATCTTGTGCATCAATAGTTTCTTTGAACTGCCCCAAGACCTTGTAAAACTCCACCAACCTTTGGATTTCTCAGTCATTTAGAGGTCTTCTAAAACTCAGATTCCACCCTTGGTTTGACCACATCTCTACCACAGTGGCCCTTTACTAGGGTGAAAATATCCAAGGACAAGGTTTTTAAAGATCCTTGTTCTAGCCATCTATCTTCCCAAAAAGAGGTTTTCCTACCATTACCCAATTTAATACTGCAGTTTCCTCTGAGCTTTGGCCAATGGTTTTTGATGGCTCTCAAATGGCTTGATCCGTAAGTGTTAGTGACCATTTTAGTTATACAGAGATCCTCCATTTCATATTTGGCATGTATTACATCTTTCCACAGAGCTTGCTCACCGGAAGCAAATCTCCATAGCCACTTCATCATAAGGCACTGGTTTTGAATTTTTAAATTCCTTATCCCCATCCCCCCTGCATGTTTACTCTCAATCAGAGTATCCCACTTAGCCAAGTGGAATTTCTTGGTTTCACTATTTCCTTCCCACAGGAAGTTCCTCCTCTAAGCATCAAGCCTGTCAATAACACCATCAAGAATAGGGAAAAGCGACATCATATAGGTAGGCATAGGGTCCAAAACACTGTTGATGAGTATTAATCTTCCTGCTAAAGAAAGGTACTAGCGCTTCCAATTCGCCAACCTTTTTTCACATTTTTCAGTCACCCCATTCCAGATGCCTATAGATTTGCTTTTGGCTCCCAAGGGCATCCCCAAGTATATAGTTGGTCTAACTCACTTCATTTTTTCTATGTGAGTTTCGAAAATAACCCATTCATAGGTTCAAGATCTGCACCTATGAATTGAAAGGTTTGAATGATCAAATGACCGTGTCATCAAATGACCTTTGACACGTTACACCTGGTTCATTGGATGGAGTTAACGCTAGGTTGGAGGTTTGGAGACAAACCATAGAATCTAAACAATTCAAGTTGAGCCGGAGTGCAAGTTCAGTGATGCCTCATATGAGGTAGGCGTGGAAGTAAGGCTTGATACACAGGTCATTCCCAAGAGAGTCGTTTTCAAGTATCATAGGTCTTTAATCCAAGGTAATAGGGAGATTGACGATGATGTCACACATCGTATTGGTGCGGTTGGATAAAATGGAGCCTCACCTCGATAATCTTATGTGATAAAAAGGCCACCAAAACTTAAGGTAAGTTCTACGGAGTTGGTTAGACGACCTACTTTGTTGATAAAGTGTTTGTCAATCAAGAACTCTCATGTTCAGGAGATGCAAGTTGCAAAAATGAGGATGTTAAGATTGATGTATAGGCATACTAGAAGAGAAAAGATCAAGAATGAGGATATCAGGACAAGGTGGGAGTGGCCTTCGTAGTGGACAAGATGCGGGAAGTGAGTTTGAGATGGTTTGGGAATGTGAAGAGAAGAGGTGTAGATGCCCAGTGAGAAAGTGTGAGAGGTTGGATATAGTGGGGTATGAGGAGAGTTAAAGGTAGGTCGAAGAAGTATTGGGGAGAGATAATTAGGTAGAACATGGCACAGGTTCATCTTACAAAGGACATGACCTTAGATAGGAGCGTATGGAGGTCGCTGATGGTAGAAAATTAGTAGGTAGTTGAGCTTTGTCCCATTTTTCAGCATTATTAAGCTTGGTGGGAGTCTAGAAGCACCATGTATGGTGTAGTATTAGCCTTGTACATGACTACATGTAGTTTCTTACTTTTGATAGCTGTCACCATCTTGTCTTTAGTGTTTCAGTTACTACAGTATTTTGTTGTTATTGTTCTTTCTATGGATGTTGATCTTGCTTTCTGTATTAATTGACTTGTTTTCTCTACTGTCATATTTCCTTTTTCATTTTGATTTGAAGCACTTGAGCCAAAGGTCATTCAAAAAGAACCTCTCCACCTCCATGAGGTAGGAATGAGGTTTGCGTACACTTTACCCTCCCTAGACCACACTTGTGGATTACATTGGGTATGTTGTTGTTGTCGTTTGTATTAGAGCCAAGGACTTTAGCCCCTACTCTGACAGTTCCTTTTTTCTTCTCCTCTAATTCTTTTTCTGCTCAAGAAACCAAAAAAGAAAAAGGAAATTGGTTGAACGAGGATGAGATATCAATTCTCAGTTTTCAGCTAAGATCCAAAGGTCAATTTTAACAAAATTAGCTCACCCATCCTCCCGCGGTCTCAAGAAACACACCACCGACAGACGCACATGAGGTTCAACATGCCCCTAGACACTCTCACCACCATCTTACGCACCAACACGTGACTCTTCTCCAGCTTTCGATCGAAAAACACTTCAAGCTCACTTGGCTACTCTACACCACCCTATCACCTCTGTTCCGACAAAGCCTTTATTGATCCATTGAAAATTTGGAGCAGTTTCTCGATTTCTTTGTTCTTATGAAGTTTGAGTTTCTCTGGTTCTTTATTTTGTTTCATCCCCTTATTTTTGTTTAAGAGATACGATAAAAACATAGTTGAAAAGTAGGTTCAAGTTGTTGAAAATCATCTTTCATGAAACCTTTGATTACATTCACACCTATTATTACTATTTCAAAATTAGAAGGTCGTATTCCCTCAGTTTTAACTTATGTGTCTTACTTTCCTTTTTGGTTTGTCTCAAGAAGAATGTCATTTTCTATATTTAGGAACCCTTTGATTTCAACATCTTCAAAAAGACATTTTGGTACATTATACACATCTCTAGTTCAAGTATACTATTCAATAGTCTTCCTTGCCTTCTCAAACTCCACATCGTTTGAGAATTCTTTTGAATAAATTGGAGTCGCTTAAGGGATTTCAGACACAGTAAAGTTGTGGAAGGTTAAGCTTGGCTTGGACCGAGGAAAGTTAAGACTTTGAAATCAATGGGAAAAAGTTTCCCAAGCTAGAACTGGTTAGTGGGGTACAGTATATGTGAAGTGATGTGCATATATGCAGATACTAGATAATATATGGTTAATGTTGTTTCTACTTGAATGTGTATGACTTTCTATATCTGAGGTATGATATTTGTACATACGGTATGCTAGTATAATATTATATGCATTTGTTACATGCTAGTATAACACTAAAGAATTCATGTATGTTGATTTACATGGGTTTTTAATAGATAAACATATATGTTTCACAGCTAGTTTTGCAGTGTAAAGCGAGTTCCTCCACAACCACGACAGATGATGATATGACGTGAGCATAAATGAAAAAAGTGGGAATTCAGATAGTCGGCCCAACTTGTTTGGGACTAAGGTGTGATTGTTGTTATAGAAGTATATTTTTGTTGCTTCACATACAATGATGTAATTTACGTAAAAAAGATCTATTCCACGGCAATAAACCACTGTCGCTAATTGAAACAATAAAATTCTAAAGATAGACAGGCATCTTAACACTTCTTACCTTGTAGAAACAGCTAGTCCCAAATGGACAAGTCCCATTCCCAAAGTCAAAGTGCTTGCAGTCGATAGATCTGAAAACAAAAAATAAAAAGGAATTACTTCTAAAAATGGCACTTCAGAGAATCTTTTGCTTTCTGTTCAGTTTTCCCACTGAGAGAAGCTGGGGCATGGAAGCATCCTAGTTAAAAACTTTACAAAGCATAAATATACTCCATCTCAATTTAAAATTGGCCGCATCACATCAATGTGACAAATATAACTACTATCCCGCATTACAAGACAGCTACTGCCTTGCTAGATTTTTAAGTTTACCCTTTGAATGTTCATGTGTATCATTCTCAAAGCTTGAACATCAAAATAGAAGCAATCTTTCATGATATGAAAATTAAGGATCATAGTTACTACTTTGGAGAGTAATCAAGGAAAATGTTACTATAAAAGAGGTTCGGCTCTCGGGAGAGGGAATTCACTAATCCAGTCACAAGGAAAAAGATATCTTGAATCCCCTTTTATGTAGATTATCCAAGTAAAGCAAGCTACCTTTGAGGGTGTTTTACTACCAAAGATCATGCTCTAGTGGCCTTCCTTGATTCCTGTGGTTATCAACAGGCGATAGCATGACTTCCAGAAATATCTCTATCGTGTGATGATACCTTGTGTCAAAAACTCTGGCTCCAGCATCAACTCCTTACTAGTCCCAACTTGCCAAGAAGTGAATGCCCTCCGCAGTTCCTACTCTATAAGTTCAATCAGGTTCCCAGGATATAAAGACCATTTGTTGAGAATCCACCAGTTTTCTATCACTTTTTTTAGTTTTCTAATATTTTAAATTCTAATTGTTGCTGTCAAAGGGTCACCAGGGGTTTGCTACAGCCTTGAAGCCGGATGTAAAATAGGCTGAGCAACCTGGTATTTTATGCAAGCCCAACTAGGGGTATTTTATGCCCAACTCAAAAATCAGACAGAAAAAATATGGCATTATCCAAGCTTCACATTGAAAAGGCATATGATCATGCCAACTAGGGGTTCTTGCTTGATATTCTATAAGGGATGGCATTTGGACTCAAATGGATCGATTGGATTCAACAATGCATTTTAACAGTATGTTATCTGTCCTTACAAATGGTTTGCCTGCTAGTTTTTTCAAGGCTCAAAGAGGGCTAAGACTAGGTGATCCATTGTTTCCCTTTTTGTTCATATTGGCTACAGAAGGCATTAACAACATGGTGAAAACAGCAAAGTACAATGGCTGGATTAATGGAATTTAAATGGCTAGGAGTGACAACAGCAACAAGGCAATCACACATTTATGACCTAAGTTGCTCGGACTCTTCACTTTTGATGCCGCACCCGCGTCGACACGACATGGGTGTGGGTGTGGAATCCGTGTCCGATTTGGTAAACAGATTTTGGGTACTTTGACCAAAATCGATGGGGAAAGTCTGGACAATTTTAATATTCCCATAATCAATACAAAAAGATAAGGTGAAATTGAAGAAAATGGAATACCTTTTATATAGAAATTTCTACGTCACTCCTTTTCCTTTAATCTCCTTCCAAGATTCACCTCAAGTTCTCCACATAATATCTAATAATTTAGGTTTCATAACTCTATTTTTAAATATTTTAATTATTTTTAGGCGAATCTCCACACCCGTATACATAGATGGATCCATATCCCCAAATCTTAAAAATTAGATCATGAAGGATTCGACCTCTAGATCCGCACCCATATCGGACACCCACACCTGAGCAACTTAGCAGATGACACCCTTATCTTCTATGCTGCAAATGTAAAACAACTTATGAACCTGAGGGTGATTTTGGTTCTCTTTGAACGTGTTTCAGGTCTTCCCATCAATTGGAGGAAGAGCTCCTTCTTCCCAAATAATGAGGTTACTGATATGGAGTTCCTAGCATCAATGTTGGGAAGGAGAAGTTGGGTCCCTGCCCACTGTATATCATGGTATGCCTTAAGGGGAAAAATCCAAAATTTGGAATGGTGTTATTGCGAAGTGTGAGAAGAAAATAACTACGTGGAAGTTTGAGGACCATTTTCATTATTTTTGAAGTTGTGTCAGGCCTTCATATAAACTGGGGGAAAAGCTACATCTATCCAATTAATGAAGTGGTACAAATTGAGGAGCTAGCAAATACACTAAGGGGGCAAATAGGGGAGCTACCCGCCATCTACTTGGGCATGCCATTAGGTGCAAAAAGTAAGTCAATAAGCATTTGGAGTGGAGTGATAGAGAAGTGTGAGAGAAAATTAGCAAACTGGAAAAGCCAATACTTATCCCGGGGGGAAGACTTACTATGATCAACAGTGTGTTGGATGCCTTACCAACATACATGATGTCTGTTTTCCTAGCACCAGCTGGTGTAATCAACAGAATAGAGGTACTCAGAAGAACTTTCTTTTGGCAAGGAAATGAAGATAAGAGGAAGTATCATCTTGTCAAATGGGAAGAAATGAACATAAGCAAGAAGGTGTGGGCATCAGAAACATTGTGGAAGGAAGTGATTGCTGAAAAATATGGAATGAGGGATAAGTGGATGACAACAAAGGTGACCTCTCCCTATGGGATTCATCAGTGATCTATGGGATTTGGTGCTAGAAAGATCATATTGTAAGGTGGGAAATGGCAGAAAGGTGGCTTTCTGGATGGACAAATGGTGTGGACAGGTCCCATTAAGCCAAAGGTTTCCTGACCTCTACGACCTATGTCAAATGCAACAAGTAACTGTAGCCGAATTATGGAATGATCAGGGATGGAATTTGCACTTCAGGCGGAACTTAAATGATTGGGATATGTGCAGAATAGCAGAGTTTTTGGTTACCCTAGCACAATTTAGTAACCTGTCTGAGGAAGAGGACTCACTGGTATGGAATGTGGGGAGCAAAGGGTATTTCACAGTAAATTCAGCATATGAAGATCTCAACACAGTTGGCATTGAGGAAGTAGAATGGCCTTGGAAGATGATATGGAGAACCAAGATACCCTATAAAGTAAACTGTTTTACTTGGCGGTTAGCTAAGGAGGCAGTTTTGACACATGAGAACCTGAACAAAAGAGGCTTTCACCTATGTTCCAGGTGCTTTTTGTGTGAAGAGCAAGGAGAGACAGTCAACCATCTCTTCTTACACTCTTCTTACACTGCAAGTGGACAACCCAGCTGTGGCAAATGTTCACAAATATGAGAGAGATTAAATGGGTGAAACCAGGAAGGATCAAACAGGTTTTGAAGTGCTGGAATAGAGATGGAAATGCAGGAAGAAAGGAGGAGAGATGGAAGATTGTCTCATCATGTATATGGTGGACAGTATGGCTAGAGAGGAACCAGAGATGTTATGAAGGAGAGCAGAGCAACATACAAAGATTTAAGCTTAATTGTTTAGCTCTGTATTATTTTTGGTGTAAACAAGTAGTCCTAGACAGCTAAGAAGTAATCAACACAACTATAGATTGGCTGTAACTTGGTAGGTATAGGATCCTATGTAATTACAACACTTTTGGAGGGGAACTACACTTTTGAGGTAGTATACCTGTGGATAAATATAGACTAACTGTTACATTTCTCAAAAAAAAAAAAAAAAAATTGTCACTGGGAGGAAGATTCATACTTATCAACTGTGTTAGATGCCCTCCTCACTTGCATAATATATTTGTTTCCAATTTCCATTGGAGTTATTAAAAGACTAGACATCATTAGAACATCCTTTTTGTGGCAAGGAAATAAGGAGAAGATAGGTTTTTATTTGGTTAAATGGAAGGCCTCATCAGTGAGCAAGAAGAAGGGAGGACTGGAAATCAGGGACCTAGAGTTTTAGAACAAGGCTTTAAAAATTAAATTGCCTTGAAAAGACACACAAGAAGATCATATATTATGAGGAAGAGCCATCAAAACAGAATATGACGAAGAGGACGGGTGGATGACCAATGAGGTCAATACCCCTTCTGAGGTCAGTTTGTAGAGATCTATCAAGGCCCAATGGCCTGATTTGAAGAACAACTCTTCCATTAAAGTTGCAGATGGTAGTAAAACTGTGTTTTGGAAGGATGTATGGCCTGGAACAGAAAGCCTCCAAGACAGATTTTGTGACATTTTCAACCTAGTACATCACCAACATAAAATAGTGGCAGAACAGTGGTCAAACCAGGGATGGGATATTACCTTTAGAAGAATGCCTAATGACTGGGAGCTGAATAGGGTGACTAAATTTAACAATCTTTTGGGAAGTTTTGGTGGCTTACAGGAAGGGGTAAATAGAATTTGGTGGAATGGACACAGCAGTGGTGCATACAAAGTTAATGTAGCCTATAAAGCTTTGAACCAAACAAATCATTATATTGAAGAATGGTCCTGGAAGCACATATGGAAGAAGATAACATATTAAGTTTCTAGTTTTGTTTGGAGTCTGGCAAGAGAAGTTGTACTTACTCAGGATAACTTGATGAAACAGGGATTACTCTTTGTCCCAGATGTTGTTTGTGTGGGGAAAACATCATATATGGTGAACCATATTTTTCTCAATTGTAAGATAACAGAACATATCTGGAGGATGTTCTTAATCTTAGTGGCATCACTTGGATAATGTTTCGCAAGATTTCTCAAACATTAGCAAGTTGGGAAGAGATGGGATGTGAGGCAAAGACAGAGGAAGATAGAGAATTGTCCCAGCTTGTATTTTTGGACAATTTGGAAAGAAAGAAATTCCAAGTAGGTAGCCACACTGATTACAAGACTCGTTCTTGAAAACCTCCCAAACATAAATATTTGATGACACTGTTTACTGAGTTTATTATCGAATTGTTAATTGACTTCTGAGTACATGAAACACCACAACAAAAGCTGAGACACTGGTAAACTTGACCCACGACTTCTGTACCACATATAAAAGCTGAGAACACATCTTTTAGGTCATCTGGCACAATAGTAATGTGGAGGAAGCCATTTAATAACATTTTGTAAAGCTTGGGATTCATCCAGAGTTCTTCTTTTTCCTTTCTTTTATTGATTTTTATATATTTGAGATTTATTCGAGTTTTGTTCTAGTTTTCTACCATGACGATGTGTAGCTAAATTCTCTAATTCTAGAGCAATGGTCCTGCCTTAATGTTGATATACAAATGTTAATTAGACGGGTTTAATTTATCATATTGGCTTAGTTGCGCGGACTCTTCACTTTTGATGCCCCACCCGTCTCGGATTCTTCAAAAATACACTACTTTTGGCGAATCCGACACGCACCGTTGGCATTTTTGAAGAGTCCGAGCAACATAGCATATTGGTTTGTTTATCATATCCTGAGTTTAATTAGTTGATTGTCTGGCCAACAATTAGCTACTACCTATGAATCTTGAGTTGACTTTAAAAAGGAACTTCTTGATTGCAATAGGATTGAATAGCACATTCTTGAACCTAGCCATCAGGGAATCAATTCGCAAATAAGGATAGAAATAAATATATTTGTCGTGCTTAGTCAATTAGTGCAAGAAATCATTACTATATTATTTTACCTGAAATCTCATAGAAACATAGAGCCTAGAATAAACTAAACAGGCAAGTAAAAATTGATGAAATTATATGAGTAATGTTATTCTTGAAGGTTAATAACAAGATAAATCAACAAGTCGAATTAATTGAAGAATTCAACAGGTTGTTCAATAAAACCATAACTCTAAAATATTTTCTCCCATTGATATCCAATAATCATTCAAAGTATGTTAATCAATTATTTTCAGTATCCAATAATCACAATGACTTGTGATTATCTAGCAACTAAACTAAACTAATTCTAATTATCTTGACAAGAAAAGGTTCAAACGATCCGCATATATGTTGTGTATGCATTTGAGGGAAACACATCATATGGATATGCTGGACTCTTAGAGGTTTAACATTGACTCTCATATGACCTTGCTAGTATTACGATCGTTTAACAAAATGAAAGATAAGTAGTGAAAAGGAAAGAGAAAGTGATAAACCTGAGTTTGTTTTTGTAGTTGTCAACTATTTCTTCCTTTTCTTCTTTTGTGAAGTACCAAATAACACTTGGAATGACAAAATATGAAAGCTTTCGGCATATGGGGCAAGCCCTCAGTGCAGAATTAACATCCATCCCAGAGGAAGAACTGCCACGCCAATTCCTTATACACGATACGCAAAACGGATGATCACACTCAGAAAGGATCCCAAACTTCCTCTCAGCTGCTGTTGACTTGGAAAGAACACGTTCAAGGCATACACTGCATTCTATTTCTTGACTGCGCTTCAATAAATCAAGGTGCTTTTGCTTGTTCTCACATGTTTTTATATGCTCCTCTCTTTCCTCAGCCCTGAAAGGATGCAAGCAATGCTTTCCGCAGGTTGGACACATATCTCCATGAACACGAGGACACTTTTCTCCCCGAGGACAATTACCAGCAGCAGCAAAAGCACAGATTGACCGATCAGCTGGATTATCACTGTTTAACTCAATCATGTCATCAATCTCCAATGCATCTTGAAGCTCCGACTTTTGGTTCCATGCTGGTTGGCTGGAAGCATCATAAGGTCTGCTTGAAGCTAAATACTCAGTAGAAATACCTGGCACAACATCTGCATTATGTGCACCCATTCCAGGAGGCACATTGGTAGGTGCAGAACTTGAAAGCAGATATTGTTGAGGTTGTGCTGAAGATTGAGCTGAAGGCTGTGATCGAGACAGTTTAACATGATCATATCTACACCTGCTTCCATAAGCACAAGCTCCTTTTTGGTAGTAGGTGCATACCTGCAACAATGATCCAAGGGAAAACAATCAGAAAGTAAAGAATCAATTAAGCCTTGATCATCAAACTAAATTGTCAAGAATGTTACATTATTAGAAGGATTGTTCCAATCATGTGAAAACTCACAATGATCCCCCTTCAGACATGCCCCATGTGCAAAGAACTTGCAAAGAACCCTGGAGAAAAATTAGAAGCACATGTGTGATTTATATAATATGGCCATCTAGAAGAGAATCACCAAACAAATAGAACTACGATTAATTGAAAGTAACAATATACTTTGTCAATGGAAATATTAAGGTAGATAGTTAACGTAAAATAACAACTAGTGTCAATTTACCTCTTCAAATATTAACTTTTATATCGCTTATCAGTAAAAGAGAATGCCCTTTTTAAAAAAAATATATATATGGATACACATCATAAACAAACAATGAAATGTTTTAAACAACCACTTAAATTTAATGACCAAGATAATAATGAAAACACCATCAATTTCCTTGAAATTACTCATCACCATCAAATAAGACAAACATCAATAGCATATAATCGGAGTTTCTTGCAGTCTATTTACAGAAAATATCATAAGCACCACAAACACAAAGTACTACAAAACTATATATCTACCAATACACTGAGTTAATTTTGCAATCAAACGGTTGAAAACCGTATAAGCATGTTAAAAATGTAAACAAGCATATGGAACATTCTCATATGTGACTAGGGAAACAGAATAGCAGTCAATCTTTAAATTGTGTATGATTTCCCATAAACTAAAGCAGAAATCCACTTTCAAATGATACAAAGTATTATATTCAATCCTCTATATCAATCAAATGAAAAAGCCAAATCTAGTGCTCCATGATTAAATAAGAAAATATTTCATGAAGGCCCCTGCTTCAAGAATAATCATTAATTGCACCAATAAAACTTGTGTGGGCACCAAATGTAGCGGCTGCAGGTTTCCTTGTCATAAACAAAAAAAATAAACTTGAGGTAAAAAAAGAGGGCAAAACAAAACTTTCTATAATTAGTTGTTCCATGATGATTCCCAAAAAAAATCTTTTAGCTAAACTTAGGAATCACCCATTAAAGTTAAGAGGTTAAAACGAGACGGCGAGAAAATATTCAGATGAGTTTCTGATAAATCACCATAATTACAACATAGAATCCCTGAGAATGTTGAGGATTATTACACAACAATAGCAGGATGGATTGATGATATAGATAAAAACAAACAACGGGACCCTAATCAAAATCAAAATAAAAAATGCACCTTTTGGACATGGCTTCCACCTTTGCCTCTGAGTTCTGACAGTCCAACCCTGAGGTGGCGGTTGGATTTTCTTTTTACTTCTACTTTGAAATATTAGGTTTAATAAAAAAAATTATTGTAATTCCCCCTTTTACACCATTGTTCTATAGTCTAGTTTTAAAAGCAGTAATTCTTAAATTTTAAAATTAAATTATCTAAATACCCTTTTAAATTACCTAGTCATAAATGTTTTTTCCTCCTGGTATCCATTTTAATTACTAATTAATCTTATTTGAAAAGTTATTGTTCAATTGTGTGTGGGTAATTATTAATTTTTTGTATCGGTTAAAAAGTTGCAACATGTATTTGATTTATGTGTTTGTACTAGAATGAGTTTATACATGTGTATATATAAAATAAATTGTTTCTTCCTATGATTGGTCCAAAAATTAAAAAAAATATATGTGTACGTTATTGTGAGTTTTTTAAATTTGATGTTGTGGACAATATAAAAAATAAATTGTATTTAGCAAAGTTACATTGTTAATTTTTTTTTTCCTATATCGACTACTAATATATAAGTGGCAATAAGCACACATTTGGACGTCGGCATGTATATTTTAGCTATGTGCTTCACTACAAATTCAACTACTTGGCTTTTTGGTTGGAGCTTGACATTTTACGTTAAGGTCTATAGTTCAAACCTTATTGGCAACATTATTTATTATTTATTTTATTGTTCATTTATTTGCTCCTATGTTGTTATATTATTATTTATTTTATTGTTTATTTTGCTCCTATGTTGTTATATTAATTATTTTTTACAAAGTTTAGGGCATTTTCCTTCTAAATTTTTATATAATTAATTTATTCCGCAAAAATATTTAGGATTTGAATGTACTTTTCTAAGAGTTTAGTTAAATTATTTAATTTGATTAATTTTTAAATTTAAGCTATGTAAAAAGTGAAAGCACAATAATTAACAACCTAAAAATTTGAAAAACATATTAAAATGTGATTAACTCTCGAAATTTCACATGTGCCACATAAATTGGGACAACATGAGTAACATATATTATTGGGAAACTTGCATAAATATACTATAATAAAAAAATATTTACCATTTATAGCAATAATATATTTTTTTGCACTTGATCACTTTTAATACATTTATTCACTTTTAATACATATTATAAAGAACAATTTATTATTCACATATAATACAAAATTTATTGATGGATAATACATTTATCACACATTTTAATACACTTATAATACAATGTGTCAACTTCTTACCAAACAACCATAATATATTTTTTAAAACAGTTATAATACATATATATTGCATACTTAATTCACTTTTTATACATATTGCAGATTTAATATAGTATTGTTATAAATGGTAATAAATAAAAAGTATCGCTAAAATCAGTAATTATTTAGTAAAAGGCACCCATCCAAGTAATTTGTCCTATATTATTTAAAAAGTACTTTAAGAGTACTATACAACATAAAGTATTTAAAAACATATTAAAAATTTTATTAATTTTTGAAATTTCACATGTACCACGTATAAATTGGGACATGGAAAATAACATATAATAGTTTAAAATTACGTACTTCAAATATATTAAAAATTGATTAACTCTCAAAATATCATATGTGCCACATATATTATTTAAAAACTACGTTTAAAATATTAGAAAAATAATTAACAACAAAATCATAAAATTAAAATAATATATATTGGGTCCGAACTTGTCCAAGCTTTTGTATCTAGTAGAGGTAATACGTGTTAACATGAACCTTTTCATCTGATTGTTTTTTCTTTATGCTCTATTTTTTTTAGTATATTATTTACCTTTATACATTTTTTGATATTTAAGATAGTGTTACTTTTGTATTAAATGAAGGATTAAATGATTAGTGATCTTTTTACCGTACATATTTCTAAAAACTAAATACATACATGCATGCATACATACATGTAGGTATATATATATATATATATATATATATACCTATACCTCACGTGCGTTTCACATGGTTGCCTCGTCTTGTGATGCCTACAATTGTGAAACATTAAGCATACTTATTCGTCATAATATATCGTTGTAATTATTTGAACAGACCCTTATACCTAATTTAATAGTGAATTATATGCATTCTACCATTGTTCAATATATTGAATATGTAAGCGAATACTTTATATGGATGTCTATCAGATACCAAATATTAGTTTCTAAACATTACTCCATCACGCCCGACTAATTGGCTTGAATTAGATGCATGACACTTGGGGACAAGCTCTAAATACGATTTAAATATGTAATTTTGCTCGAAGGAACATTTGGTACTGGTTATGAAGCCATCCAGAAATACACGATACCTTTTTGGAGTTTCAAGTCATTTGTATCATAATTATCAATATCTAAGTCTATACAATAATTGTATTTTCTTCATAAATTGCATAGTGATGGTCAACTCATCTCTTCTTCAACCGAACCTATCAAATACAACCAGTCACATTTTCGTTAGCTTTATGTAATGTGTGGTTTTTGTTCCTAATTGATTACGCTAAAACAAAGATAGCAATCATCTCTTACCTAATACTTTCTTGTACACAATATTTATTGTATATGTCCTTGTCGTCGTATCTGGTTGTTCAGTCATAACTAATACTTTTGTCGTGGTCATTGAGATTCCTCTTGATAGTGATATATATAGTTGTCCATGGGAGAAAACATGTTGCGAAAGATATAAACCAACAGTAGGGATTGTTTGACCTTGAGATTTATTTTTCATCATTGCAAAATATAGACGTATTGAAAATTGCTTCGAAATAAATTTAAAAGGATATCCTTCGTTCTCAGGCGGTGATGATTGAATTCTTGGTATAAACACCTGCTTTGTAAGTGGGTCTTTGAGATTCATCAATTCGAACCATTGTAAAGACGAAATCACCCTTACCCAGTTGATGGATAATCAATTTGGTAACTATTTTTACCTTTTTATAATGTCTAGCTAAAATCCCAATTCTTGGGGTGTGATTATGTGATTATGGGCTGATTTAGCTTATGGTTATTGCTAATTGTTAGTTTAAATGTTATTTAAAAGTGAGTTTAGTCATTAATTATGATTTAATTTAAGAATTGTAGTTGCAAATGCAGTTCTACCTTTGTGTTCTTGGCTTGCTCGAGAGAGAGGTTTTAAAACTAAGGTTTTTGATTAATGGTTTGTGGATATTGAGTTGACCTGGGTTCAGCTCGATAGAGTGAATCCTAAACCAAATCCCACACATTCAGCTTAAGAGAGTGAATGTATTAAGGTGTGGGCTTCTCTTATTTTGCATGCTTGTTGATGTTCGAGAGAAATCAACTTGATTCGGGGTAAATTGTTCGAGAGAAAATTTACCTCCACTATAGCCTAGCCTACTCACTAATATCTAGTTATTTACTAATAGTTGCAATTATCCATATGTCTTTATTGCCTATAATCAATCACATCCCAAAAACCCGTCTCATTATTGTTAATTCGTATTGTTTGTGACTGATGTTTGTAGTTGATAATCAAAACCAAAACCCTTATTTGACATTCGTGTCACCCCTTAGTTTGAATGATGTCTTTATTCGATAATTTTTATTCATATGACTAATTTGACCACATTCTCACTTCCCAATTGAATTTGAAACACGTACCGCTCCCTGTGGGATTCGACCCCAACTCATTTAGTTAGGTTTTATACTGATTATTGATCATTAACGCTTATAATTGGATGAACTGTCTTTGAAATGTTATTAATCAGTGACCCCTTTAAATATATGACGGCTTGTAGTTTTTTTGACTTAGAAATTTCTACTAAAGGTCTCAGCCTAACTAACGGGTGAGCCTCTATTGTTGCGTCCTCTTGGTGCTAAATAATACTGATGAGTGGTAGATTTGCACTCATTTGAGGCCTATTTAGCTCAATAATTAGTGTCCTCAATGCCTAATTTTGTCCTATTCTAATAATATTTTGATGATTTACTGTCGTGAAGGATAATGGACAAGGCAAGGATAAATGTTTGAAAGAATGGCCAAAAGTGTGAAAAGAAGTATAAAATTTACATTGATGATCGCCAAGAAAGAAAGGTGGATCGCCTAGTGAGCATAACCTCACCTAAAGTGACAGTGTACAACACTTCTGTCTATCGAGACAAGTTGGTGAAACACAAAAGGAAAGGTGATTCTCCGAATGAGAAAGGCGACCTTGCTAACCATCGCCGAAAGCAACAGTGCAAGGAGGAAAATCAAAGCTTTAAAGGCGAATCAAGGTGGTACTTAGTGATTCATTGAATGTGAAAGATAGACTTAAATGAGTTCATTGACTGAGGTTCAAACACTTGAAGCCTAGAGCAAGAGAAGGAGACCTAAATCATGATTTGGCAATTTGCTGAATAAGCACGGCGAGCCCGACTAATGTCGCTCAAAGGGTAGAGTGTTGAGTTTTTGGGCCAAATTTTGGGAAACTATAAAGGAGAGAGAAAGAAGAGAGTTGCCTTTAGAGTGAGAAATTATACTTTTGGGAGAAATTCTTTACCTTGTGAAGAACACTTTATAGTTTGGGGGGGTTTCAACTTTGCTATTGAATTTGACAAATTAAAGTTGAATCTAAAATGGGTTCGGTTGTAGTTGTTTAATTTTATATTACTCATAGCCGCTTTCATAGAAGGTATAATTTCTTTACTTATTGTGATGGATGGCTAAAACCCCAAGATCTAGGGGTGCAATTATAGGGTTGGGTGTTTATTTAATGTAGGGCGTATTGTGTTATGCTCTATTTTTCTAGTGTTCATACATGAACTTGGGATAATTAACATGGGGATAAATTATGGGTTAAGGTTGCAAATTTAATTTCTACTTATGATCTTTGGTTGATGCTCGAAAGAGATTGATTGGAGTGGGTAGTTAGTCCGCTACTAGCAATTTAGGTTAAATGTCTATAAGTTGCTTGAAAATAGAGGATATGGGTCGGATCTATTTGCCCTATTACTGCATCGAAAGAGAGAGTAGAGTAAGGTATTGGGTTTCTTAGATTGACATTTAGAATAGACCGAAAGGATATTCTATGCAAGGATGCTATGAGATCGAAAGAAGATTAGTGTCATTGAAGATGACCTAGCCTATTAATGAATGTTCATCACTATAGAGCAACATAATTACCCCCTATGTGACATTGATTTCCAATTCCTGCACCCCTAGATTGCTTGTTACTTCTTGAATTTTCCATAATTTTAGTTTAATTGTGACAATATATAACCCAATCTTTGCATTAAATTGGTGGAATCATCCACCCACTTATTTTTACTACTACAAATGAATGATTTTACAATCCAAATTTCTTGATAAAATTCCCTATGATATACCATTCCCTATGGGATTCGACTCCGACTCTTCATTGGTATTTTTATTGAATACGACTGTTGTCCCTTGTGATTGATTGTAAAGAGGACATTTGAGCGTTAACAAAAATGGCACCGCTGCCGGGGAGCGGTGGTTAAGATTTTATTTGAGAAATTAGTTTGTAAATTTGTTTAGTTGTAGTAGATTGTTGTTTTGTGTTATCGACTGATATGTAGATATAATATAATGAGTGACCATGGTAGTGACGCTAATAATAACTATGGTCAAAACAAAAACATGGGTGATTTGAATGATATGCATGTGAATATTGTTCAAACCACGAAATCTATCTGGATACCTCCTATAATCGGGAGGAATGTGTTTCACGTAATCGAACAATGCTATAATTTCCCTAACTAAGAGGAATGTTTGGGGGTTTTGCTCCTGAAGATCTCCACGAACACCTTAGGAATTTTGTGGAGGTGTGTGGACCATTTGTGTTCAAGAACATCTCTCAAGAATCTGTGAGGTCGAGGTTATTCTCGTTCTCTTTGACGGGTGAAGCTTCAAGATGGTTGACAGAATTACCAAATGACTCTATCACTTCTTGGGAAGAGTTTAAACTTGGTTTTTGTTCAAGAAACTACTTTTATGATGTCCAACACATGGTGTTTCTGATGATTTGCTGCTGCAATACTTCTATTGTTGCCTTGATTTAGTCAATAAAGGTGGCACTGATTAGTTAGTTCAAGGAGGATTAATGAGACAACCGTATGATATAGATGCTTTGTTGCTAGATGACATGACCAAAGTGAACCGAGTATGGCATACTAGAGAGAATCATTTCCCTACTCTACAACTGAGCATGAGTAAGGAACAAATCATGAAGGACAATGAATAAGATGAGAACATTGTCAAAATGATGACCCAACTCGATTTATTGTTTAAACATGTCATGGGAGGTGGACTTAGATCGTTGAATGCGGTTGGAACTAATAGTGGGCACTGCCCGGATGATGCCGAATTTGAGGCATTATATAATGAAAAAGTTCAATATTTGGGAAACCAAATAGGGGTTCTCACACCAATTATCAACGACATTGTGGGAACCAAGGTTGGAAGAAGGATCGAGATAATGGTTGGAGAAATTGGCGAGGTTGAAATTGGAGAGATAGGGAGGCTGACAAAGATCGATATGTTCCTCCCCATGATCATCAATGACCAAAAGACCCAACTGGGTCAAAAGGAAACTGAACTAAGGAAATGCTCACAAGGATCTTTAATAAGGTTGAAGGATCCGACAAAATGTTGAAGGACTTGAAAAATGACTTCATCACTTTATCTCAAACATTGACCTCTCATTCGCTATCTATCATGTAGCTGGAGACCTAATTGTGCCAGATCTCCACTCATCTCAATCCAAGGAAAAAGGGAACATTGCTTAGCACTATCCTAAATTCCAAAAATGAATGTTGAGGAAATGAGAACTATGTCGTGCCATGATGTTAAATAAGACACTTCTTAGGAGGTAGCCCAAGTCTTTACTTTTGTTTTTATTGCTTTCAATAGTGTGTGTTATGAGTAGGGGTGTACAAACCGAACCATAAAGTCAAACCGAACCGATGAACCAAGTCAAACCGAGAAAAAAAACCGACTTATGGTTTGGTTTGATTGGTTTGGCGTTGAAAAAAAAAACCGACCATTCTTGGTTTGGTTTGGTATGGTATTAATAAAAAAAAAGTCAAATCGAATCCAACCCAAACCGACATGATACATATATAATTTTAACTTTTTATACATAAAAATATTTATATAATCTATTTTGTAAATATTTTAAAATTAGTTTTATTAATCTTCAATATGTACAAATTAGATATATATTCAGATTTGGGCTTATAACTTGTAATTGGCGAAATGATCCAAGCCCAATATAAACCTAAAAGTTAAAACTCTAGAAACTAGTCATATTCTCATTTTTCACTTTCCACTTTGCAATCTTTCCACTTTCCAGAGAGCTGCTCAATCTTCATTTGCTCATTCTTCTCATTCATCCGCTCGTCTGTAGATAGTCAGGTATATTTTTCTTTTTCTTTTTCTTGCAAATGTATATTTATCAATGAAGTTCGGCACTTACTTTTTCTTGCAAATGAGTAACTTTATTTTGAATCGTTGTTGACTGCTGCTACAAGTCTTATTTTTTTTGTGTTTTGCTTCCTTAGATGGAGAATATGGTTGGAATTGATGTAGAAATGATTATCGACAGTCCTCCAGTTGTATCAATACCTCAAAAGAAAGGTAAAAGCACTCCTCATCTCCGCACTCCTCCTAAAAAGCAAAAAGAACAACTCCAATAGATTCCATTCCTACAGATGGTAATACTAGGAGAGAAACGTCACAGATTTGGGATCACTTTGCTAAATTTATTGCTAAAGGAGGTAAACAAAGAGCAAAATGTAACTATTGTGTAAAACACTTTGCTGCTGAGACAAAAACAAATGGAACCTTTGTATTGTGGTCACATTTAAATGACAAATGTCTCAAATCTCCCTTTAGATTTGTTGATAAAAGGCAAACAACTTTGAAATCTGTCCCAATCAAAGTAGGGGGACAAGAAAATGGAACAAGTTCTATAGAAAAGGTTGTGTACATTGTGGAGGATATCAGGAGAGCCATCGCTGAATTTGTCATTATTGATGAACAACCATTTAAAGTTGTTGAAGGGGAAGGTTTTAAAAAATTGATGGCCAAAGCTTTGCCTAATTTTGAATTACCTTCACGGGTAACTGTGGCTAGACATTGTTTGAAGATCTATCAAGAAGAGAAAGATAAGCTTAAAAAACTTGTCAAGAATCAACATATATGTATTACTAGTGATACATGGACATCACTTCAAAATTTGACTTATATGGTCGTGACTGCTCATTGGATTGATGATGAATGGAACTTACAGAAAAAAATTCTTAATTTTTTCCAAACTCCGGATCATAAGGGTGAGACTATAGCTAAAGGTATTGAAGCATGTTTGTTGGATTGGGAAATTGAAAACTTGTTTACAGTGACTCTAGATAATGCATCTGCTAATGATGCTGCCATTAAGCATTTGAAGGCATGTATTGATGATTGGAAAGGGGTCATATTGAGAAATGAATTTTTACATGTTAGATGTAATGCTCATATTTTGAACATAATTGTAAAAGAAGGTTTAGATGAACAAATTGAGCCAATTTCTCGCATAAGGAATGCAGTGAAATATGTCAAGTCTTCTGCTTCTAGGTTTGCCTCTTTCAAGTTATATGTTGAGAAGACTAAGCTAGACACTCATGGTCTATTAAGTCTTGATGTTGAAACTAGGTGGAATTCTACATATACAATTTTAGAAACTGCTGTAAATTTTGAAAAGGCCTTTGCAAGAATGTACGTGGATGATCATAACTATCGAAAGTATTGTCTTCAAAGTGAATTGAAAGGACATCCAACTACAAATGATTGGCAGCTTGTGAAAGGTTTTATAAAGTTTCTTAAAATCTTCTATTAGTCTACTTTAAAATTTTCAGGGTGCTTATATGTTACTTTTAATATATTCTTCCATGAATTTTTTAATGTTCGAAGTTCTATATTGAAGTACTCTTGTAGTGAAGATCTTATTTTGATTGATATGGCTGGAAGGATGAAGGTTAAGTTTGATAAATATTCGGAGAATATTGAGAAACCTGAGAATTTGAACATATTGTTGTTCATTGCTATTGTGTTGGATCCTAGGTATAAGATGTGATATGTCAATTTTATTCTTAGCAAATCATATGGCTTCTTATTGGGAAAATTAAAGGCAGATAATGTGGAAGGTGTCTTGAAACGTTTGTATAATCACTATAATTATTCTTCGACTGAAACTTTTACAAATAACATTGGAGGTGACACTAACATGATGGGTGAAGTTGATGATATATTGCATTCTCAATGGGAGAAACATTTAGAAAATGAGGAAAACATTGAAAAAAAATCTGAGCTTGATCAATATTTGATAGATAATGTAGAGAAGCCAAAAGATTTTAATATCTTGACTTGGTGGAAAGCTTCATCGAATAGATATCCAACTATTTCAAAAATGGCAAGGGATGTTCTTTCTATTCCCGTGTCCACTGTTGCATCTGAATCAGCCTTCAGTACAGGTGGTCGTATTCTTGATTCATATCGAAGTTCTTTATCACCAAAGACAGTAGAAGCTCTTATTTGCACTCAACAATGGATACGGTCACCTTCTAAAGAATGGAAGGTTCAAGATTATTTGGAGGAAGTTCAGAAAATTGAAGAAGTTGAAAAAGGTAATTTACTAATTTAATTCTTAATTCTCCATCTTTGATATTAATTTTCTACTTTGAAAACAACTTTATGCTAGTTGCGATCTAACAAAGTTGAGTTGACAAATGATTCAATATCTAATTACTCATTTATGTGCTAATAATTCTTTTCCTTTCAGAATGTCCAGGTGCTCCTTTGAGTATCGATTAGTTTAATGAAATAGCTTTTTGTAAATCTTTTGATATATAGGTATTTCCTTTCCCTTTATTGAAATGGCGTTTTATAGTTCTTTATTATCTAACAAAGTTAATTTAAAAGGCTAGTTACTTGTTCACCTGCTGATAATTTTCTTTCTTTCAGAATGCATGTCTAGGTGACCTTTTGAGTATATATTAGTTTGGATGAAGAAAATATGCAGCTGGATCATGGTAGTTGAAGATTATTGGAGTAGCTTAGCAGTTCTTTTGTTGGGTTTTTAAGAGGATATTTTACAAACATAATGTGAAGTGCTGTGTTTTTAATTTTCAATGTTAAATAGACTTATTTTTTATAAGATATTTGCTCCTGCTGATCATGTGAGGATTTTGATAATCAAAACTTGTAGAAATCAGATTGAAATGAAATGGTTATTGAGCAGTTGTTAGGATGATGGGTTATTGAGTAGTTGTCAGGTGGTGTTTCTCTTTGTATCTTCTTCTATCTCGATGTGTTGTCTTCTGATGTTATAAAATCCTCATTCTGTGGTTGTTTGCTTTAGTTTGCTGTTGGGTTGATGATGTCTTAGCGTGATGGGTATTGTTTCTTAATTGTTCTTAGTCGTTTCCTTGAGTCGGCATAATATCGAGTTAAAAACTTTGAAGATTCGTGGTCTGTTGGCATTTTTATGCTACTTTTTTGAGGTTTTTGCTTTATTGCTCCCTTTCCCGGGTCTGCTGCTTAATTCTGTGATTGGGTCTAGTCGAAGCTTGTGGGTTTGCAGCTGGTATTGGTATTTCTTGGCTACTCTTTTGAGTTCTGTTTTTAATTAGCTCTAAGCTTGCCGTTCCAATGCACATAATTTCATATGTGCAATTGTGCATTGACTAACATATTCAATTGATGCCACTTAATGACATTCAGGTAGAAACTACAATTGTCACTTAACCAATTGAGTATATACATGCATTTATGTACCTATCAATACATATGGAGCCATAAGAGGAAAAAAAAACACTTGCATTCCACTTACAATAGTGAATGACTCTACCAAAGAGTTTAAGTAATTTGTTTGACAGCCAATAGATATGTGTAACATATGAAATGATTATGTCTGCATTAAATTGGCCAGAAACCAAATAGTTGTCCAAATGTAGAATAAAGGCTATTCTTGTACTAAAAAAACCTCTAGCTTGTACGAAGATGGATAGATGAATATTGACTTCTCCTATTGTAAAACCTAAATACTCTTTAAAAAAACCGATAAAACCGATAAAACCGAAAGAATCGAATAAAACCAAAACCGAAAAAACCGATTTATATTGGTTTGATTTGGTTTATAAACTTAATAAACTGACATAATTGGTTTGGTTTTTTTTTTATAAAAAACCAAACCAACCCGACCTATGTACACCCCTAGTTGTGAGTGCAGGTTGAGAAGAAGTTAAAAGGTTGAAGAATGGAACAATAGGCGACGCCAAAACTAAAATGGTCAGATGCCGCTGTCGGGGCATCTATTGTGCCCAATATTTGATTTTTGACCTCCACGCCACGCACTGTTACAAAATGAGAACGAGCATCGGGTTTCCAATTTGCATTGAATTCTCGAACCACACTAATATTGCACTCTGTTAGATTTGGAAAGATGAATCCCGTGTGCAACTCTTATAGGCGACGCATAATGCATGGGAACTCCCTCTCTAATTGGACGTCATCAAGTATCACATCCGAGAAGTACTTGGCTTCGATGTGTGATTTATACCACTTTTTCCCCTCAGTTGTGACTGCCTTAGCCCCGTAACGTTGTCTCTTCCCTCGTGGGACTACGGGTGCTGGGGGAATGGTTGTGCCTGTCCTTACTCTCTTACGGCTGCTAAGCGCAACCATTTTGCCAGACATTTGTGTGCTAGACATGATATCCTACAATGAGATAATTACAATTTTAGGTAATGTGATCCAATCATGAAAAATTTACCCCCCACTTATTTTGAAGCACATATATCACAACCAACACGGTACTCAGACTTTCCAATGTTGTTTTCAGCATACTATTCACACACCCACTCAATTCAGCAAGTTTTTTTTTTATAAAACTTTTGCTACTCAAGAATTCACAAATGCCCAAATTTTAACCCAAACATGCAATGGAACCCCTTTCACATTCCACCCCCAATACGCTAGACCAAGTTTCTAAACAAAGAACAATCAACTTCCACAAGAATTTCACCTAAATATCACATGATTACAAGCCCTAACCTCAACAATTTAACTCACATAAAGTATATGGAGAGAAAAAAAACATACATGTCGTGCTTAGAAGAAGGGAAATTGAAGAACTTGATAATGATCTTCCAACTTCATGACATGGATTTGATTGAGGAAGAGAGTTATGGTTGAAGGGAAGGTGTGTAATTCGTGCTTATTTCTTGGAAGAATGGGGAAAACTGCTGATTTTAGGGGTTAAAAGGGAATGGGGGTTAGGTTTTACCATATAAGTCGGGTAAAACCCGATTGTTTAATGAAAAGGAAGAAAAACTTACCAGGTCCGTGACGTGGAGCTGTCTCGGACACCCCTTACACTCTCAGCTTTCACCACGTGGGAGGTCATGTGATTGGTGGAATCAGTCCGTGATGAGCTTAGGTCACGGACTCCACTATTAGACCCTTCTCGTTGTCATAATTCCCAGAACAAGGTCCGTGATGCGAAGCACTCACGGCCTTCCCTTGTACTTTTGAGCTTTTTATTTTGGCGACCCACACCATGCATTAACAAGTCCGCGACGCGGGCAAGTCGCGGACTCTACTATTTTTCACCCAATTTTTTTTCATACAAATTATAACTTTTAAAATAAATAAACAACCCTATGACTCCAAATAAACAAAACTAACCTATCAAAACAAAATACAAAGAAAATATCCTCTAGAGTACAAAGTCCCGGGTTGGCTCCCGAGTTGGGCCTGATTTAATGTCGCGGCACGACTCAGCTCCCCATCATTCATTGCTTAACTCTAAAATATCTTCTTCTCGATCCACATCTTGTCCGAAGTAATTCTTCACCCTCTGACCATTCACTATGAATGTGGATTGTTTTCCTTCATTCCATAACTCCACAGCTCCGTGTTCTGTCGTGTGCACCACCTCAAATAGTCCGCTCCATTTTGACTTCAACTTACCTGGAAACCACCGCAATCTAGAGTTAAACAACAATACCTTTTGACCAGGCTTAAAGAGTCGAGGCACAATATGCCTATCATGCCATCGTTTAGTCTTCTCCTTATAAAGCTTAGCATTTTCATCGGCATGGAGTCTAAATTCCTCCAATTCATGTAGCTGACCCATCATTTTTCTCCCATCTAGTTTCGAATCCAGATTCAACTTCTTCACTGCCCAGTAAGCCTGATGTTCTAATTCAATTGGAAGATGACACACTTTACCAAACACCAAGTGATAGGGAGAAGTCCCTATTAGTGTCTTATAGGCAGTCCTGTACGCCCATAATGCATCATCAAACTTAATTCATTGCCCAATCTTTCCTTTGGGCATTCACTATTTTCTGTAGAATCTGTTTCACCTCCCGGTTTGATACTTCTACCTGGTCACTAGTTTGAGGGTGATACACAGTAGCTACCTTGTGTCTGACTCCATATTTAGCTAAGACATTCTTTACCAATTGATTTATGAAGTGTGTCCCTCCATCATTGATTATTGCTCTAGGAGTTCCAAACCGAGTAAAGATATGCTTCTTCAGAAACTTCAGCACCAATTTCGCATCATTAGTAGGCAAAGCTACTGCCTCAACCCACTTGGACACATAGTCCACAACCACAAGTATATATTGATTTCCATCGAATAGAGAGAATGGTCCCATGAAGTAGATCCCCCATACATCAAATATTTCAACCTCCAATATATTATGCAAATGCATCTCATGTCGTCTGGAAATAGACCCTATCCTCTGGCATTGATCACAACTTTTCACATACCCTCTAACATCTTTAAACAGAGTAGGCTAGAAAAAACCTGATTGGAGCACCTTATGTGCAGTATGCTCACCTCCATGATGACCCCTATATGAAGACAAATGACAACTATCCATCACTTGTCTCATCTCAGATTCAGGCACACACCTCCTCATCATTTTGTCTGTCCCTTGTTTGAAAAGATAAGGTTCATCCCATATGTAAAACCGAGCATCATAAATCAGTCTCTTCTTTTGGTGTGTGGTTGCACCCGGTGGGAACAATTCACTCACTAAATAATTAACAATATTTGCATACCATGGTAGTTCGGTCACCTCTAACGCCAATAGTTGTTCATCAGGAAACTCTTCCCGGATCTGACCTTGCTCTCCCACATGTGACAAACTCTCCAATCTTGATAGGTGATTTGGTTTTCAGAACCTCTTCGATCCTTGATCTCTATGTCAAACTTTTGCAGCAATAGAATCCACCTAATTAATCGCGGCTTTGCATCCTTCTTATTGAACAGGTACTTGATAGTTGCATGGTCAGTATAAACAACAACTTTAGTCCCTACCAGGTAAGATCTAAATTTGTCAAAAGCATAGACCAAGGCTAGCATTTCTTTTTTTATCACTGTGTAGTTTGTTTGGGCTGCATCTAGTGTTTTGCTTGCATAATATATTGAGTGAAACACCTTCTCTTTCCTTTGCCCTAACACTGCTCCTACAACCACATCACTTGCATCACACATCAGCTCAAAAAGAAGCTCCCAATTTGGGGAAGTCGGGATTGGAGCTTCTATCAACATTTTCTTCAAAGACTCAAAAGCTTGAATGTATTTCTAATAGAATACGAATTTCATCTCCTTCTCTAGGAGACTGCACATGGGTCTTGTAGTCTTAGAGAAATCCTAGATGAATCTCCTATAGAAACCATCATGACCCAAAAAACTTCTCACCCCTTTTACAGAGACTGGGGAGGTAGCTTTTCAATGACTTCCACTTTGGCACGTTCAACTTCCATCCCTCTCTTTGAAACCTTATGGCCCAATACAATCCCTTTCTTCACTAGGAAATGACATTTTTCCCAGTTTAGGACGAGATTAGTTTCCTCGCATCTAGCCAGCACCCTATCCAAATTCTCTAGACACCTGTCAAAAGACTCCCCAAAGACTGAGAAGCCATCCATGAATATCTCCACAAAATCTGCAACCATATCATGAAAAATAGCAATCATGCATCTTTGGAAGGTGGCTAGAGCATTGCTTAGCCCAAACGACATTCGCTTGAAAGCATATGTCCCATACGGACAAGTAAATGTAGTTTTCTCCTCGTCCTCTGGTGGAATCACAATTTGGTTGTATTCTGAAAGCTATCCAGGAAACAATAATATTCTTGCCCAACTAACCTGTCCAACATCTTATCAATGAAAGGAACTGGGTAGTGATCCTTTCTGGTGGCCTTATTCAATTTTTTGTAATCCATGCATATTCGCCACCCTGTCACTATCCTGGTTGGAATCAGCTCATTCTTTTCATTGGTGATCACTGTCATGCCTTCATTTTTAGGCATACAGTGAACTGGGCTGACCCACTTGCTGTCTGAAATTGGGTATACAATACCCGAATCCAGCTATTTAATCACCTCTTTGCGCATCATATCTTTCATCACTGGGTTTAGTCTGTGTTGAGGTTGTACACTTGACTTGTGGCCTTCTTCCATAAATATCATGTGCATGCAAAAAGCTGGGCTGATGCCATGTATGTCAGCCATTTGCCAGCCTATCGCCTTTTTCCTCTTCCACAATATTTTTAGAGAGGCCTCAACATGTACTTCAAACAAAGCAGAAGAAAGGACTATAGGTAAAAAATCATTGACATCTAAGAATGCATACTTGAGATGAGAGGGGAGAGCCTATAACTCTAACTTTGGTGCTTCCTCAATTGATGGCTTGGGAGGTGGTCACAAGACTCTGTTTAATGGCTCCACAAACTTGAAAAACATACTCACATTTGGGACATCTAGAACGTTAGCCAACTCCTGGGCTTCAACATATCCCTCAATGTCTTGCCCAATTAACACTTTATCTAAAGGGTCTCGGGCTTCAACATATTTAGTTGCTATTTCCTCATCAATGACTGTAATTGCTGACAGCTCCTCATATATTGCAGGCAACTTCATTGCCTTATACACATCAAATACCTCTACCTTGTCATGAGCCCTCATTGTCAGTCTACCAGCCGCCACATCAATTAACGCACCACCGATTGCTAGGAATGGGCGTCCTAAAATAAATGGGATCTCTGGCTCAAAATCCAAGATGACAAAGTCTACGGGGAAAATCAGAGTTCCCACTTGGACTAAGATATCCTCAATAACACCATTTGGCCTTGCTACCGAACGGTCGGGTAACTGCAACATAATGGTTTTGTACTTGGGCCTTCCTAGTCCAAACTTGAGAAACATGGACGTAGGCATCAAGTTGATACTTGCGCCCAAATCGCACAACCCTATTGCCTCAATGCACTTACCAATTTTTATATGCACAGTAAAACTCCCTGGATCTTTCAACTTAGTTGGGAGACTATTCTGGATCCTAGAACTGCACTCCTCAGTGAGTGCCACTATTGTATACTCAGCCAATCTACTCTTGTTGGCTACCACATCTTTCACATATTTGGCATACTTAGGAATACCCTGCAACACATCAATCAAAGGAAAGTTAACATGTACTTGTTTGAGTAATTCAATAAACTTACCAAAACATTCCTCCTCTTTCTGCTTTTTGAATTTCTGTGGGAATGGAGGAGGTGGTTTTTCTTTTGGTTTCTCATTCACCCTTTGCTCACTTGGTTTCGCTTCATCTACCTGTTTTCCTTTTTCTTCAGCAGCTTTTGCCTTTGGCGTTAACTCCTCTAATGGATGACCACTACGAGTACTCACAACATTTACCTATTTTGGGTTTGGATAAGTATTTTCAAGCAAACCCCCTTGTGGTCGGGAATTTTAGGCACTAGCAAACTACCCAAACTGCTTCTCTAAATTCTGAGTCGCCAATTGATTGTTTCGAACATCTGCTGCCAATTTAGCTTTTGTCAGCCATGATTTGTTTTAGCACGTCCTCCACACTCATATCACCTTGCTTGGCAGCCTGCTAATTACCATGACCTTGCTGGTTTCCATGGCTTTGCTGATTGTATTGTTGTCCACTACCTTGTGACCTGTACTGGCTTGTCCTTGGTGTTGGTTTTGATTACCACCCTATGAAAAATTTGGGCGATTCTACCAGCTTGGGTTGTAGGTATTGCCATAGTTGTGGTGATTTCCTCCTCGCTGAGCATTACCTACAAAATGAACAGATTCTGGGTTTGCTCTGCATACCTTAGCATTGTGATCTCCACCTCTACATACTTCACACTAAGCTGGTGGTTGTTGCACCATATTACCTTGAGCTTACTGTTGTCCTAGTGATATATTGCTGAAATGAGTAGTCATCATATTTTGCATTGCTGAAATATGTGTAATCAAAGCTGTCACTGCATCCATTTCCAACATTCTAGCAGTCTTTGTACGACCATGTTAGCTCCTCCTCCATTCCACTCAGGATTACCTTGTGAAATTCTATTAAGCAATGTAAGCAACTCAGCATATGTCTTCTTTAAAGCTTGTCCACCTGCAGCAGAATCAAGTAAAATTTTTGTGTTTGGTTCCAACCCTTCAATAAAGGTATGGACCAACACTTCGTTAGATTGATGACGATGTGGACAACTTAACAACATGGACTTAAACCTGTCCCAAGCTTGGTACAAGTTTTCTCCTCCTTTCTGTCGGAAGCTTAATAATTCACTTCTCAGCTTGGATGTTTTCCCGGATGGGAAGAACCTTATCAAGAACTTTCGGGCAAGATCATCCCAAGATGTTATGGAATTTGCTGGCTCAGAGTTCAACCATCTTTTTTCTTCCCCTAGCAGAGAAAAGGGAAATAAGGTAAGCCTCACATAGTCAGAGTTCACTCCGGTTGGGGTGTATGTGTCACTGATCTCGAGGAAATTCTGAATATGCACTCGTAGGTCCTCATGAGATAGACTAGTGAACTACCCATTTGTGTGCAATAGTTGCACCATGTTCTGCTTCAATTCAAATCTCCACCAACTGCAGGTTTCTGAATACTTGAGGTAACATTGGTGATTTGTGGGATTGCCACATCTCTCACTTTCATTTCTGCCATCCCTACAGGTGTGTCTTGATCCTCCCTTTCTTTTGAAGTTTATGTTTCACTAGCGACAAGAGGAACATGATATGTGAGTCTTCTTTGCCTTCTCCGGTAACGAACAAATCTCTCCGGTTCAGCTAGAAGCTTTACCAAGTACTGGTCGTCTTCCAGTTGTCAACACTTGAAAAAATACTTTAGACACTGAAAATTTGATATCTGTCGATTTTAAAGTCCCCGGCAGCGGCGCCAAAAACTTGTTGCGTCCAAAAGCACACGCAAGAGCATGTGGTCACTCAAGTAGTACATCGACTCTTTCGAGCCGGATTATCGAACCCAAAGGATTTCAAATCAACAAATAATAACTTTATTGTATCTAAAATAAATTTACTTATGCGACAAACCATTTCAGGAATTTGTTTATATCTACTAAGTTGAACACTCTCAAAAATTAATTACTACAATTAAATAGTTTCAAACAAGGGAATTTCGCAATTTGGGAAAATATTCCAGGGTTGTAGCATATATCTTCATTATTGACTCACAAGGTTAATTTTACGATCATGATCTCCCGACCTCTAATCGCCTACCAACATTAGCAGCCTAACTACATCGTAGAGCGGGGATAAGCATAAACTAATGGCGGAGCATTAAGCTATCATCTTGTATATTAATCAAATGCAGCATATAGGTATAAGCCTATCTTATAAGGAAACACTCTAAGTTTTACCCTAGAATGAACACGCTTCCCACATTCTTTGGTCTATCCTCTATACGTCTTACGAGTTCAATAGCGGACAATGAGTTTATTTTAATGTTGATCAATCATTAAAATAGTTACACAAGAATGTAAGTATAAATCATATGAAAACCCATCTCTTACTAGAAACAAATATTATTACACCATCATCCTTCCTACAACTCTAGAATAAGGGAATTTAGCTACTTATAGAACAAAACATCATCCTATAAATATTCATAAAAGGGTTTACATGTCACGCCTCGAGCTACCCCCGAGACGCGGATATGGGACCTAGGACCACAAGTGATCCGAAGCTAACCCTGCTGGCATGATCATGAGCATACTAAAGATAATAAACTAATGTGGAAGCTAAATCATAAATAAAATGAAAAGATGGAGAATACCCATATACTATAACTGAGATGAATGAAAACTGATGAGTTTAATACAAAGAAGATATTAACTTAATATTAAGCTGAATCTAACTATGTCTGAAATTAGCCTCTAAACTGACTAGAAATGTTGGGACATGCCCCAACTAGGTCTAGCAAAACTGAAACTAAAGACTAAAAGCGATAAAGATAAACATGTCACTAGTCCTCGAAGAATAAGGACTCACAACTGATGTTGCTCATCTGAAGATCGGGAACCAACCTAAGCGTGATCTGGATGCTGAGAACCAAAACCTACATCACGAGAAAATGTAGCGCACGTATGCGTCAGTACTTGAAAGGTACTGAGCATGCAGGATAGAGTAAAGCTGAGATAACATATAACTAAACAAAGCAATAAAGCAATGAATTAATTTGAACATGATATAAATGTTGAATACTAAGCTAACTGAATGCAATAACCAATTTATAACATGCTGACTGAATATTGAATGAACTGTAAATGTGGTCAATACAATAGAGTCTGACTGAACTGTGGGAGCTACTAATAACCAACATAAAACCACATGAGCTAAATGTGGAGTCCGATGTATACGCCCCATCGAGAGGACCAAATATGCCCTGCCAGAGGTATAAAGGCATGCTGGCGTGATCACTAAACTGATGTTGCCCACATAGGGGACTTACACCTACGTGGCTTGTAGTTCTAGGACTACATGGGTACGCTGAACCCTAGTTCAACTCGGTATTATGCTACTCCCAATTAATTAAGTGGTTAACTGGTTATAACTGAATTTCTATAAAATACTGGATAGCTCAAAACTGAACATGCAAACTGAGAATGCAACAATTAATCTGATAATGATGCATTAATAACTGAGGCATATATCACTGAGATATCTGACCTAGCATGTGTAATTCAAGAACTAAAGAAATACATAGCTAGGGTTCTGAAATTTATGCAATAAACTGATCAATAACATGATAATTTGATTTGGTACATTTAAATAACTATTTCATGATGATCTGTTGAGATTCTAGAAACCCTAGGTCTGTTCATAATCATGGAATCAAGAATCTGACTGAATTCTAGGGACCTAATAGGCGAAAGGAACCCACTAGTGAAATCCTACATACATGGTGATGAATTCCACGGAGAAATCTTTTGATTTCGGGGCTAAAACTGAAGGAACCTTGTTGTATTCTTGAACTAGGGTTCTTCACTTCTCTTCTTCTCTTACGCTCTAATTTTTCTAAGTTTTGATTAATGATTTAACTTAGATAAGTTCTAGTTATGTTTCTAGACTTAAACTGACTAAAACCTCATGATTTAGGGTCTAAATGACGTATCTTAGGAGTCCAACGAAATAGGAAAAGACAAAAAGACCCCTGACTTAATTGTTGTCGGAGTGATCGACAGACGGGACCTACGGGCCGTAGGTCAATCGACGGTCCGTAGATTGGGGTCGTCGGTCAAGTCTGCCCGACAAGGCTTCACTAAAGCAAGCGTAACTTTTTACTCGGATGTCAGATTTTAGCAAACTCGGTGGAGTTGGAAAGAGGCTTCAATTATCTATCATATCATAGGTCATGGGACACATAATTCCTTTTGTGATAAGATTTATGACCATCTGAAGTTGACCCACTCAACAATTCTCCCCTAACTGATTGCTGACCCTCATCTACGGTCAGACCTACGGACCGTGGATCGAATGACGGTTCGTGTTGGTCGACCGTAGTTAGTGTAAGAGGCTGGGTAAAGGAGTCTTGAGCTACGGACACAGACCACGGACCGTGGTCTGACCTACGGACCGTGGGTTGAGACTTAGCCGATTTTCTGAGCTAGGTTGGGGAAGGGTTGCAGTGGTGAACCACGGACCACCAGCACGAGTCGTGGTCTAACGTGCGGTCTGTGGATGGCAACCGTGGGTTGCACCTAAAACTTCTCAAAATATTTATTTTTGGTCTGTTTCGGATACGGGGTGTTACATTATCGAAATGAAGGAGTTGAAGAAAAGCCATAGATAATGTCAGCAAAATCGCCCAAATCGTTGTTCTCTCATTTTTCAAAAATTGGATAATGATAAAATAATACAATTGGACTGTTTATAGTCTGAAATAAAACACGTGACTCAATTCTGAAGTTGTCGCGGACATGTTCCCTCGCAACAATTTGTTCACGATTGGATCCTCTCCGCGATGCGCTCCTGGCGCGGACTCCACTGTTGAGTTAAATTGTTTTCCACACGCTAGCTTCAGCTCCGCGATGCGGAGTTGCTCCCTTGCAGTGTATTTTTTCAATTTCTTGGCCCTTCTTTTTAGCAACTTCGGCTTTTATTCTTCGACCTTTTGCATAGTGTCCTTTTTCACTCCTTTTTCTTTGCTTTTCACCCTGAAACATCTAATCATATTGGTTAGAGGAAACACAATCAATGGACTCTAAAATTTCATTTCCGATTAGGAATTTGCTCTCAAACTTAGCTATATATGTAGGATAAATTGGTTATTAGGTGCATAAATACGCCTAAGATCAGTGATCCAACCAAGGAGTTGTGCGGACTCATTCTTATCTACCTTCTAAGGTTGAACATGTGGAAAGGTGTACTGTCTATTTAGGCGATCTAAGCTCCAAACGACGATCCACCGAAGTGTGTTATGTAGACTCCATTGAGTTTGCCAAATCGACCTTCATGTTTGGTGTTTGTTCAGACATATTTGGCAAGCTTAAGCTCCAATCAGTGATTCGCCGAACACATTCGGTGACATAAGTCATGACCGTCAAATGCGCCTGATATAAAATGCTAAGGGTCTTTTCATATTCAAAAAGAAAAACATTTGATATCTTTGATCCCTTTTCTTTCCTTTTTCTTGCATCACCTTATTTTAGTGATTGTGATCTTTATTGTGTGATTTCTAAGTGCGCAAAGTGCATTTGCTTCCCAGAGCATTAGACCCAACCGTATTCTCTTGTTAATTTTTAGTTTTGCTTCTATTGAGGTTGGTTTTCAATTTTTATTGTGTGATTTGATCTTTAAATTTTATATAGCATATGGGATTGAAGCCATTTGATAATTGTGTTTGTTGGATTTCATTGAGTAGCCTTGTAAAGTGCGTATTGAACTGTGCACATAAACCAATTGCTTATGTGTTGCCTATAATGTGATAATCTTGCATGTATTGGTTAAATGTGAAATTGAACTCATAAATTTGATAGGTCTTGATTTGATTTGATGTGAGTGAAATCTGAGTATCTAGTGTTGACTCAATTGCATGATTTTACCCAATGATAGACAGAGTGACGACCTTCTTAAGTTCAAATCATCAATTTGAGCAATACTTTGCAATATCTTGGCGGAAGTTTGAATACCCATGGGTAGATAAGTATATAGATGGGTTGTAATGCTGTTGGGAAACTAGTTTTTGTTGCGTATATTGGGTTTAGATGTAAAATTTAGGCACTGGGTTGATCATTTCCTGTTCGGCGGGCTTGTCTTAGATCACCAAGGAGGTTAGACAAATTGCCGAGTAAGCCCAAGTTCATCTTCTTGAGTGAATATGTGACGTTGGGTAGTATCCCATTCGGTGAGCTAGTCTTAGTTCGTTAAACCTACTTGGCGAATGACCGAGCGGGAGCGGACGTCGCCCATGATGCCTGTTTCTTTTCATTTTGCACTATTAGTTTCAGTAGACTTCTCTTATCCCGCCGAAACCAACTCGACGAATCACCGAGTTGGAATTGACTCTACCATTTTTACTTGTTCCCTTTGATGATTGCCATTGTCTATTTCAGTGAGTTCACCATAACTTGCCTATCCTATTAGGCGATCTACCTTCCTATTAAGTGAGCCTCAGGGTATTTTTGAACTGTGATTCTAATTAAGTTTGATTTCAACTAACCTTCGCCAACTCTATGTTTGAATGTGTGTTCTTTGCAGGTCATGGCTAGAAAAAAAAAGGTAGACATGTGGTGACATCAGACACAGAGTTAGACATAGACTCTCCTCCTCTCATTCCTCTGAAAAGATATAGGGGTATTTCTATTAATGAGACTTCTGAGACCCCTCGTGCCCAACAAGCCACTCCGCATACTCCATCTTATGTGGGTAAAAAGCCCCAAAAGTACATCGCCAAGAAACAGATAAATATTCGCTCCAAGCTAGTATCACCTCTGCAAGATCCAACCCTTACTTCTTGTGATCTCTCGATAATAGCTCCAAGGGCCCTAAATAGGCTCAAGGTAAAAGGAGAAAGAACAATTATTGAGGAGAAAATACTCTCAACTAATGGGGGTGATGAGCGATTACCTGGCTATATGTGAAACAATCAAGTTTCATAAATTTGAGTAGTTCATAAAACTGAGACAACCCTATGTGCTAAAGTGGGTTAGGGAGTTCTATGACGCTTATGCCAAGGCCCTGCCTAAGAAGAGTAATGGCATTGTCAGGAAATCCTTGGATGAAGTAGAAGTGTAGGGAAAAATGGTACAATGTCATGCGGGTGAAATTAACATAGTCCTACGCCTCATTCACTCATGCTGATACATACCATATCTGGATGCATCGGGAGCTTGATGCTTTGAAAAGGTTGTTGGCCCCATTGATATTTGATGCCTCTCCGCCATGGATGGATAATGATACAAAGATTGAGAAGAAAGATTTAACATTGTGGCCCGGTATTGGTTCTAGTTTATTAGCTGCAACATCATGTCATCTTAGAATAAATCGATCATTTGGCATCCTAAAGAAGTGCTAGTGGGTTCTATCATCGACAAGGATCATATCAACGTTGATATTATCATTGTCGAGGAATTGTGTCTACAGGCCAGGCAGGATCAGACCTCTCTTCCATTTCTAGTTCTTATTACTCAACTGTACGAGAGAGCTGGAGTTCCCTTTCGATGGATGTCTAATGTGCAGATCACACCAGCCTCTTCTGGTGAAATTAAGAGGATTGAGGCCGAGTATTTATGGGACGATGTGGCTTGGAGGAGCCACCACCATCATGTACTACGCCCGTAGTGAATCCATCTGTTCTAGCTTCTGAGGCCAACACAACTGCTACTTCTGTGGAGCAGGTAGGTATATCATCATCTATGTTGTGCCTTCCCCTACTGATACTCCTGCTACTACTTCTTTTGTTGTTGTTGCTATACCTACTCCCACACTCTCACTCCCATTACCCTTCCCCCTTGACCCAAGCCATGATATATCAAATGGTAGTCTTGCCCAGTCAGCAGATATTAGAGCCCCAAGGGTTGTGAAATACTTGCCCGGGCTAATTGATATGGCTATTGAGCGGGCCTTGACTCCTTTGAGGGACAAGGTCACTAGGTGTGAGGGTTTATTTGAGGATCATTGCATGAGGTTGGAAAATATTACTGCGAGATTAGAGGCCCAATAGAAGGCTGAGGGTAGTTCCAGTACACTAGATGCCATTAGGGGTGAGCTTGCTACCTTGCGAGCAGATGTAGACCAATTTCAATCTACTAATATTCGATGTTATCGGGAGAGATTCCACTACCAGATGCATCAACCTCTATGCCACTGATGATGTTATACAGCGAGCCTACTTCTAGCATGCAGCCTGAGATAATTGCAAGTGTTGATGATGCTAATGTGGATGCTGAGAGGGACGATGATGATTTGGCTAAGGAGACAGATGAAGAGGAACTGAGGAGTGAGGAGGATGAGCATAGGATTGTACATACACTCACGGAGCTGCAGGAGACTGAGGAGGTGGTTGTTCAGGCCACCCTAGTAAGATCCCATCAGGACACTTCAGTAGTTGGCACTAGTGGGCACTAGTGGAGTCTCTTCAGACTCCACCATCCTTCTTAATGTTGTGTTTTTATTACCGGGCACTAATTCCCCATGTGATGCTTCCCCTCCAGAGACTCCAGATAAAAGTGCTCCACAGGCATAGCCTGTTAGAGGGGCCTTTTAACACCGCCTCCCATACTTTATTATCTTTGCATTGAGGACACTGCATATTTCTTTTTGGTGGGGTGGGATCCTTTGAGCCAATATTCCCCTTTACTTTGTATTTTTTCTACTTTTCAGTTATGGATGATTGTATTAGTTTGGTTTTGTTTATATTAAAGTGTTTCATTTGGTTTAATTGATATCTTTTTTTTTCTCTCAATTTTGCAACCCCCATGAGTTTTGGTAATCGTGAAATGCTTGAGTTTTCATTGATAATGATTTGAGGTTCGATTGTGTTCAATATCGATGTCTTGAATAGTACTCATGATGAGTATATTGTATAGTATTGGTGTTGCGAGAATGAAATCGATGTGGTTGCACTTTTGAGTGATCTGTTTGAATCTTTTGTTGACTAGATGCATTTTGATGTGAGCCTTGCAATGAACATCACACGTATGCTTTTGATATTTTTGGGATATGCTAAATTAGTGTATTTCGAAGTGCCATGTGTGGTGAGGTCTTACTTGAAAGCATGGGTGTGGAGTCCTAGAATTTTCCTTATTAGTCTAATTGTCTAAACCTTGGTAAATGTAAGGCGTGATCTTGGGAAAAAATTCTAAGAGGGAACCTAAATTTTCATAATACTTTGTGATTACCTTATGAGGGTGTGCATCCATTTTGGCACCATTTGAGCCTAAACCATTTGTTGACAAAACCAAGCAAAAACCTCTTAATCCAAATTGTCTCTACCTTCTCACCCAAAATCCTTTTTGAAGCACTGTTATGTTTGAATAGCCAACTTAGACCAAAAGCCAAAGTTGGGGGTGTGGAAAGAAATGAATAATGAAAGCTGAGTGAACGACAAAGAAAGATAAATTGGGACTCAACTTTGAGGTTGTTACAAAAAGAAGGAATCCATCCTTAAAAAAACATCATTGTGATGAAAAGTGGAAATGAAAAAGAGAAGTGATGAAATAAAGGGGACTCAAAATAAAATGAGTTAAAAGTCAAAGTTTGAGTTCTCAATTGGAAAAGAATTGAAAAAACTTGAGAAAAGGTGAAGATGATTGCAAGAATGATTTTTGAAAAGGAGAATTCACCAAGCCAAATTGACCATACCTTAACCCTCAATCCCATTTCAAGCCTAAAAGACCCTTGAGATCTTGCATGAATTAAGTTGTGTGATGACTGGAAAATACGAGAAAACCTAAGGGACGAAGTTTGCATGTATTTCTCTTTTGAGAGAATGAAAGTTGCATTGATTCCTTATTTGTTGGTTGATTTGATTTGTGAGAGCATGAAATCGTTTTGATGTGAGGGCACTTAAATGCTTTTATGGAAACATGGTCTTGCATTAGAAAAGAAGCTAAAGTGAGCTTTAGCTTGTGTTGAAACCGGCTAGTCATCAATTGAAGGTTTTTTTTTATAATGATTGAGTGTAGCATGTTGATTGAGAGTAGTCTTGTAATTGAATACTGTTGTACACACCCATATTGAGATAATTGTGTTCTTTATTTACTTGAGGATAAGCAAAAGTTTAAGTTGAGAGTGTTGATGATTGATAGAGTTGCACTCATTTAAGGTCTATTTAGCTCAATAATTTGTGTCCTCAATGCCAAATTTTGTCCTATTCTAATGATATTTTGATGATTTGCAGCCATGAAGGCTAATGGACAGGACAAGGATGAATGTTTGAAAGAATGACCAAAAGTATGAAAAGAAGTGCAAAATTTACATTGATGATCGTCAAAGAAAAAAGGTGGATCGCCTAGTGAGCATGACTTCGCCCAAATTGCAGTGGTGGAGCCACCTTAGAGTTAGGGGGTTCATCTGAACCCCCTTCGGTGAAATATAATACTATTTATATATGGTTAAAATATTTTTTAGGTATATATAGTAGATGTTGAACCTCCTTAGACTACTTCGTGTGTCTATTTTATCATATTTTGAACCCCCTTATTAATTATTTAGGCTCCGACACAACCAAAGTGACAGTGCACAATACTTGTGTCTATCGAGACAGGTCGACAAACTCCAAAAGGAAAAGTGATTCGTCAAATTAGAGAGGCGACCTTGTTGACCATCGCCGAAAGCGACAGTGCAAAGAGGGAAATTGAAGGCTCAAAAGTCGAATCAAGGTAGTATTCAACGATTCGCCGAACATGAAAGGATGACTCAAACGAGCTCACCGACCGAGATTTAAAGTACACCTAAAGCCTAGAGTAAGAGAAGGCGAGCTGAATCACGATTGACGATTCGATGAATGAGCAGGTGTGCCCGACTAACATCTCCAAAAGGGTAGTGTGTTGAGTTTTTGGGCAAAATTTAAGGATAGTATATCTATCCCAAAGGAGAGAGAATGAAGAGAGTTGTGTTCCGAGTGACAAATTGTACTTTTGAGAGAAATACTTTACATTGTGAAGAACACTTTCTAGTTTTTGGGGTTTTTCAGTTTTGCTATTACATTTGACAAATTGAAGTAGAATCACGAGTGGGTTCGCTTGTAATATCTTAATTTCACATTAACCATAGTTGTTTTCATGGAAGGTATAAATTCTTTACTTTTTATGATGGGTGGCTAAAATCCCAAGTTCTAGGGATGCAATTTTAGGGTTTGGTGTTGATATAATGTGGTGGGTATTGTGTTATGCTCTGTTTTGTTGTTGTTCATACATTAACTTGGTATAATTAGCATGCAGTTAATTTAAGAGTTAAGGTTACAAACTTAATTCCTACTTCTAATCTCCGGTCGATGCTCGGAAGAAATTGATTGGAGTGGGTAGTTAGTCCGATACTAGCAATTTAGGTTTGATGTCTATAACTTGCTTGAAATAGAGGTTATGGGTCATATTTATTTGCCCTATTTCTGAAACGAAATAGAGAATAGAGTAAGGTATTAAGTTGCTTAGATTAGCTTGTAGATGAGACTAAAAGGAGATTCTATGCAAGGATGCTATGAGATCGAAAGAAGATTAGTGTCATTGAAGATGACTTTGCCTATTCATGAATGTTCATCACTATAGAGTAGCACAATTATCCTTATGTGACATTGATTTCCAATCCCCGCACCCCCTATATTGCTTGTTATTTCTTCAATTTCCCATAATTATAGTTTAATTATGACAATTGATAACCAAATCTTTTTAATAAATTGGTGGAATCATCCACTCACCTATTATTACTACTACAAATGAATAGTTTTACAACCCAAAATTCTTAATGAAATTCTCTACGATATACCATTCCATGTGGAATTTGACCCTGACTCTTCATTGGGTATTTTTATTGACTACGACTATTTTGCCTTTTAATTGATTTTAAAAAGGACATTTGAGCGTTATCAAATACTCCCAAGAATATATTGATCGACTGAATAACACTTATAAACCAAATAGCTCTGCTGTACTAAAATATGAGATTGAACTGAAAGCATCTTTAAACATTTGGAATTGAAAGGTTGATTGTGCAACTCATCATGACAAATTTTATCATTCTAAATTGTGACGACCCAAACTATCCTCTACACCTGACATGTTGAATACGATACCCAGAGACCCTAAAATTAAACGAGTCACTTGACATAAGCATGAGACAAAGATGAGCAATAAAAGAAAATAAAGAAAGAAAGTGAGATATAAGTCTCAACCTCAACATCACAAGCGATACCAAAATCAGAGTACAACAAACTCATAAACGGAAACATACTAAGTCTGACAACAAGCCTCTATATCATAGTTTTGACTAGGACAACCCCTACCTCATGAAAGAATTCTGAAAATTGAAATGACATAAAATAGAATACAACTCATAACATGTGATCATGAATCTAACCATGAGGAATCACCACAAGCTAACCAAAGTTGAATCAATATGCTAACCACGACAGAATGGAGGAACGTCGGACCCTATATTATAAAACAATATATGCACCAGAGATATATGTGTCAGTACTTTAAATGTACTGAATATGAGGAACATGCATAAACATAAACGTGGAACATGCTAAGTCTTGAAAACATGATAATGCATGACCAAGTAAAACATATCAAATCTTGATAAGCTAAAATCATAAATCATAAGAAAGGTCAATGCAACATTTGAAAATCATAACACAAGCTTAAATCATCATCTTTGAGGAAGTCATAAGCTCTTTGAGAAAAACTTAATCTTTTTGTGAGATGTTTACCATTAACCGACATAGACCATGTGAGCTATAACATGGCATCTGGTGTCTTTCCCACATTGAAAAGGGATTATCCTACTTGTCTAGGTAAGGACCATGTTCTTAAGCTTAGGTGGATCCACTAGCTAACTTGTCCAATTAGGACATCCTACGGGGGCACATAGTCGAGGACTCTGGGAATCACCTAAATCCACTCGGTGCTAAGTATACTCCCAATGAAAATCATAAGAAAATAATATCATAATCATGTCTCTGTAGTCTTTGAAATAATGAGAATCTAGTAACACCAACTCAATCATAAAGACTCGTAAATCATAATAATATTTCCTTTATAATATCATGATTTCATAACATAATTGATGTTTCAAAGACACTTAATCAAAAACACCTAAATCATGATAATATTTTCATAGTAATCACACTTCAATCGGAAGTAGCTAAATCATGGAATTATTTCATAATGAGAATATTTCAATCGAAAGCAACCTAATTTCATAAAATATGAGACACTTTATTTGAAAGCACCCTAGAATCATACTCACTACAATTTCTTATGCATGCATAATTTCAAAACTTCAATTCACGATCATAAGATAGACATATAACATGGGTTCACATGAAATACTTTGAAAACATGTAATTTGACTCAAACATAATAAGATCAAAATATAATGAATTGAATCATAAACAATCGAACCCATGAAGAATCATATAAAACCCTAGAAAATTGGGTTGAAACCATAGAAGAAGGTTGAGAAATCTTTGGGACTCAATGGATGAAAGAGAAAACATTGATGAACTTCCACATACCTTGATAAATCATAACTTTGGAATTGGAAAAGGAGACTTAAAAGTTTGATGAACCCTAATCCACTTGAGAGAATCCTTAGAGAGAATTTGGAGAGAAAACTTTGAGAGCGTTTGAGTGAATGAGAGAGAATTAGGTAGATTTTGAACAGTAAAAGAAGTTATAGGGTCAAAATGACATAGTTTAGGTATAGAAAAGGTTGGAAAAGACCCAAATAACCCTAAGTTAAAACTGTCGAACAACCTCTATGGTCCATACAAGCTTCCATGGACTGTCATGGTCATCCGCATAATCTATTACTGGAGACCAACTTTTGGGTCAAATTCCACGAACACCTTTTACGGTCCATAGGTTTTTCTACGGGTCATAGGCCCAACAATAGAACCCAAGGTCGATTAAAAATTTTCACCATTTTTGAAACCTCACCTACGACCACTTCTTACAGGCCGTTTACACTTCTACGGATCATCCTGTTGATTCGTAAGAACTCTTCTGGGAGTTGTCAAATTTTCATTTTCGAGGACCCATTTCAGGAGTGTCTTCTATGGATCGTAAGATCTTGAAAGGACCGTAAGTAGGCTCGTAGGAAATGCATCAGTAGTCAAATTTTCATAGTTTCCTTTTGAACTCAACGTACCAAGTTCCGAGGTTTTACATAAATAGAATATGTAATTCAATTAGCACAAGTTTAAGACATGAATTTTTCCTATTATGAGGGCTAAGTAAATTACTATATAGAGATACTATATTATAAGTGAAATATGTATTCATAGACTATTTATGAAGAACTAAAATATGATGAAATTCATGCTTTTCATTGGAACCCTAGATTATGTAGAATTAATTAGCCAAAGAATTAAGTTTACTTTGGGAATCAATGGGTGAAAGGATATCAATTGATGAAATCTGAAATACTTGAAAGGGAAAACTTTGGTAGTATACTTGAAACTTGAAGATAAAGAACTTTAGTTATTGTTTGAGAGAACTTAGACTGTAAGTTATCTAATAATTCCAAGTGTTAGGCGTAATTAAGGGGTTTAGGTCGACTGAGATCCCTTTAACCACTTAGGATAAGTAAAAACATCATGGTTTAGGAGTTTAAAGGGTGGGAAAAGATCAAAACAACCCTAATTGAAAATTGTTAGAACATTCTATTGGCGGCCATCTACGGTCAGTGGAATGATCTTCGACCTGCACATGTCATCTATATAGAATAAAAGCCTACATTCAAGTCTCTGAAGTTCAATCTACATGACAAATCTACGGTCTATTGATTGATCTATGACCTAGACTAAGTTCGTACTACATTTCCTAAACTTTATTCCATGAGCTCAATCCACTGTCCATGATTTCATATACGACCCGTGGTTTAAGTTCGTGAAACTCAAGCTAAAATTCAAGTCTTTGAAGTTGATTTACGAGCCCATCTACCGTCCATGGTTTGATTTACAGCCCGAAGTATCATCCATGAAACTCAAATTTTTAATTCATTTGAACACCTAAATCCTTGTATTATGGTAGGCATGATCTGATCCTTAGCTTAGAATTTTCGAGATGTTACACATCACTTCAATAAGATAAATAAATTTAAATAAATATCAATTTTTTTTATCTATTTCAAAATTAAAGGTGAACTAGTGGATCTAATTGCAAAACAAATATTAATTTATAAGTAATGTGTGTCTAAACTCCTCTAACTCATACAATTTTTTAAAAATATGGATGTATGATTAAAATTATGAAACTTTTTCACTGAGCGAAACTAGGGACGGCAAATGGGCGGGTTGGATTGAATTTAGGCGGATTTAAAATAGGTTGAGGAAAATGGGTTACAATTCAACCCGTCCATTTTAATATGGGTAAAATATGGGTTGGATGAAATACAAGTTATATCCATTTTAAGAGCATCAATTCTCCAATAGTTCTCTTATCTACGAGAAAATGAGCTGAAATAGTTTCATAACTATGTTTCCACTCCATAGTTAATGCATCTATTCTCCATACTTCAGTTCATTAAAAAATGGACCCCAAAGTAAAGAAAATCACTTAGCAAAGTACAAGTATATATAATGTAAAAAACAAAAGAAAAATATAAGAAACGAGACAAGTGTTAACATACAGCAACTAACATAAACTATTACAATTACACTAATTCCCTTTCTTTTCAACACACAAGCAGAAATACACAAAAACACCTCATACATAGAGAAAAACTTTGATAGCTCCAAATTACTAAAAAGAAACAATCTTCATTGGACTCCATTGGAATGTAACCAAAAAGTATTTATAACAAACACTTTATATAAAACATACATCTAATGCTTAAAAACATAATAGGCTCACACTCCTTAATATAATAAACAAAAAACATAAGTAAAATGCTATTATAGTCGATCTTGCATCCTCTTTCTTAATCTCCGCACTATTTTCACTTCCTCACAACTACATTTGGACTTGTTGCACAAGATGAAACAAATTTAAAAAATGAGTTTACCCCAACTAAAGCATGTCAGCCTAAAAGATTAATTGCAAGCGTGTTGTATTCTATCAAAATACGACCGAAGAATTACCATAATCTCATCATCATCATAATCAAATTCATTGGAAACTTAAGAAAATAAACAAAAGGAAGAAAAAATATTTAATGGAATACCAATTTGTAACAAAACAAAGCAAATATGTGATATGTGTAGAATGGTTTACCTTCTTGCCACAAAACCAATTTCTAGTGCATAACTTTGCCTCCACATTTGTATGTAAACTAGAACTTGTATATTTTCCAATAATACGACCTCAAATGCTAAAGGTATATTTAGAGGTTACCGTGGTAATAAGTATTCTCAAGTCGCCCCTTACCATCAATGAGAGTTCAGGATACCTTAGTCTATTTTTCATCCAATAGGCAAGTACATCCAAATTTGAATTTACTTTACGGTCAAGATTGGGATCCTCCAAATACAAATCAAGTTGTGTTTTATTTTTACAACACCCCAAATGACTATCAAACGTATCGAACTCCTCAAGTTCATCCCTCATTTCATTACTAGTTCCCCCAACAAGGAAATTGTGGTCGAAGGTACATAGTATTCTTTGAATAAAAAATGTAAATGATCTTCAACAACTTTAACCTTTGCTTCAACAGTCTCATGATCAATCTTAGAGAAGATAAATTTTACAAACTTAAGCTTATATCGAGGATCAAGAACGATGGCTAGTGAGAAGATCATACTATAAGACTTCCAATATTTTTTGAACTTCTTTAACATCAATGTAGCCATTTCATTCATAACTGGATCAAAACTACCTTTTTTCCCTCTAATAACTTCTGAATTTTCCACACGTTATGTAGATACAAATTAACAGTTGGATATTGACTTCTAGAGAACAATGTAGTAATGTTATAAAATGATTTAAAAAATTGAGCAATCATCTCTACCCTTTTCCATTCCTCCTTAGAAAGACCATGTTTATAATCATTTATAGTGAATATAAGCTTGTTGCTAGAGGATTGCACTTTATAAGTGGAATTTCAACAAATTGTCATATCTTGACGAAGCTTTTTTGAACACAGCAATCCAAGATTTTTGATGTATTCCACAAACTTTAACATTCTTCCTTCTAATGTTTAATATGCTTAACGCCTTCTCTAATCTTTACAATAGCTGCGTTAACTTTTTCCAATCCTGCTTTCATAGTTAAATTCAAGATGTGGTTTCCACAACGAACATGTAAGAACATTTCATCATAAACTATTGCTTGCATCAAAGATAAGTGTTCTTTTAAATTAGCTACCGCACCCTTATTACAAGTAGCATTATCCAAAGTAAGAGAGAAGATTTTTTTTTCCATTCCCCATTCCTTAATGAATTCAATTAGTAAAGGACCGAAACAACACCAGAATGTGGATAGGGCCCATGGCGGAAAATCAACACTCTTTTTTGAAGAATCCAATTCAAATCAACATAGTTAAACACATATATCCATTTGACGCTAAAGAAGTCCACATATCTGAAGTCAAACATACTCTACTAGGAGTCAGTACGAGCTCATTTTTTAGATATTCTTTTTCCTTATCATACATCTTCAAAATATCAGACTTGGCGGTATTTCTTGAAATTGTTTTCATAGTTGAGTTTAAGTATAAATGGATATCTCTATTTCCTTGATGTTCAGCAAAGCTTAAAGGATAATTATGCTTTAGAATGATCATATATACTTTCTCACGATAAATTGTTTGATCAATTGGCTCAATGCTATGCTCCTGTCCTTTGTCTAACTGTAAACTAATATGTCGTTTCAAATTTGAAGTTCCAGAAATTGAGTACGCTATAAAGATCTTCTTACATACCTTACATTGAGCTTTTAACCTTTCATTACTTGTAGCACACAACAGTTTTAGAAAACTTTTTCAAACAACAGAAATCTGTATTTTTGCTCGTTTTGTAGGGACTGATGAAATAATCTCACAATATTTCTCTTAAACGTCTTCATTAGCCTTCATTGACATCTTTTCCTAACATAAATAACAATTTCATATATAAACGGCAAATCAAAAAAGATGCCAAAAACATGAAATTCAACATTCTGTAAATTTTTTTATCCAAACATGAAATCACTATTCTGTAAATAATATATTCAAACTGTAAACTACATTCACAATTCTTATAAATAAGGAATCATTTTCCACAATAGAATTCAGAAACGAGAAAGAGAATTTCAGGGAATTAATCACAAACTCTAGCCCTAAATTTCAAAGAAAAGAAAAAGAAGAGAAAGAGGAAAGATGGGGAAGAAGGATTCAGGGGAGGAGAGATTGAAAGACTTACCAAATTATCTTTATGACTGTGATTCGTGGACGAAACAACGAAGTTATTGCTGAAAAATCGCTTCTAAAATCCTGAAACAGTCGCATCTTTGAAAGTTTGGAGAAAAATCTACAATGCCCATATATGACCCGTAGTTTACCCATTAAATACCCATATTTTAATGCGTTAAATATGGGTATAAGTCCAAAATATTACCTATATTTAAAAATCACTCTCGCAACCCATATTTAATGGGCAGGTCAGTGAAAAATGGGCCTAAATTGCCGGCACTAAGCGAAACTAATGATTTGACCAACAAAATATTATTTTTGCTATAACTTTGTACTTTTTCTTCCTTTATAAAATATGTATTTTTAATATATTTTTCTGAAACTCGATAAAATAGAATTATTTTTAGATCAAATATTATAGAGGCGACTGCCCACTGGAAGATAGACTTCTACTAAACATTTTATAATACAAAATTTATAATAGAGAGACTAGTAGGAAAAAAAATAAGAGTTAAGGGTAAAAAATACATCTAAACTATTTCACTTTATTGCATTTCATATTTGAACAATGGATAATGTGAGTTTCATACCTGAACTATCACCCAATGATTAGTGAAACATACTTAGACATTGAATAGACCAAATGTTTGTCTAAAAATACTTGTAGGCGTGTTTCTCCATAAAAAAAATTATCATCCTGACATATAACGATTCTATTTGTTGACACATTAATTTTTTAAGAATATTTTTAATTGTCTTCCTTAAAATCCTAAATACAGCCATTTCAAGTCGAAGATATCGATGCTATGGTAGAGATGAGACCACGATTAAGAAAGGGGAGAAGAAGATGGTGGATGTCACAATTGGAATAAATTAATTTGTATGGTGATGATTTTAATAATTTATTCTAATATTAATTTATTTTGATTTGACATAGTGAAATTATTTTTCGACGTGAAGTGTCATGTGACAGAATATTTTAAACAAAAGATATAGTGCATACACATCATCATTAGTTAGTTAATGTTTATTTCACTAATTATTGGTGAAAATTCAAGTAGAATACTCCCCGTGGAAATAATTCAACTATGGAGTAATTTCCTTGGATAGAATTACCTAGGAATATCACTTATGTTTGTTTTAGGACCACAATATCACCCAACTTTACCTCTTTTCCTTAAAATATACTTGACACAAAAAGACATTATCTCTCTCCTAATAGGATGCCATGTCACATTATTCCTTTTTTATTATTAACATTTTTTTAAAAAAATTTAGACAACCCATATTACCTAGTAAAAAAAAATTACATAGCCCAAAAATTTCTACCCTAGTTCTGGGGGATTAGGCGATAAATCCAAATATGAGCTCCTCCGATTCTTCAAGAAAATATGTGGCTTCTTCCGGTTTTTCAAGCGAGATAATATTTTTATATGGGTACTAATGGGCAATGGCACCTTTTTGTTGAGTCCGGAGCCAAAAGGACAATTTTTTTCTTTAAAAAACAAAAACGGCACATCAAAACAAAATTTAACCAAAAGGGTAAAATCGCTCTTGATAGAGCGATTTTGTTTTGACAAAAATTGACGCCATTCCGCTAAAAAAAATAAAATTCGTTGCGAAAAAATATTTTTCTTTAAAATCGCTGCTATAGCAGTGTTGCTGCTATATAGCAGCGATGTTGTTTAAGAATTTTTTTTAAAAAAGTTTTGAAGTTAAATCGCTGCTATAGCAGCGATTTTGTTTAAGAAATTAAATTTTTTTAAAAAATATCCTACCCTTGCAGAGAATTTAATAAAAATTAAAAAAAATTAAAATTGAAGCCAGCGATTTTCATAAAAAGCCTTTTTTAAAAAAATCTTTACCCTTTCAGCGATTTAAATGAAAATTAAAAAAAAAATTAAAACTGAAAACCGCTGCCTCGGCAGTGATTTTTTCTTTAAAAAACTTGTTTTTTTTAAATGGCTGCCGCCGGAAATTTATGTAATTTAAAACTTGTTCTTTATGTTTTTTTTTAATTCCTTAAAAAAAATAGTTTTCTTGTTTTTATAAAAACACTTCTATAACAACGATTTTAAAGAAATAATGATTTTTTTTTTGAGGCAATGATTTTCATTTCTTTTAACATAACGGCGTCAATTTTTGTTAGAAGAAAATTGCTCCATCAGGAGCGATTTTGCCCTTTTGAGTAAATTTTTTTTGATGTGCCGTTTTTGTTTTTTGAAGGAAAAAAATAACCCTTTTGACTTCAGACTCCCTTTTTGTTGATATTTTAATTAATTAGAGTAATAAGGTAATCATATTGTCAAACTACAAAGGATATAATGTTTTTAAAGAATTAAAAAAATGTTAATAATAAAAAAGGAATTAAGAAAATGTTAATAATAAAAAAGGAATAATGTGACATGGCATCCTATTAGGAGAGAGATAATGTTTTTTTTTTGTGTCAAGTATATTTTGAGGAAAAGAGGTAGAGTTGGGTGATATTGTGTTCCTAAAACAAACATAAGTGATATTCCTAGGTAATTTCTCAAACATGGGTATGTCCAGGGAAATTACTCTTCAAATATGAAACTCAATAAATTAAAATAGTTTAAATATATTTTTGACTTTTTGACTTAAAAAAAAACAAAACAAGGACATTTTTTTTTTGAAGTATCTATATATATATAATAGGAGAGGTGATAGCGCCTACGTGTCAGCACCACAATTAATCTCTAATTTTAACTTTTAAAAAATCAACTAATTAAATAGAATTAATTCAATATTTTAATCAAAGAAAATAAGTTGCTTTTTTAAAAGAAACATTACAGTTTTTTTAGCCAATTAAAATTGTTAGTTATTTTTTTTAAAAAAAACGTTACATTTTTTTAGCCAAACAAATGTAGATAATAATAAGTAATAATAATAATAATAATAAAAATAATAATAATAATAATAATAATAATAATAATAATAATAATAATAATCATCATCTTCTCTATATATATATCATAACATAAGAGAGGTGATAGTGCCTACGTGTCAGCACCTCAAAAAACATGCCTTTTAAATAATTAAAATTTATTAATTACATGTAATAGAATTAAATAATAAATTACTAATATTATTTATTTTAAAAAATAAAAATAATTATTAATCCACTAAAGATCAGTTTTTACCTCTTTTAAAAATATTAAATTTTTATAGTTACTTTAACTTTTTACTGTTTTTCAAAATTTAAATAAAAATAAAAATTTTAAAAATTGAGGGTAGTTATTTATTAATTTTAAAATTCAAAAAAAAAATCACCACGTAAGTCATTTGGGAATTTTAAGTAATAAGTTGGCATCATACAAAAACCAAATTTGCAAAATTAATATTAAACGTTTGTGATTCCTTTTTTGTGGGAAAATAATTTTCACCATCCTTCCACAATCTCCTTATTTATAGCATAACAAATACATATTACAAGGTTAAATAATAAATTACTATTTTATTTTTAAAATGATTTAAAAGTAATTTTTACAATTAAACGAGAAACAAATTTTAAAACAGTTCTAAAAAATAGGATGCATGATTCCTCTTTTTGTGGAAGTAATTATATGTACTTTATTTAGATATATAATCTTTAAAAATAAAATAAAACTACAAAAAGGGTTTTAAATTTAATGTGGTATAATTAGATAAATGTCAGCCAATTAAAAGAAAAAAATTACCAACCACGTTTGCCAAGTGCAGGAAGACCAAACATCAAATTAGCACATTTTAAAACTTACTTAAATTAACAGTATGAAACTTACGTAAATTAACATGAATTTAAAAAGGAGAAAAAAAAACGTTGTCATTTTGATTATATCCCTAATTTTTTCCAATTAATTTTTTTAAAAAAAATCATTATGCATCAATCATTTTAAATAAATAAATAGTAAAACTGCCCACTAATTAAAAGAAACGGTTATAAAGATAAATTTTACTTTTAAAAAAATATAACTGATTTTTCAAATTAAGTAACCAACTCATCATATTATTAAAAAAAAAATTGAAATTAAAAATTAGTAATTTTTTGTATTTGAATTTAAAGTGGTTATCTTAAACTGCTCTACCCATTACCTCTTTTTTCTCTCTATATATACACAATTAAAAAATTTAGAAAATCAAATCCATCAACGTTTTCAGAAATCTATGGAGATTGATTATTCGGCACAATTGAATAAAGATACATTTATGAATATTGCTTTTATCCATTTGGTGATTTTATATTTAGTTTGATTTTTTTTTTGGTTCAGATTTCTTGAGACTTAACAATATTCTTGCAGATTTCGAGAATTTATTCGATGTATAATTCTACAATGTGATGTATAATTTAACATATATTATGTAATCATTGTAATTTTTCATATTAATTTTATTGATTAGTTTGCAAGTTTAAGATATTCATTCATATGATCTGTACCACTAATATATTTTGATATTGTAGACTTTCAGTCATTAGACTATAGTAGTGATGACATTAACAAGAAATTAATGTTGATAAGAATTAATAAGACTAAATAAGGGGGATATTATTATTTGCATGTTGATCAGAATTAAAATTACTATTTCAACAATACTGATTTTTTGTGATAGGTATTTCTTCACTCTCTTTTCTTTCTAACTATTATTTAATATTAATTGTTTGTCATTATTTTTTTTCGTTATTTAAATAAGATTTTCATCCGTTCCAAATTACAAATCGACGAGAATTATATAGGTTAGAATTCTTTTTTTTTTTTTATCTATTCCTCATTCAATAATATATATTTATGAAATGCTTTAATCTCAAAAAGTGAAATTTATTTAACATTTTCTTCAAAAAAAAATTGATTTATAGAATTTTGAAGATTAATTATATTCCAGTAATCTTGATATCATGTTTCACTAAAGTAAAAGCCTAAATGTGTTGATGAAATATTATCACTAATTTAAAATTAGAGTTCACTAGAAGAAGAAATCCATGAGAAGTTTGAAAGTATTATATCCACAAGATATGTTTGAATAAAGTACGAGAAGTTTGAAAACAATTTTAATTATCTGTCGTGTTTTTAGTTTTTACAAAAAAACAATTTTTTAAGTTTTCTGATTTTCTTATTCAAATACAAATATGTATTATATATTGTTTTGTGGTCTTGCATGATTATTATATACCAGTGATTGAATTATTTTTTGACAAAATAAGAAGTTAAATATGTGATGGGATATTATCAACAAATCCAAAAGAAGAAGATACATATAAAAAGCCTAATCAATGGATTTTTTTGTTTTTTAAAAATCATTTGAAAAACTAATAATCTATTTGAAACATATTGGTGTTATGAGACGTATTTTAAATACCGTGTAATGACTTCTTTAGTTTCTTTCTACTAACATTTAGAGATAGTATGAAGGTTTAGACTTTGCATTAGTTTAAAATAAATTATTTTATAGAAACAAATAACTAAAGAGTTTATTGATAAATTTGAAAAATGAACTAATTCAATGAATATAATAAGATTGTATAAATAGCATATATATTTATTTAACATATATATAACAATTAATTTAAATTTGCTCAATAAAATGAAAATTAAATTAAAATTGTTCATTAATAAAATTACAAGAAATAATATAAAAAAGAGGATAAAAATAAAAATAAATGCAACTATTTTTACAAAAAAGATTAAACTTACAGTAAAATATATAAATTTTAAATTCTAAGTTGAGAAGAAAGTTATAAGTAAATAAATTATATAATATAGTTTGTTAGTTTAGAATTAATGTAATTATTTTAAAATTTGAGTTTGCTTCATAAAATGAAAAATTAAGTTAAATTGAAGATGTTTTTACAAAAGAAAATTAAATTTAAAATAAAAAAATTATATTTTGTATTCTATGATGGGAAGAAAAGTTATAAATAAATAAATTATGTAATATAGTTTGTTAGCTTGGATTAAAGTAGTTATTTTAAATTTCAATTGAGATATAAAGTTTTTTTTTAATTATTTAAGTTAACAAGTAAGTTATAAGTAAACAAATAAATTATGTAATATAGTTGTTAGTTTAGAGTTATATATATCTTTTAACTATATTTTTTAAATATTATTAAAAGAAGGGAAAAAAGGATCCTCATTAAGCCAATCAATGGTAAAACCAAAAAAGTCAAATTGATACATTCCGTTTTTTACATTCATTTTCATTAGAATTGTCTTTTCATAATATCCACGCAAAACATATCATATTAAACAAACAAAAAAAATAAAATACTTTGGTTTGAAAGCAACCAAATTAATTATTTTTTGAAAATAAATTTATAACAATATCATTCAACTAAAAGAATTATATAGTACTAAAATATCATACAATTATATAATTATTTTTAACATCATATATTTGATATATAATTTTTTAGAAAAATTGAAAAACAAAATTCAAAAGTTTTAATAGTATTCCTACAATTTGATATTTAAGTGATAAAGCTTTTTAAATTTAATTTTATGTTTAGCAAGAACTTTTCTAATTTATATTATTTTAATTTAACGATTAAATTTTCTTATATTTTTATTATTATGACAAGAGAATAATATGAATGTGGTGAGATTATTTATGATTTTGAATAATTCATAAAATAAATAAATTAAATAATATGAAATATTATTGTCAAATTAAAATAATGAACTAAGTTTATATATTGATTTATTTGCATAAGAATTCTATTATAACCTATCAATGTGCTAAATAGTAACATTCTCTCATGTAAAATTTACAATATCATTTTATAACAAGTTAAAATTTAAAATTGTCAATAAATCAGTATTATAAATTTATAATATCAATATTAAAATTATCAACTAACCGGTACGTATACTAGTTAGTAATAATATAGTTAGTAATAATATATAGATGAGGGTTGAAAATATCTAATTCAAGCGTAGCAGAAGTAGGGTAACTGAAATCGAATTGTAGCAGTAAGAATGCCGTTGAAGGTGTTGGACGCAACCGTAGCAACTTTTGATGGAGTTTTTGAAAAGTTTAGAGCAGAGTCGCCCAAAAACAAAGCCAATTTCATCCTATTCCTGGCTGATATAGACCCTTCTACCAACCTTAGTTGGTGCCCTGGTAATTTTTAAACTACCTAGACAGATTTTGTTGCGTTTGTTGGTGCTCTTGATACGAGCAACTGAAATTGGGTTCACAGAAATTTGATTATGAATTCTGCAAAGTAAAACATTTCTTGAGGTGTTATTACTACTATTTAAGTCTTTTGGTTTGTTAATACTTTATTTGCGATATACACATGTGTTAAACCTTTAGTGTGTTTTGGGTTTGTGTTACTTTTCAATAATTTACTTAATGAATATCAACTCAAGAGTCATATGAGCTAGGAATCCTAATCTTGATGATATTATTTTCAGTATATCAATTTTCTGGTGGGATTTTTGCCAGTGGCTTATTATTTTTGTTGATATAATGCCAAGTGGCTGAATTCTAAATAGTTGTTTTCCAAATATGTTGCACTGTCTAATGATTATCATAGTCTACCATGACCTCTACCGTCTTTCTCAGCTTGTGGTATTGTATGTTCTAATCATGGTTGTTGGGCCTACTGTAGAATTATTTGAGTTTGTCTTTACTGTTTTATTCGGCTGTGGGTAGCTGTAATAAACAACAATGTAACATCAACCATATTCCAGATTTGTATTGATAGAAACTGACTCAATTACAATAGCTAGTAATCAAACTGATACTTGAATGACAGAATTATAATTGAAGTAGTGAAAATAACATAGCTAGGGATATTAGAGAAGGAGATGAGATACTGGAAGATAGAAGGGGATGAAGGGATAACAGACTTTGCAAAATTGCAATATAATTCGCATAAACCTATATTGCTCTCAAAGTTCGCTATTTATCAACTCCAATTCCAGGCATTGCCACTTAATCTGTTGTTGGGATGCTTTGCCAATACTGATCAAGACCCATTCATAACAATACCTCCATCCCCAATTAGAACCTTGTCCTCAACTTTCGAGTGAACAGTGATGCTCAGGGGGTCCCTACTGATTATCTCAATACCAAGACATGCTTTATGACTTGAAAAAAATGTGTGCGCTAGTGCACCTGTTATGGAACAATCAAAACCTTGGTCATTGTGGCCTATAGTGAACGGTAACAGATTTGTTAACTTGAGTTTCATTGTAACCAGCCCTGCATATTAACATGACTTTGATTGCCTTCTTCTTGGAGCAGTGAGCAATAAGCTAAATGAGAGAGCCAAGGAAAGCATTCCTGCAGCGAGCCTCCACAAAAGCATGAACTAGGTTAACTGGAAACTCTCTTTTTGTGGCACGTGAAACTCATCCAAGCATTTGATATCTTCCCAATCAGTACAAACAAGAAAGAGATATGGCATCTCATGATCAAGCTTGAACAGGAATGAATACATTATGGTAGTGGGTTTCAACTTTTGAAATCAGTAAGGGTTGACCACTATGCCATTTGCAACCAACATGGTGCTCCGCTTGAGGCTTCTCTTTGTTAGCGTAATACCAAATTCTACTTCCACACACGCCACAACTCTTATTTGAAGACATAGGACAAAAGCTTATCTCCTCATTGGCAAATATTTTGATGCGGCAGTTGGGGGTGTAGGGACAATATCGGTGTCTCACTTGTTGGTCGCGGATGACACCTTGGTTTTTTGTGATGCTAATGGGACTCAACCACATTATTTATGCCAAGTCCTCACGTGGCTAGCTACTAGAGGGGTAATTTTGACAGCGAGAAATCTTAGAAAGCAGAAGGATGCTTGCATCAGTTGGCTTTACATGTGCAAGGTGCGCAAGGACACGAATCATCTTCAACTACATTGCGGGACAACCATGAGGTCATGGTGGGATATGTTTAGGTGGTTTGGCACTTCATGGGCAATGCCAAAATCTGTGAAAGATTTGATGATAAGTTGGAAGAGCGGGAGAAGGAGAAAAAGACAAAGGGATTGGAATGTTGTTCCACTTGCTTTAATCTGGGTAGGTTGGAGAGAGAAACAAGAGAGCTTTTGAAGGTGTAGAGTCGAGTTTCTCTCAGTTGAGGAGAAGTCTCGGCTCTCTTATTTTCTTTTGGTGTAAACAAAAAGTTCCTTGTATAGTAGATTCTTTACCGGTTGGTATACCCCTTGTGTAAACGGTCAATTCGGCCATGCTATGAATGAAACATATTTACATGATTAAAAGAATGATAAACAACTCAAATAGATTCATCACATTATCCATTAGCTTAGATATTCCATGGTTTACAATCTGAAATAAACCAAATTGTTGTCTGGCTTCTAGTATTTCTTGGAGGAAACCAGCAAGAATGATGTTTGTTAATGGTTCGTCTAGATCAAGCACTGGGATGTTGCTACATATGGTTGTATCGAACACCGCAGTAGGTACATTGTCCGTATAGGTTACTATAGCATCATGCCTTGAGAGTATGCATACATTTGAAGCATCTGCAACATCTTGAACTTGAAGGCCTTTACAATAAACAATAAGCACATGTAGGAAGGAAGACATACCCAACTCTACACCATCAAAGGAAGACCATAGAACCTGTCCAATATTAAACTACATACCCAGCTCTACACCATCAAAGGAAGGCATAGCTTCTTAAATTATCCTCCTCCGACTTGCTCATAGGGCTGGAGAGGCCTTTATCCAAATCAAAATCAAACCCTGATTCTGCAATAACAAGAGGTGCTGAGACCTCCTTGGATTCACACTTATCGTCCAAGGACACAACCACGTCCGAGTGCTCTGGAGCATCATGGTTCGTTTTGGAGGAGGCAGATAGTGTCTCTATGTTATCGAGGTGTCTGAGTATACGGGCATTATTGTCCATCTGTACCATTAGTAAATCCTGGATGATGTTGAGGTGATGATGGATAATGGTAGAAGAGTATAGATCCATGAGTCCAAATCAATGAAAGAACCAACGTAACAAACAACAATGTAGCAGCAACCAAACTCCCGATTTATATTGATAGGAACTGACTCAATTACAGTAGCTGGTTATCAACTAATACTTTAATGACAGTAATACAATTGAAGTTGTGAAAATAAAATAGCTAGGGATACTAGAGAAGGAGATGAGATACTAGAACATAGAAGGGGATGAGGGGATAACAGACTTTGTGAAATTGCAATATAATTCGTATAAACCTATTTTGCTCTCACAGTTCGCTATTTATCAACCTGGATTCTAGGCATAGACACTTAATCAAGTGTTAGGCTACTTTGCCAATACTGGTCCAGGCACATTCATAACAATAGCTAACATCTGTTCATCTATTTGCTTTAGGAAGAGGATTTTTTTGTCGTTCTGGTTTATTTGATGTTAGATAGAAGCTTTTGACATTAAGCACTATTAGAGATATTCAGCTACAGAGCAGTTCAAAACTCAATGGAGACAAAAAACACTAGGTGATTCTTCCCATTTGTCCTAGCCTTGGTGGACAGAGTTATTTGGTACCTTTTGCTTGTGGGTGGTACCTGTTGCTGGTGGGAAGTGACAGGTATCCCGTGGAATTAGTCAAGGTGTGCGAAAGCTGGCCCAGATACCGTGGTCATAAAAAAAAGATATTCAATTAGAGAGCATTCCTCTAACAAGTGCTGTTTTTGGCGTTATTGGATCCACAAGGAGAGACATGCAGCATACCTCTCTTTTTGTCGAGGAAGACATATGGTCAGCTTTTATTTCTTACTGACTTTCGTTGAATCTTCTTCAGAACTTTTCACTGGAACAGTGATGTGGGGCAGACAGAGAAATGTCTCTCATTTTCTGCTGGAACTTATGAAGTTTTCCTTGGGATGAAGGCATTGTCTATATATGAATACCATTGTTCCGTCATTCCTGCATCATTTTGTTCCTTTTCATTGAAGTGGTATAACTCTAAATGTGTTTCACTTGTATCTGCTTCTTTGGCCTATAGTCTACTTCGTCTGGTGCCTCCGTTTTTATTATTTTAAGAATGAACTCTTTTTTGAGAATGGTGGTGCCTCTATTTTTATATCTAGGAATTCTGACATTTTGCACTTGTATATTTATTAAATTAATAAGGTATCTTTCCTCTGCATCTGCTTACAATGTGATGGGTGATATTAGATTCAAGCTACCCTTTTGTTCTGCAATTTCCTGGTTTTAGTAGAATAACTTATTGCCTCGAAGCATGACTGATTCTTCTTATCTGCATTTGGCTGCCTGTTTTATTATCTAAGAGTCTTTAAGTTTTCTTGTTCAGTTGCAGAATTATGGTCCTATAGTTCATGTAACATTCTTACACTTTCAATTTGTTTCTAAAAGTCTGGTCATTGTTCATGTAACATCTTTTATTCCCCTTCCAATAGACCATTAACAATTTGAAGAGACTCTAACACCAGGGTATTTCAGTCAAATTATATAAAATAAAGCAAGATCTTAAAAAAAAACTGAACTTGGTTAATTCAGAGTTTTAATGTCGGACTAAGGGTTGAATCAGTTTCAAGGAATTAGTATCATTGTCAGCATCAAGTAGTGTGCATCCATCTAAGTTTACCGATGAACTTTGTGATTATCATCTGAAAGTCTGAACCTACAATTGCCTTCTACTCTGTAGTATTGACACTATCAATATGATATATTGGCCTCTCCTCTAGATACACACTTTTACTTTCTTAGACCTTTATCTCATATTTAACTTTTCGATAAAGGTCAAACAAGATTTGGGCTTGGACCCGCTGGCCCATTCTAGCAGAAGTTATTTTAAAACAAGTGGGCCTAAGGCAAAAAAGATCTCAGACCCATTCCAAATTGAGATTGAAGCAAACATAACAACACCAAGGGTGATAGAGGCTGAATTAGTACTCAATCCAGGAACCTTTGCTGAGGCATGCAATGATCGGGTTGCGACAGAAGAGCAAGTTGATGATGATGCAATATCTATTATCCATACGGAGAACAAAGAAAATATGGAGATGCACACAGGGGGCTATTTACAGTTGAAAGAGAAGGAGGAGGGGAACGACACATTAGAGGATATTCTACCTCTTAATTCAGCAGAAGACGAAGGCATAATGGACCACGAAAACATGATCCCCATTTGGGTCCTGCAGAACATAATCAAATTAAGTAAGGAATTTGGAGTTCACTTTCAAGGTTGTGAGGAGGTAGCCTTGAACCTATTCATGATAATTGATGGCAAAAGACAAGTAACAGGAGAGGCTCTAGGTGCAATAGTGCCAGTGACTCCAAAAGAGAAGATTCCAAAGGAGCTTAAAAATCTGGAACCAAGCAGCAATTTCATTAGTTTTGGAACAAGAAGCAGAGGGGGATGTTTCGTGAATAATCTTAATGAAGGTTAACATAGTGTCATGGAATGTGAGGCCTCAATGATCCTAGGAAGAGGCTATTGATTAAGAACATGTTACATATATGGAGAGCAGATGTATACTGTTTTCAAGAATCCAAATTAAGAGGTGACATAAGGGAGACAATCAAAGAGCTATGGGCCAACAGGAGGGTGAAATTCGCACAGTTGGAAGCCAGGGGGACTAAAGGAGGCATTATCATTCTATGGGACAACAATATATGGGAGGGAGAAGTTTGTGAGGTGGGGGCTTATTGCATTATTGCTAGATTCCTGGGCAAAACACAGTATTTTATCTGGCACTTATCAGACGTTTATGCTCCAAACAACATAGAGGAAAGGGAAGAGGTATGGTGGTAGTTGGGAGCAGTAAGGAGCCTATTTGATGGCCCTTGGGTGATTGCTGGGGACTTTAATGTTGTAAGGTTCCCTTTCGAGAAGAAGAATTGCATCAGAATCACTAAAGCCATGGAGGATTTCTCAGACTTTATTGAGGATATGGAACTAGAAGATCCACCTCTCACAGGGGGCAGTTTTACATGGAGAAAAGGAGACAACTACGATACAGCAACAAGACTGGATAGGTTCCTATTCTCAGAAGAATGGGAAGTATCTTTCAGGAAAATCAAGCAAACTATTATGCCTAGAGTCACTTCTGATCATAATCCTCTGCAACTAGAATGTGGAAACTGGGAGAGGTCTTTGTCCTGTTTTAAATTCGAAAATTGGTGGTTGCAAATTGAGAATTTTAATGAGAGAATTAAGGGGTGGTGGGATTCAGAAATTTTTATGGGAAGACTAGACTACATTCTAGCTTGCAAGTTGAAATCCCTCAAAGTGAAGTTGAAAGAATGGAGCAGAACTGTTCAAGGCAATCTAGGTCTACAGAAACAGAACATTTTAATCCAGCTTTATGATTTAGATGTGATCCAGGCTCATAGATGCTTGTCTGATGATGAGTCATTTCTGAGAGCTGTTCTGACAGTAGAGTTTGAGGAGGTGGCAAAAAAGGAGGAAGTGGCATGGAGGCAAAGATCCAGGGCTATATGGCTGAAAGAGGGGGAAAAATACAAAATTCTTCCATAGAACAGCTAACTGCCACAAGAGATACAACAACATTGATAGTCTTCTGATCAATGGAGCTAATGTATCAGAACCAGCAATGATCAGGGAGGAGATCATAGATTTCTACCAAAACCTCTACAAAGAGAATGAACACTGGAGACCTCAGTTCAGCCCCAAAGATCAAGCTACTTTGAATGAAGAAGATAATGTAATGTTGCAAAGTCAGTTTGGAGAACAAGAGATCAAAAAATGTGTGTTTGCTTGTGCAGGAGATAAGGCTCTTGGCCCAGATGGTTTCACTATGGCATTTTTCATGCAGTGTTGGGAGGTGGTGAAGATGGATGTGACAGCAACCATTTAGAACTTCCATAGTCAAGGCTACTTTGGAAAAAGCTTTAATGCTACTTTCATAGCTTTGATCCCCAAAAAAATGGGTGCAACAAAATTGAAGGATTTCAGGCTCATTAGCCTGATTAGCAGTGTCTATAAGATCATCTCCAAGCTACTAACAGAAAGACTTAAGAAAGTGATGTCCAAGCTAGTGGATAAAACATCAAATGACTTTCATTAAGGGTAGGCAGATCATGGATGCCATACTTATTGCTAATGAATGTGTGGATGTGAGGAATTTAAATAAAGTCCCTGGGGTCCTATGTAAGTTGGACATAGAGAAGGCATATGATCACCTCAATTGGAACTTTCTGTGGAATACACTTGTGAGGATGGGTTTCGAAAATAGATGGATAAACTGGTTAAAATACTGTGTGAGTACAGTAAAATTCTCAGTATTAATTAATGGTACTCCCTCTAGCTTTTTCCATTCTGAAAAAGGACTACGGCAGGGGGACCCCATTTCCCCTTTCTTGTTTATACTCGCTATGGGTGGATTGAGTGATAGTTGAAAACAACACAGTCAAATAACAGGATCAAGGGGTTTGGGATGAATGACAGTGACATTCTGGGCTTAAATATCTCCCATCTGCAATATGCTGATGACACCTTAGTGTTCTGTGGGGCAAAGAAAGAGTAGCTGAAGTATCTAAGGGTCATCTTTGTTTTGTTTGAAGCTGTTTATGGATTGCACATAAACTGGGACAGAAGTTTTATCTACCCAGTGAATGAAGTTCCAGACATTAACAGTCGGGCTGATATTCTAGGAGGTAAAGTAGGAGAACTGCCTACTACCTACCTAGGGATGCCTCTCAGGGCAATGAGTAAGTCAAGGAACATATGGAATGCAATGGTGGAAAAGTGTGAAAAAAAGTTGGTAAATTGGAGAAGTCAATACCTATCTTTGGGTGGAAGACTGATACTAATTAATAGTGTGCTTGATGTTATGCCAACTTATATGATGTCTTTATTTCCTCTGCCAGGGAATGTCTTAGAGAAGCTAGACTCCATCCGGATGAATTTTTTATGGCAAGGAAATGGAGAGGGGGAAAAGAAGCATCATTTGGTGAAATGGGAAGTTGTGACCAACAGTAAAAAGGAAGGGGGCATGGGCATAAAGAAACTCAAAGTACAAAATCAAAGTCTCTTATTGAAGTGGCTATGGAGGTTTGTCTGAGGGGAACAAGGTTTGTGGAAAGATGTTTGTTAGAATAGGAATAAGTTTATACAATCCTATTAGAATAAGTATAGGTTTATACAATCTTATTAGAATAGGAATAGGAATAGAAATAGAAATAGGAATAGTAAATAGTATCCTACTTGGTAAAGGATTGTATTATAGTATCTATAAATAGGGTCTCAATGTAATAATGTAGACAACAACAATTCAATAATATTATTTTCCTATATTTCTCACATGGTATCAGAGCCTCTACGATCTTGGTAGAAAATCAAAGAGCTTCCGCTGCCGGCGGGTGGCACCCATATATGCTGCCCGTCTGACCAATGATTATGTTAGCAAAAGTTGGGTCACCATGTATCTTTCACGTGACTACTTTCTTATATCTAATTTGTGTAGCACCGTGCAATCATTCTGGTGATTACTTTTTCATATTTAATTTGTGTAGTAGCTAGCCATCCTTCTGGTGACTACCTTTTTTGCATATCTTATTTGCGTAGCACCGTGCATCTCTTCGGACTACTTTTCATATTTAATTTGTGTAGTATCGTGGATTTTTCCGAACTACTTTCTCATATCTGAGTTGCATAGCACTGTGCGTCTTTTCGGTGGCTCCTCAGATTTGATTTGTGTAGTTCCATTCGTCTTTCCGGTGACCCCTCAAATTTGATTTGTGTAGGGTTGTGCCATCATTCCAATCCTACCCATATTATTTCTCTTTTTCAATACGATCGTGTCGTCAATCCGACCTTTCCTATGTAAATTTTATTTTCCAGTTGGGTCTTGCCATCATTCTGACCCTACCCATATAATTTTATTTCTTAGATTGTGACCACTTTTAACCAATAATCTAATACTTCGGCATATGAGCATGTTCCAACCAACTTTTCGGTGACTTTCTTGTCTAATATGAACTCGTCTATTGATTCCAACATAATCCATATACTTTATACTAGATTTTGAGCACTTGCAACAACCGTTGCATTGTGAAGAAGTCTATATGGAGCAACCACCTAATTTTGTTGCTCAGGGGAGTTTAGTAGCCTTGTATGTTGATTACATAAGTCACTCTATGGTCTGAAACAGTCTTTGCAAGCTTGGTTTGGGAAGTTCCAACATTATAATTTCATCACTGTGTTTTATTGGCATTATGCATCAAATTCAGTAATTCATGATAAGACCAAGCACATTGAGATTGATTGTCAATTTTGTGAGGTCGAGTGATCAACTTGCAGATATCTCACCAAGCCCCTCATCAGTCCTCGTGTTAATTACATTTGTAACAAGCTAGGTACACGAATTGTATGCACTAGCTTGAGGGGGAGTGTTAGAATAGGAATAAGTTTATACAATCCTATTAGAATAAGAATAGGTTTATACAATTCTATTAGAATAGGAGTAGGTTTATACAATCCTATTAGAATAGGAATGAAAATAGAAATAGGAATACTAAATAGTATCCTACTTGGTAAAGGATTGTATTATAGCATCTATAAATAGGGTCTCAATGTAATAATGTAGACAACAAAAAATCAATAATATTATTTTCCTATATTTCTCACAATGCTATAGTTTCCAGATACACAATGGAAGGCTTATGGATCACTAAACAAGTTAGAAGCCCTTATGGGGTAGGTCTATGGAGAACAATCAGGAATCAGTGGCCTAAAATGTGGGGAAACTCAAGAATTGTATAGGAAATGGAAGGAGGACATCATTCTGGAATGATGTGTGGGTTGGTCAATATCCCTTAAAATAGTTGTACCCGGTGATCTATAATTTGAATCAACAGAAGGAGGCAACAATAGCAGATGTCAGGGACAACCATGGATGGAACCTCTCTTTCAGGAGAATGTTGAATGACTGGGAGATTGACAGCCTAACAGATTTCTACAATACTCTGGAGCAGGCCATCAACTTTCAACCTAATGAAGATAATCTACACTGGTTGAGGGCCAATAATGGGAAATTCACAGTAAATCCACCTTGATAGGCTAGGTGCAATGCTCTTACCATGGCCTTGGAAGATGATATGGAAAGTTAAAGTACCTCACAAGGTGGCTTGTTTCACTTGGTTAGTAGCCAGACAAGCAGTACTAACTCAGGACAATCTAATGAAAAGGGGAAGACAATTATGTTCCAGACGTTTTTTTTGTGAAAGAGAAATAGAGACAACAAAGCATCTCTTCATCCATTGTAGAGTGACAGAGAAACTGTGGCAGGTGTTTTTTAACTTAAGGGGTATCAGTTGGTCCATGCCAAGGCATACCTCCGAAGCTCTAACATGCTGGAATAGAGAAGGAAATATGTCCGGCCACAAAGAGAGATGGAAGATTGTCCCTGTTTGCATCTGGTGGACAATATGGATGGAAGATTGTCCCTGTTTGATTGCTTACTGTAAACTCCAGATGTAGCTACTACTAGAATACACTATTGGTGTATTTTGTCTATAAAATGTTAACTTTCTCAAAAAATTATCTTCAAAAATATTTTTTAATTCATTGTTTCATTTTGAACATGTAGCAGTTATTCGTTAAGTAAACAAGTAAACAGGAGCACAAGCATGATTGTGCTATTATTTCTGGTTTGAGGCTTGAATGTTATACCATTTTAACAAATTCAATCTTAAACATGGAGTGCTTGCTTTTTCTAAGTTGTTCTAGGCCCCTCCTAATGGAGATCTGAAGTTGTTCTTCTAGATCAGTCTAACTTAACACTAAATCAGCTTTGCATTTGCCAGTGTTTGTGGCATTTTATTGCATACATTTGCTTAGCATCAAGTCAATCGTGTTGTCTTGGGGGAGGGAAGGCTTTTGTGCAAATTGTTTCGATTGATATTTAGATATTGTATTATGTTGGACCTGCATGCAGTTTTCACTGCAGGTGAATGAATCAAGCGATAGCTCAATCTTTACAATTTGTGTAAGTATGTGATTTTATATGACATTGTTTTTCTGTTTGTATTAGATTGTGTAAGAGCTGAACCTGTGATATACAAGAAACTGGAAGCATCATCTGATGATATAGCACTTCTGAGGGCTTATGTCGGGGACAGACCTACTTGGAGGACTCCACAGCACCCACGGCGAGTAGATGGGAGGTTCAACCTCAAAGGGGTTCCAACCTTAATCCGATGGGAAAATGATGCAATCAAAGGTCGACTTGAAGACCATGAAGCACACCTTGATCACAAAATTGGTTCCCTTCTGAATGGGAGTTAAGTGTCCCATTACTTCAAGGGGATGCTTTATATTAAGAGAGTGTCTTAATAAAATATGTCGAGCCTCATTGGCCTGAATGAACCTCATTTTAAAAGGCCGTGAATATGATGACTCAGTGCTAGTGGTAGCGGAAAAAACTAGTGGTTCTTGTTACACACATGTGTTGCTTCCATTTCTCCTGCCATGCTTAGTGTACTAAATTATACATCAATAGCATGTTTGATGTGTTGCTAAAATGGAAATTATTGCATTGTGTTTGACATGTCTAAACTGATGGCGTGTTTCACAGTTAAATTTTGCGAAGGTTGTGCTGAACTCCCAGCTTTCACCAAGCTTATAGTATAGTCAGCCACATAATAATTGAGAGTGATCAGTCTTCCGCTGTGGGTTCAATATCATTTCTCTTTTCACTTCCCTAGTCCTCCTATTTAACTTTGAAAAGAAGGATTTGTAACGAGCTGTTAGGTCGTTTTGAGTATTGGAACTTATTTTTTCATAAAAGACTCTTCCCGTAACTAGAACTCATTGGCACTGCACGGGGAATGGAGAATGACATCTCCACCCGTCCTGCTGATGATCACTACATCACCACCCATCTTTTCCATCTCCAGCACCCTTATTCCACCCCAAAACAGAGGGAGACATTGTTGCTCTGTCTTAACATTGAGGTTCATTTATATTTTTGATGATTGTTGTTTTTGTTGGTGTTGTTGGTCTTGTTCTTTTTTGCAATTGAAGTTCAGTATTCAGTGTCAAGATTCTTACAAGTCTTGTTGGATCATGATCATTAAAATTCTCCTATCTGATTGGTAGTAGTCCAAGGGAAACTGACAACATAAAGGTATTAGAATCACTTGATCTCTTCAATATTTTGTTGAAAACATGTTGAGTTTTTCCTCTTTGAGCCGTATCTATCTCACAAGTCACAACGACTTATCATGGCGGATTCCTGTGAACATAATAGACCTACCCTATTAAAGAATATCAAGGCTCTTGGTTGAGTAACTTTTACTTTATTGTGAGTTGATCAAATGATGGATTCAATAAGTTCTTGTCAATAACCATGTCCGTTGACTAGAAACATTAAACTATGTTTCCATAATAATATAATTTCATTGTGCTTTTTCGGGGGAGGTTAAAGTGCTCCCTTGCTTTTTGTAAGGCCATGGAGATTAGTTATACAAAGAGAAAATGGAACACGTAGTTTGTAAAAATGTGACATTGAGGATAACTCTAATTTATTTGCATACATCTCCTACAATGTATTGATTTTTTATAGGATAAAAGAGAAAAAAATTCTTCATAAAATTGATTCTTTCCATCTTGTTTGGAAGCTATAGTTTTAATATTAAAAAAATCTTAAATATTTCCAAAAAAATGCTACAAGGAGAGAATCCTCAAGTCTCTCACTCCGGCAAAAGTTTAAAAAAGAAAAAAATAAACACTATTAATACTTTTGGACCAAGACATTTTTTTATAATAAAAATAATAACATAGTTATAGTTGTAACACATAAAATATAACAACTATCCAAGTTCAGTTCTCTTTTAATGACTTCCTCTTCTTCTTTTTTCTTTAATCTTTTATAATAATAGTGTCTATTTAGTGTTATATGTCACAAACTTAGAGTCTTACTAATTCGGGTGCAAAATTTGATTGGCAAAGTGACGGGACATGACATATAACTATATACAAATTGGGTGATGGTACATTTAGTCATGTTCTAATAAAGGAAAATAATCTGGCTGATTAATTATTTTATTAACTTAAGCTTTTGATTTTGTAGGTGACTTTCGTTTTAACACATTTCAGGAGCCAGGAGGTACTAATTTCTGATAGGAAGATCACAAACTCAGACAAAACTCAAATTATATTTAAGGACAAGGTCTATTCAGATGAGCAATTACAAGCAAATAACAATTGCCAATAAAACTGCTACCGTGCTTGAAAATAATACACCAATTAATTATTTTGTTTAGATCAAACACTATAGTCTAGATACACAAATTTACATCTACATCTTCACTATCATGCGCTATCAACATCCATGATGCCCAATTTGTTAGTTAGAGGTACAAATGTGTAGACAGACTCTTCACTCTAGTAGTGATAATAAGACACAAGTAATTAATCAGTTGACGAATAGAGATGAAAAAAAGACTAGAATGGAGGATGTGATGCTAGTTTACAATTAATGCTTGAATGATTTTATAATACCTCGGAAATTGCTAAGTCAGATTGGAAAGGAAAAGTTTCATTTTTGACACTGATGCAGTGATCTACAAGTTCAACCTATGGATCGTAGGTGTTGGGGAAATAATTGAAATTTCACAATAATAATATAATTTATTATTTAACAAAAAGTAATCCTGAAAATAGATAAATATTTATTACGATGATAAATAATAATAGTGCATAAAATTAATACTTGAGTCCTGCTGGACACTGTCCTAAGAACCTATTTCAACGGTGTGAAATGTTTCCCTAGAATTAAACAAGCCTTCCCTATCTTGAATAGAGGATACATGAATCAACAAATTAATTAATATCAGCAAGTTATTAGGGGATATAAATAACAAAGCCAAAATAATTAATTAAAGTAACCATAAGAAGAGAAATGATGAAAACGTGAGATTCATAAAATTAGGCAGAATGTTTGTTCATTTCTCCGTGTACCTAAAAGAACAAAAGAGTAGAATTTATAGTGTTAGCAAAGAAATGATATGCCACTTGTCCAAAGTTTTATATGCAAGAAGACATTTGGATGTAAGATGGACAAAAATCTTGCCTTAATAAAAGTAATTGTCATTTTTCCAAGTAACTAAAATAATCTTTTGAAATAAAATATTTGCTTACAATCCCCCACTTATTTCAAAAGATTTTATAAAAATATACGTTGTTGTATTTTCAGGACAAAATGCAATAGGTTGGGTGTCTTTCAGACTATGAACCAAACTTAGATCGATAAAATTTAATTTACAGAATTACTGGTGAAATATAATATTTCTATGAACTAATAATTCTTATTGTAAATCAGAAACTTTACCAATCACATTTTGACGACAATAATTTTGTTGTTCAACGCGGTTTTGCGCCAATAGGCCATACGTGTGCCTGGTATTCATGAGAGCTCTAGAGACTAGGCCAAAGTCTCATAGGAGCGACCACACTCCACTTCTCATAAATGTGAATTCATCAAGTGTATACTGCTTTAAATACACCATCCTTAATTGGTGACTATGAATTCATTAAGAGTTAATAACTCATCCCTCATTTTTAGTAGCAGTTCAAACACTCTCAGTTAGTGCGCAGAGTCAATATCGACTTGTTATTACCCATATGAACCTACTTCATGGGATCTCCAATCACATAGATTGGGTTACCCTATTGACAATCAATTGGCCTTAGACCCATTTCTGTTGAGGTCTGAAGAATTAATTTTCTTCCCACGGGTTTAGTCAGTGAATCGACTGAAATTCAATTCTGACTTCACATCATCAATGGAAATTACTCCATCTCTGAACAGTTGTTTCATGACATCATGCCTCAATTTCATGTGTCTGCTCTTATAATTATAAGATTTATTCTTCGCAATAGCAATTGCGGCTAGGGATCAACAATTCATCCTTAATCAAAGGAGTCAGCTGGCTTTTAATCCTTTATTAAAGGGATCAACAATTCACTAAGAATTTTCTTAGCCATCCAGCCTCAGAACTAGCCAGCTACAGAGCTACAAACTTTGATTCCATAGTTGATCTAGCAATGATCATCTGTTTAGTTGAATTCTAGGATACTGCACCACCACCTAATGTGAACACATATCCACTAGTGGATTTTGTCTCATCTGAATCAGAGATCCAGGTTGCATCACAATACCCTTCAAAAGTAGAAGGAAATCCACTATACATGACACCATAATTCATGGTTTCTCTCAAATATTTCATCAGTCTATTCAATGCAAACCAATGCTCATTATTGGGATTATGAGTATATCTACTCAATCTACACACAACATAGGCAATATCAGGCCTAGTAAAATTCATCAAATGCAAGACTTTCAATAATTTGAGCATATTTAGACTGAACAACTGGGTCACTATAATTCTTTTTCAATTTAGAGTTAGCATCATAAGGAGTGGCTAAACATGTCACATCATAACATTCAAAATAATTTAAGAAGTCTTTCCACATAATGTTCTTGTGACAACATTATACCATCTTCACTTCTTATAACTTTTAACTCCCAAAATCATATTCACTTCACCCAGATCTTTCATATCAAAATTAGTAGACAAAAATAATTTGGTATTTTTCACAATATTCAAACTTGTACCAAATATAAGCATGTGATTAACATATAAGCATATTATCACATAATCACTGTCTACAATTTTGGTATAAACACATTTATGCACTTCAACAAAAGAAAAATTGTCTTTCAATAAGACTTGATCTAATTTTTCATACCACTGTTTAAAATAATAAATCTATCTGCAACACTATGTCAAACATATTTAATCAGTAGTTTAGAACCTATTTTTCTCTTCTTAGGTTCATACAAAAGAATTTTGGCAAGGCACCCCCACACTTTTAAATATTTCATAAGTATCAAAATTATTTGAGTCTAAATCAGATATTAAATCAAGAGATTGCATATTCTTTATATATGAGACATTTAACATGTCCTACTTTAGCATGCAATAAATAAATAAATAGGCTCAATTGTATAAGCAAAATCAGATACATCTTTAATGTAATCATCACAAATAATAAGCACAAATAAGTCATAGCTGCAAAAATTTTTGCCAACAAAAAAATATTATTTTTTAGTCAATATGACCTTATTATTTTCAAAAGAAACCTTCATTCCATATTTTTCTATTAATCCCACAGAAATCAAATTAATTTGGATATCAAGAACATACAATACATCACTCAATGTCAAAGTTTTACCAGATGTGAGTTTGAGAAGAACTTTTTCTTTTCCAAGAACTTTAGTTGTCCCTGAGTCACCAAAATAAATAATTTCTTCTCCTTTTTCAACTTGGGTGCATGACACAAAATCATTTTTATTTATACAAATGTGCCTCATAGCACCAGAGTCTATCACCCCGTTTCTCACATTGGCTACAACATTTATTTCTGAAATGACCGCAATAATCATATCAACCGTTTCAGCCAAATTTAATTTTAGCTTAGCAGGATTGTAATTTCTTTTCAATATTCTTTTGCATTGAGGTGTATTTTTCATGAAGGTTGTATTATTATTATTGGACTTGTAACCATGTCTATTTACATACTTGTAATTTTCTTTACCGTAAGTCTTCGACAGAATGACTTGAACAGTACCAGTCAGGGTAGCACCAACATCAGTATCATCAATAGTTTCAGGACACATATTATATGTCATAGTTTCTTAGATTGTTGGGGAAATAAGTGAAATTTCACAATAATAATATAATTTATTATTTAACAAAAAGTAGTCTTGAAAATAAATAAATATTTATTACGATGATATATAATAATAGTCCATAAAATTAATACTTGACTCGTACTGTGCACTGTCCTAAGAAACTATTTCCACTGTGTGAAATATTTCCCCAGGATTAAACAAGTCTTCCCTATCTTGAATAGAGAACACATGAATCAACAAATTAATTAACATCAACAAGTTATTAGGGGATATAAAATAACAAAGCCAAAATAATTAATTAAAGTAACCATAAGAAAAAAAGTGATAAAAATGTGAGATTCATAAAAATTAGGCATAATGTTTGTTCATTTCTCTGTGTACCTAAAAGAACAAAAGAGTAGAATTTATAGTATTAGCAGATAAATGATATCATGACAAGTGGCCATGCCACTTGTCCAAAAGTACATGCAAGAAAGACATTTGGATGTAAAGGTGTAAGATGGACAAAAATCTTGCCTTAATAAAAGTAATTGTCATTTCTCCAAGTAACAATTCCAAAACAATTTAATTATTTGGCTTTGTAAATACATTTAATAAAATAATCTTTTGAAATAAAAATATTTGCTTACAGTAGGAAGGGAGTCGTAGGACTTGGTTTGAGTTTTGGAAATGTCAAGTCCAGTAAATTGACTTACGAATGGACTGGACGAGTCGTACGGTGTTCTACGAGTCGTAAGAAATGCCCAGTAGCCGATAGAGTGATTCAAAGAATTGATTTGAGACTTTAGGTCTATGAAAGGATTTGAGGATTCATCATATGATCTACGGGTCATAGGTGGGATCCATAGAAGTGATCTAGACTTAGTGAAATTTTTACTTGAACATGGGTTCTACGGATAGGGTCTATGAGCCACGGAATGTGGGACAGACTATATGAAGGTTTCGTGGAATCGATCAGATATAATGAGCCCCAGTAACAAGTAACAGGTTCTATGGTTGACTAGGACGGCCTGTAGAAAGTCCTACAGACCGTAAGTCTATACCGAAGACCTGTCCGACAGATTTTAATGAAGGGTGCTTTGGTCTTTTTACCCACTTAACCCCTAAGCTATGTCTTTTTGGCACTATAACTACCCCTATAACCGGTTTTAGTCCTACAACTAAGCCTAAATTATCTCATTCACTCAATTCCCCCAAACTCCCTCAAGTCTTCCTCTCTAAAATTCTCTCAAGAGCTCCAACGTGAAGAGCTAGGGTTTCAAGCTTCAAGGTCTCATCCTCCTTACATAATTAGGGATTTGATTATCAAGGTATGTCAGAATTCACCAATGGATTCCTTCCATCCATTGGGTCCCAAAAGAAACTCAAAATTTCCAATTAAATTTTACCCAATTATCAAGAGTTTCATGTTATTCTTCATGAGTACTATCAACTATAATTCAATTGATGTTATAATTTGATCCTATTATGCATGATTCAAACCAATTGTATATTTTCCAATTGATTTCATATGGAGTCATGCTTTATACTTGATTGTGACTATGAATTTATGAACAAAGCTATAATGAACTTATGAATTATGATTATGAAAGCAATGCATGTTTTATGAAAATGTTGATTTATGAACTATAGACATTTTAAAGCTAAAGTGTCAATGATTTGTGAAAATTTTTCTCCATATTTGTCACGTCCCGAGCAAACACCCCGGACGTGGCTGACACTCGAGAACCATTGCTGGCCCCAAGAAAACCCTTGGCCTGACTTACTTACTCAGCAGAAGACTTAAACATAAGAAAATATAACTCATGCATAACTTAAGAAATAATAGCTTAGCCAAAATGGCAACTCAGTCTTAAACGTATACAACTAAAATGAATAAGACTAAAGAACTATAACTATCTATCTATGAAGCCTCTAAAACAAAGAGGGATGTCGGGACAGAACCCTCGATCATCCTAACAACTAAAAACAAGAAAAAAAGTGATAAAAGAGAGCCCTCCGGAAAGCAAGGAGGCTCACCAACTGACTCTGAATGCTGAACCTGATCAACGAGGTACTGGATGCTGATCCTGGCTACCTGTGTTTGCATCATGCAGGACAACTGACATCAGTACATTGAATGTACGAGTATGCGAGTTGGAATGCTAAACATAACATGTGCTTGAAAAGATTCTGAAAGAAACACTTACCTTGACTCTTCTCAACTCATGACTAACTTAACTAATAACAAAGAAATGAAACACATGCAATATATGAAAAAGCTTTATAAAACAGTAAAATAAACTTAGTTTGTTAAAGAAATGCAATAACAAACTCAACTTGACTCATATAATAAAGCAATATAGTTTTTATGAGAGATTCTCTAATCGACAACCACCACTATGAGCCTAAGTGGTGATACAACGTCTTTTCCACGCTGCCAGAACTGTCCTATACTTTGCCGTCATATATGACGCGTTAACTAAGTGGATCCACTAGTCTATGCTAAAATCATCTTAAGGAGTCATCTAAAACGTATGATCCTTTACTACCCATGATGGCTACATGGTTTATGGAGACTTGAGTTAATATGAACTCACATCCCCATATCGGTGCTCAATACTACTCCCAAAATATACTTAGCTCATATATTCTAAAACAAACTTCTTTCTTTGGTTTGAGATAATTACTCAAAACTTAGCTTAAAAACTCTCTTGGAATCGGTGTTCCCTTTCTTGCTCAAATGTGAAAACATTTTTAAACTCTTGGGAATACTTAGTTCCCTTATAGCTTTTTGAGAAATGAACTCAACTCTTTACTCTTTGCTTAACTTGAAACTTAAGTCTAAAAACAAAGTTAAAAATGTTTGTGAAAGACTTTGGAAAAACTTTATGAACTTCTCTTAACTTACTTCTTAACTTTTAGACTTGACTCTTAACTTCTTGACTTTGATCCTAACTTTCCTTGAATTGGATTATGGATTCAAGGTTCATGATCTCATGTTTATGGATGATTTCATGATGTTTAGATGTACCTTAGAGTGTTGGAATCAACTAAGAAACATAGGTACATTGCTAAGGAACAAGTACGAAAAGGTGGGGAACGAATGGGGAGAACTGGCGTCCCTGGCGCTCTGAGAGGCGTGGGGCGCTAGCCCTCAATATTCAGATACTGACCTGGGACGTACTGGCTGGCGCGGCACCCCAAAGGTGAAAGTTCAGAGTCCCTTTTGGGGCGTGCTGTCTGGCGCGACACCCCACCTCTATCCCAGGTGTTTGATGACTTTTCTTGCTCGTTTTTCATCTCTAAACCCTCTAAACTTCAATGGTTCTTTCCCCAAACACTTAGAATCATTTATACCTTTAATATACATTAGATTCTACTCAAAAAACGTAACTAAAAACATGAATCAATCTCAAGAAAACTCCATCAACACAACCCACAAGAATTCAAACGAAACTTTCAACAATGTTCATCAAGAACTCAATTTCTAAACTTTCAAAGACTTAAATTCGCTGAATTGAATCATGGTTGGTGAGTGGGTTAATTGACCCAACGCTATGTGATCTCACATACCTTGTAGGGATCACCCCTTGACGAAATCCACATGCAAAACTCCAAGAAATCGACGAATCTCCTTTCTCCTATCTTCTCCTCTTCTCCAAGCCCTAGCGTGAAATTCACATTTCTAAACTGACTAAAATCTGACTTTACCCCAATTAAACTCCTAAAAATGAATTAGAATAATTAGGTAAGGAAAAGACTAAATTACCCTTCAAAAAGCTGGATTAGACTTTCCTTATTCAAACAACCCAACTTCCAAAGGTCATATCTCACTCATACGAACTCGGAATCATGCAAACTCGACAGTGTTGAAAAGATTATTCCAAGAGATTTCCAACCATATCTGAAAGTACACCTAACTCATCCTGATCTAGGAGTTATGACTGTTTGAAGTTGACCAAAACTCAACTTATTCTAACTTAACAAAATTTCTAGATTTTCATTCTTTCCAAAAAAAATGACTATTTCAAATTCTTAGCCTCTTCCTAGTTATTTCAAATTGCGAGATGTTAAAACGTTAATGGATTCATCATTTAGATGCTCAGAAAGGTAAGTGTCATTAGGAAAATTTTATGAAATCATGACTCTAATAAGAACTTATGATTGGATTGGTAGTCTTAATTGTGTATTTCCAAGTATTTTGATGTGATTATGATTATGTCTTTTCTGTTGGGATTTTGTAATGACTTGATTCCGTAGTTAGGGAAAAATGAATAAGGAAAGAATAGGGGTCAGAAAACTTTTCGTAGTAACTTAGGATTTCCCAACCTAGTCCAGATTTGAATGAAATCGGAGTCAGTAAGGTCTAGGTAAAGTTGGTAACAATTGAGTGATCTAATTATGATTTTGATCACATGAGCAGATATCTAAGAAATTAAGAAACCCGTACGATTTTATGGAATTGAATTCGGGTGAGTAGAACTCTCGAAACTGATCTTAGCGTGAACGGGTAGTTTCTGAGTGTCGTTGCTTGAAGGTGTGTTGTGAAATGAGGGTATTGGAATTATTGAATTTACTCACTGTTTTGTGCAAGCCGCTATGGCAGGAATTTATACCGCCAGGGCGGGGACGCTGTAGCGGGGTGAGTACCGCTTTGGCGGGACAAATGCAACTTAAGTCGGAAATAAAACCCCAAAAACGTTTTATTCTGTAATTTTTGACTTTGAGAGCTAGGAGACGACTCCAGGCAAGTTCTTGACCGTTTTTCACAATTTTTGAGGCTAAAGGTGAGCTTTTCACTCCCCGAATCCGTTATTCGATCTGTAGAATGTAAATTCATGGGTAATTATCGATGGGGGAAGGTTTTGATCTAGAAATTATTGTGGAGAAAGCCCTAACTTGGGATATTGGGATCATGGGTTTGGTCTTGGGTTATTGGGTTTGTTATAATCCGGATAATTAGACCTTTGATTGCTAATCCTTGCGTATATTAATTGTTGTAGACCTAGAACAAGCAGAAAAAATCTGGAAAGGGAAGATTCAAGTGCCTTAGGGGATTCAAGCTGGGATTCGAGGTAGGTGATGGTTGTGTTTCATGTTGTGTGATGTATGTTTGTTCTTGCTTCATTATAATACATGTATGTATGCGAATGTTGCATTATTTATCACACTAATTGTAAATGAGGATAGATGAATGATGAATGCCATGAATCATGACTTGATTGTATAATTTGATAATATACTTGTGATTATGATTGTGGCTTGTTGAATTGATCGGGTGTTGTGTTCCGACACACCAACTTGGATCGATTGCCATGTTTTGACATAAATATGGGATTGGTTTCCATGTTTCGGCATAAATATGGGATCGGTTGCCACGTTTCGGCATAAATATGAGATCGATTGCCACGTTTCGGCATAAACATTAGATTGGGTACCACGTACTGGTACACTAACAGTTTGGGTGTGGGTTCCATTAGAGGACCATTGACTTGTGATTGATGTTTTCGTATCTACCTGCTATTGATAATGTGGAATTGAGCATGTTTCCTGATAAGATAACTGATATTGTGTATGTTCGGTATATGCATGTTTATGATGTTGTAATTTCTTTCTTATGTTGAACTTATTGGGATAGCCGCATGATCCTACCAGTACACGGTGATTGTGTAATGATACTTCACTTACTCTTTCTTTGTTGAGTACATGGCTTCTTCAGACGGCTATTGATAGACCTCAACTAGGTGACTATTGAGCGTGACCGGATTCAAGGGTGAGCCTGTTCTTCCAGGCTGCCATGGATCTCTTTTGTTTAAGTCCACTCTTTTCGGACTTGGACTATTTTTTTAAGGTGTTTGTTTAGTTTTGGGGTTGTACCCCTTGTCCTTAGACTTGTCGTCAGTAGAGTTTTGGTACAATGACTTTCAGTTTCTAGGGGTATTTCTGCATTAGTTATTAGATGTTAGTTGAACTTTCGTAGTTTATGAGGACTCTGTATTAATTATATAATTATATAAACCTTCTTTCGTAGCTTTAAATGTGTAGTACTTTGGTTAAGTTGATTAGTTGGGCTGTAGTTTTGGTTCTCCCACCAGAGGGTTAGTGTGGGTACCAATCCTGATGGTCTGGGTCATGACAAAGTTGGTATCAGAGCCCTAGGTTCGTTGATCTCATTGTACCAAAAGGAGTCTTGTAGAGTCTTGCGGAACGGTACAAAGACATCCATACTTTTCTTCGAGAGGCTATAGGACTTTAGGAAAAACTCACTTCTTTCTACTCCTTTGTGCTATGACTTGAATCCAATTCGTATCTGGGTGATGCAAATTGATATCTTTACTCCTTTACTCTATGGTCCGAACTAGAGCAACAAAAGTGGTAACACCATCACTAGCAAGAGAGGATGGGTATAGACTATCGACAGTTGAATAGGGTCACCATTTGGAACAAGTATCTGCTACCTTGGATAGATGATCTTTTGACTAGTTGCAGGGTGCATCAGTTTTCTCTAAAATTGATCTAAGGTCTAATTATCATCAGTTAAAGATTAGGCTGAGGATTTACAAAAAATGACATTTAGGACCCGTTATGGGCACTATGAGTTTCTAGTTATGTCATTTGGGTTGACAAATGCACCTGCACCTTTTGTGAGTTTGATGAATGGTGTGTTCTAACCATTTCTTGATTAGTTGTTATAGTATTTATTGATGACATTTTGGTTTATTCGAAAAGTAAGGAAGAGCATGCCGACCATCTCATATTATTCTGGGTGTTCTTGGGAAACAAAAGTTGTATGAAATTTTCTAAGTGTGAATTTTGGTTGACTTCGATTGCCTTTTTGGGGCATGTAGTTTCAAGGGAGGGGGTAATGGTAGATCCCCAAAAGATTGAAGCAGTCAGGAATTGGGTCCGACTTAGTTCTGTTATTAAAATTAAGAGTTTTGTAGGGCTCGCTAGCTACTATCGTTGCTTGTGAAGGGATTAAGGTTAGATTTGTAGATTTAAGTTTTTAGGTGACAACATTCAAGAGGTTTTGGGAAGGGACGGCTAGATAATGAACTCCATTACTTTGGAAAATGCATTTAGTATTGTTGTCATAACATGTATGGGTTGTTTCGCGAATGGTGAAATTAAGTTATGCCAATTGACGTTAGAAGATGCAATATGATTTCCTGGATTGATTGTATATCAAAGAGAGTCGTGATACTACTACTACAATAGCAACAATGCTTACTTGTTTAAGTTATTAAGTGTGTTACAATTGTGGAGAACCTGGGCATATGAGGAGGAAATCAGCAAGGGCGTGGAGGCCGGGGAAATGGTAATGAAGGTAGAGGAATAGTGCAACCAGACAAGAAGGTTGCCCGTTGAGATGACATGGCTCAGTTTTATGCCTTTCCAGGAAGACCGAGGTTGAGGCATCAGATGCAGTGATCACATGTACTATTCTTATTTGTGACTGGATGGCTATTGTTTGTTTGAATCCGGGTTCTAGTTGTTCATATGTGTCAAGTTCAGTTTGCCTTGGGATTTGATGTGGTTTGTGATGTATTTGATGCCCCATGAATGTTTCCACCCCAGTTGGAGAGTCTGTCATAGTCACCCATGTGTATCGTGTTTGTCCTGTGTGTTTATGGATTTTCAGACTTAGGTTGATTTGGTTATGCTGGATATGACTGACTTGATATAATCTTAGGCATGACTTGGTTGTACCCCTATTATACTGGGTTTAATTGTAATACTAAGTCGGTAACTCTAGAGATCCCGGGTAGGGAAAGGTTAGAGTGGGAGGGGGTGTACTGCCTAAGCCAGCTAAGATCATATCTTTCGTGTGGGCTAGGAAACTGATGGGGCAGGGTTGTTTGGATTATTTAGCTCATATTCAGGATGTTGAGGTTGAGTCTCCCTCTATTGAGTCTATTCCTGTGGTGTTAGAATTTAGAGAAGTGTTTCCTACTGATTTGCCTGGTATGCCTCCGGATAGAGATATAAATTTCTGCATTGACTTGGAAACTGGCACTCGCCCCATCTCCATCCCTCCATATCGCATGACTCCGGTACTGGATGAGGTGTAGTTGAGCGTTATCAGTTACAGAATCAAACCGTCGAATATTAAGAACACAAATGCGATAGAGGGGTTACTTGGCAAATCGTTGAGTCATTTGGCGAGCTCGACTAAGCTCGCCGACTAGTTTCTCGTGCCAGTTTTTGACCCTGGCCTTCAATTTTCAACACATAGCCCATATTAATGAAATTAAAGCTCTATTCTATGCAATTAAACTTAGACCCATATCAATAATCACCCTGGGGAACTAAGACTTCCCCTGATTTGTCTATAATTTACAAATCAACGTCTTTTGCCTTTAAGAATGATGTCACCCGCTCTATCATTGGGTAAATTCAGTCGATTGGTAACCTTTGGGATACTCAAACTTCACCCTCACTAAACCCAACATATTACCACTACACACGCACAATTTCAAGCAATTTAAACACAAAATATAACAAATACAGCCGAAACTCAAAAGCTAACATGATACTACAATGGCCCTCACTTAAAATTTAATCAACTCTGCAAGATTGTGCAATTGATCAAACAATATTATGTGCATGCATCAAAAACTACTATAAATCAAGCCAAGTTCGGGACACCAACCTCAAAAGTAGAAAGGAATCACAAGCTAGGCAAGCAACTATGGAAGCAAAATGAAAATTCCACCAAGCAAATGATCCCCACATGAAAATAACAACCAAAAAACAACCTAAATATGAAATGTAAGAGTGCAAGATTTCGAAAATGTGAAATGAAAAGGAATTTTGAATTTAGAATGGTTAAGGCCCTTTTTGACCCTTGAGTTCGCGCCCCAGTCGGCGATGTAACTTATTTCACTGACCCACTAGGCTATGCACCGAATGGTACTTTTACCCGCCAAAGTCTACAGAACTCCAGCCATTTAGTTGGTCAAAAAGGCGGTCATGATCGGGCTGACTGACCTGTTCTACAACTCACTGAAAGGTACTTGAGCTCGCCTAATTGCCTTTTTCCCCAAATAACTAATTTTCAACCTGCATATCTAATAAGTGTTATTCAAATAACAAAATAAAAAACTAGAAACTTGGGTTGCCTCCCAAGAAGTGCCTTATTTAATGTCGTGGCACTACGAAGACACGCTTTCAAGATTTATTCTTTGGCTTAACTGTGGTATCACTCGGTAATCGCCTTTTTGGTCTTGGATTTAAATGAGTCGAGATCTGACCCATCTGTGTTTCAGCTATTTAATTGATACCAAATTTGAGGTAATTATTTTGTTAAGAGAAGATACGTCAGCTTTCGTTTCCTTTAACACCTTGCCCAGTCCTTTTACTTTGTTTAGAATGTGTGCGAGCATATCTTCGGTGCGGAAATTTTCAGGATCAACCCTTTGGTCTTTTGGGTTTTGACGCTAATGGGGAGGTACATATCTTTCATTATCGTCATCCCGCTCTCTCCAATTCATACCACGATCACAACATTCGCTATCTCGGTCTCTCCAACCGTCATCGTGATCCCTGTTGCAACTTTGATTCCCTCCTGGCCTTGGATAGTTAGGACGGAAACCTCCTTCATGATTTATTACTGATTAGTGATCGTTGACACTTAGAATTTGATGAAGTGTCTTTGAAGTTGTATTAATCAAAATGGCGCGGCTGCTAGGAAGCGGTGTTGTTTGAGATTTTTTTTGGTGAAGTTGAATTTTGCTCTTTTTAGTCATAGTTGAATCTACTTACTTTCAATTTTGGTTTTCGTGTTGCTGTTTTAAAACAAAGGAAATCAGTGTCAACAGAAGCAATGGTAGCTAAGTGGGCCACCAAGATGACATAGGCAATCTCAATGATGTCAATGAGTCGAATGCTAATGACCCTAATCTTGTGGGTGGAGTTTGTGCCATTCGCTTGTCTCCGGCTGAAGGGAAGGCGGTGTTCCACATTACAAGCACCATGTTGCAGCTCTTGCAATTGAAAGGGTTGTTTGGTGGATTGGCTCATGAGGATCCCCATGAGCATATAAGAAACTTTGTTGATGTTTGTGGGTTGTTCTCCTTCAAAAACATATCCCAAGAGTTGGTCTGGTTGAGGTTGTTCCCATTTTCTTTAATGGGAGAAGCATGTAAGTGGTTAGCTGAATTGCCAAGAGACTCCATCACTTCGTGGGAAGAGCTTGTCACCACTTTTCAAGTACGATTTTCCTTCTTTCGAAGATGATGACACTATTGAACAACATCCAAAGCTTCAAGCGTTTGGAGGGTGAGCCAATTCGTAAGACTTTGCTACGATTCAAGAAGTTGGTGTTGCAATGCCCAACTCATGGTTTGTGCGACAACGTTTTGCTTCAATACTTTTACCGAAGCCTTGATTTGGTTAATAAGAAAGTAGCTGACTAACTTTCACTGGGTGGTTTGATGCAACAACGTTACATTATAGCAGCCAAGCTCTTGCATGGTATGACCAAACTTAATCGGGATTGTTACACCCACGATGATCATGTCTCCGCTCTCACTTTTAAATTGACCAAGGAGCAGCCTGAGAAAAACCAAGGGAAGGACCATAACGTTGTAAATATCATGACCCAACTTGATATTTTATCCAAAAATGTCACAGGAGATGGTGCTAGGAGTGTCAATGATGTGGGTGGTGGGTGTGTAAACCCATAAGAGGTCATGTTTGAAGTGTTGTATAATGAGGAGGTGAATATCCTAGCCAACCAAAAAGGTGGTTACCATGAAAACTACCCGAGGTAGGGTAGTAACCAAGGTTGGAATAAGGAGGATGGCTGGAGATATCGTGATAGAGAGTGGAGGGATTGTAAACCCACTTGGAAGGAAAAATATGGGGAGAAGGACATGTACATTCCTCCCCATGAGCGTCAAAAGCCCAAAGATATTGAGGAAGGCCGGTCTGAAGATATGCTTTCTCGTATTCTCAACAAGGTTGAGGGGTCCGATAAAATTTAGAAAGAGATAAAGGAAGATGTATCGACCTTTAGCCAGACGGCTACCTCTCATTCCGTCTCTATCAAAAAGTTGCAGACCAAAATGGGTCCAATTTCTTCCCATTTAAACCCGAGACAATAAAGGGGTTGCCTAGTGACACTATGGCGAACCCCAAGATTGAGGTTTGAGTGAGGACTTGCGTCGTGCCACGACGTTAACTAAGGCACTTCTTGGGAGGTAACCCAAGTTTTTACTGCTTAATTTTATTTTTGGAATAATCATTTGTTGATTGTGCAGGTGAAAAAGTGGAATATGTTTGAAATATGGTGATTGGCGAGCAAAATGTCAAGTCGGTGATTTAACGAAGAGGTCGGTGAGCCCGACTTGGACCACCGTTGGACTCAAGAAATTATGAAGTTGGAGTGTATAAAACTCAAGCTCGGCGATCCCGATTTAGTCCACCGTTTGGACCCCAATATTAACTGGAGGTCCTGTAAAACTCGGCTAGGTAAGTAACCTCTTGGCGCATTGCCGAGTGGTTCGGTGAGGTTGACTAACATCGCCGAAAGGGCGCGAACTGAATGGTTTTAAAAGGGCAAAGGTTTGAAAGTTCAAACTCTTTTATATTTCCTCACTTTTTAACTTCCTAGAATCATACCCGCTATCTATATTTCATATATTCCCGTATTTTCTTGCTTTTTGATCGTTGATCTTTTATTTGGAGTTGCAAATCTTTGCCGCCTAGCTTTTCAGATCGTATATTCGCTATCAAAGGTTGGTTTTTTGATCCCAAAACTCATAATTAGCTGTTAAACTCATTTGAAATTTTTTTGTTCTTAATGATGTGTACTGGGCCTCTCTGAATCCATGTTTGTTTGCTTGTTTTTCGACTTTAAATTTGTTATCATGCCTAAAATGCCTAATTTTTAATTTCTCGAGTTTTGTGCCTTAAAATTAATCATGTATTGTTGGGTTGTGCTAAATGATGTGCTTTGCCTAATGATGGAAAGTTTGACGTCATTCTTAAGGGCTTAAGTCGTCAAATGGGCAATTTTAACCAAACCGGGGAAAGTCTGAGTACCTCGGTGGCATGGGTCTTATGAGTATGAGCCTAATTGAGTATGTATATGCTTTGATTTTGTTTTCTGGGGCTGCGGGTTGATTTTGGAAGTCGGGGTAGAAAGTAGTCACGTTGGGCAATTTGGCGAGCTGGGTCGAGCTCGCCGAACCACTCGGCGGTTCACCGAATTCCCTTAGATCACCTTTAATTTCATGGTTTTTGATGCTTTTGGTTCTGTAACATTCGGCGAGAAGCCTGAGTTCGCCGAGTGTACTCGACGACTCACTGAAAGTCTTCTTTGATCACCCTTTCAGCGTCCCTAACCCCTAAAACACATTGTAACTTTCGGTGGGCTAGTGTTTGCTCTCCGAATTCTGTCGGTGATTCACCGAAAGGCCCCTTTGATCGCCGACATGGCATTCTTATTGAGAATTTTGAAGCCAATCCTTTCGGCGAATCCGATCTAGCTCGCCAAAGTGATTCGGCGACTCGCCGATTAGTTTGGCAAGTCTATCTGCAATGTAATTTCTGTCATTTTTCTTGAACTGTTTCTAACAGTTTTCAATTTTTGTTGGAGAGATGGCTAGATAAAAATTGGCAGGTAGAGACATGCCGCCTCGCAAGAGGGCTAAGGGAATGACAATTAATGAGGATGCAGTTGCATCCAGGGCAAAGGCTACCAAACTTCCTACCACAGGTGGGAAGGGAAAAGGAAATGGCAAGACACATGCTCCTACATTACCGAAGGTTAGTTCCGACAGTGACAGAATCTATTCCACTCACCTCACCACTTCTGAGAGTGAGGGTGAGCACCAGGACCCACGGGCTACCACTTCTGAGCCTGAGGATGATGAGTTATTGTCAGCCCAGAGAGGTGAGCTACGTTCCGTGAGATTGAATGATCCGTCTAGAATCGGGATGCGCCAGGCCACTACTTCTCTTCCTCCAGCACATGTTGTGGTCCTAGTGCCATCGGCACAGAGTCCTCCTCCCCGATCTATGAACAGACGAAGACTACTGGATTGAGGAACATCTTCAAACAGAAGAGGCTGTCTACTGATGGAGTCATAGAAAGATTCTCGGAGATCATGAGCTGCTTGAGGTCCAACAAGTTCCAGCTATTCACCAGGCCTCGAGGCCCCTATATTCCTACATGGCTCAAGGAGTTCTACGCAGCCTACAGAGCAGTAGTGCCACAAAGGAATTAGCAGGCCGCTAAATTCTTACATGGGTCAAGGAGTTCTATGCAGCCTACAGAGCAGTAGTGCCACAAAGGAATTAGCAGGCCGCTAAATTCCCGTCGATTGATTATGTAGTTGTCAGAGGAAAGAAGGTGTTGTGTGACAGTACTAACATAAGTGTTTCCTTGGAATGCATTGACAACATTGCAGACGACTACCAGTATAGGGTCAGGACTAAGTACTTGGAGAATATGAAAAGCTACTTAGCTCCCCTTATATCTAATGGTACTCCTAGGTGGTTGGACGCAGGAGCTCTGATAGAGATGAAGGACCTCATTGTAGCAGCGAGTTACTGGTTTGGATTTATCAGTAGCATTATCATGCCATCCCAGAATGAGTCCATTCTCCGCCACACAAAGGAGGCTTGTCTTGGATCGATGTTTTCAAGAAAGCACATAAATTTGGGTATGATCATTACACAGGAGATGGTCTTGAGGGCCAAGTGGCGCCAAACCTCCCTCTCTTTTCCGGTATTGATCACTGAGTAGTGTAGACGGGCTCGGGTGGCTCGAGATAAGAAGAAGGATATGGATGTGATTCCCACCTCCTATACCGACATGTGGAGGATTGAGGCAAAGAACTTGAAGGATATGGCTGGGAAGAAAAAGGCAGCTCCGGTGGATACATCATCGGTTATGGATACTGATGCATTACCTACAGAGGCATCTTTGCCTACTCCGACCTGTGGGCTTTCAAGTATATCTATCACTGCCCCTTCCATGACACCTAGTTCCTCTACGTCTTCCTTGCCTCCTAGGTCTGGTGCCTTTGCTGTTGCTACTTCCCATCTCCACTCATAAGGCTACATTACTATGGATGAGGCAGCTAGCCCATTCTGCTAATAGGCGCGTCATTAGTCCACTATTTGGGCTCATTTAGGGGTTTATTTTAATAGATTTGTTGTACTCAAATGTTTATTTTGTGCCAATAACTAATGTAAAATCCTTGATTTCCAAGTATTTGGATTAAGGAACAAAGCATCGACACTAATGAGCAAAACGAAATAAGGCAGTTGAAAAAATGAAGAAAAGAAGGCATGTTGATTGCCTAATCCATTGGGCTAGTCACCGAGTGGCCATCGTCTCGCCTAAAGTTCCACTGTACCAAGCCCTGAAGGAGAAAATTAAGTCGGTGAGAGAAAGGAGCATTCGGTGTGTCACCGAGCGGTTCCACGATGCAGTGTATGATCATCCAAAGTTATAGAACTTGAGGATGCTAAAGGCGAAAGCAAAAAGGCGATGGAACCGAACAAAGGGCGGATCACCGAATTGATCGGCGATCCCGACTTACTGTGCCGAATGGCCCTTCACATCATATTTTTGGCGACTCTAAATATATTTTGAAGTCTTATTTGAGTATCAGTTTTCAGAATAGAGAGTAAATTTTTGAGTTAGAACTGAGAGTATTGAGACAATATGTTTCCTTAGCTTTGAAGAATTGAAGTTTTCCATTTTTGAGAAATTGGAAGTGGTTCTTTGAGATTCTTCAATTTGGACATTTGTAAATACAAAATTAATCTTACCCAGTTGATGGAAACACAATTTGGTAATGATTTCTATCTTTTTATGATGTCTAGCTAAAATCCCAATTCTTGGGGTGTGATTATGTGATTATGGGTTGATTTAGCTACTAGGTATTATTAATTGATAGTTTAAATGTTGTTTTAAAGAGATTTCAATCAGTAATTGTGGTTTAATTTAAAGGGTTGTAGTTGCAAATGCAACTCTACCATCGTGTTTTTGGCTTGCTGGAGAGAGAGGTTTTAAAACCAAGATTACTGATTTAATGGTCTGTGGGTATTGGTTGTCATGGGTTTAGCTTGAGAGAGTGAATCCTAAACCCTTTTCTACACATTCAGCTTGAGAGAGTAAATGGACTAAAGCGTAGGTTATTCTTAATCGCTGTTTATGGGTGTTCGAGAGAAACAAATTTGATTCGGGGTAAATTGTTCGAGAGAAAGTTTATCCCCACTAAAGTCTAGCTTATTCACCGATGCACAACTATTTACTATTAGTTGCAATAACTTATTTTCTACCTTAGCCTATGATCCAATCACATCCCAAGAACCTGTCTCATTACTTGTTAATTTGTGTATTTTCTGTTGTTGTAGTTTATAATTACAATCCAAACCCCCATATTTGACACTTGTGTCATCCTAAATTTGAACTATGCTTTTATTTGTAAATGTCTTTACCTATGATTGACTTGAACATATTTGTACTTGGCTGTTGAATCTTAAGCATGTACCACTCCCTGTGGGATTCGACCCCAACTCACTTAGTTGGGTTATATTACTATCTAACGATCGTTGGCACTTAGAATTGGAAGAAGTATCCTGATACATGAAATCAAAATGGTGCCACTGGAGGGGAGTGGTGTTGGTTAAGATTCTTTAGCTAAGTTGAATGTTGTTCTTGTTAGTCATAGTTGAACTTACTTAATATTTAGTTCTATTTTGCTTGTTTGTTTTTTGAAACAGGAAGTATGAGTGTGAACGGCAGCAATGAATGCCAAGTAGGCCACCAAGATGACATTGGATACCTCAACGATGTCAACGAGCCTAATGCTAATTCCCCCATCTTATAGGTGGTATTAGTGTCATTCGCTTGCGTCCGGTCGAAGGGAATGTGGTGTTCCATATGACAAGTACTATTTTTCAGCTCTTGAAATTGAAGGGGCTGTTTAGTGGCTTGGCTCATGAGGATGCCCATGAGCATATTAAACTTCATGGATGTTTGTTGACCGTTCTCCTTCAAGAACATATCTCAAGAGTCGGTTCGGTTGAGATTGTTACCATTCTATTTGGTGGGAGAGGCATGTAAGTAGCTGGCTGAATTTCCATGTGAATCAATCACTTCGTGGGAGGAGTTTGTCACCACATTTCAAGTGCGATTTTTCCTTTCTTTGAAGATTATGTTTCTTCGGGATAACATTCAGAGCTTCAAGCATCTGGAGGGCGAGCTAATATATGAAACTTGGCTACGATTCAAAAAGTTAGTGCTCCCATTCCCAACTCATGGCTTGCCTGATAACGTGTTGCTACAGTATTTTTACTTGAGCCTTGACTCGGTAAACAAGGGTGTTCCTGACCAACTTTCGCCTGGAGGTTTGATGTAGCAACCTTATATGACAGTAGCTCAGCTCTTGGATGGCATGTACACCCGTGAAGACCAGGTCTCCCCTCTCACGTTTAAATTCACCAATGAGCAGATGAAGAAGACCAAGAGAGGGACGAGAACATGGCCAAGATCAAGACACAACTTGACATTTTATCCAAAAATATCATGGGAGGTGGTGCTTGAGGTGTCAATGTCATGGGAGTTGGGTATGTTAATCTAGATGAGGCCAAGTTTGAGGCTTTATGTAATGAAGAGGTTAATTTCCTAGCAAACCAAGGTGGTGGTTATCATTCAAAATACCCGAGGCAGGGTGGTAACCAAGGTTGGAATTGAGGGTTGCAAGGATCGTGATCAAGAATGGAGGGAACAAAATCTCAATTGGAAGGATGGGGAGAAGGATAGGTATGTGCCTACCCACGAGCGTCAAAAGCCAAAGGATTCGGAAGGTGGCCGGTCTAAGGATATGTGTTCTCGTATCCTCAACAAAGTTGAGGGGTCAGACATGATTTTTAAACAAATGAAAGAAGATGTGTCGACCCTTAGCCAGAGTGTTACCTCCCATTCAATATCGATCAAGTAGTTGGAGACCCAAATGGGTCATATCTTGTCTTATTTGAACTCGAGACAACAATAAGGTTTTCTTAGTGATACTATGGCTAACCTTAAGAATGAGGTTTAAGCGTGGACTTGCGTTGTGCCATGACATTAGCTAAGGCACTGCTTGGGAGGCAACCCAAGTTTTTATTTTTCTTTCTTTTTGAGTTGAAATAATGGTGTGTTGATTGTGCAGGTCAAAAAGTGGAAGGTGTTTGTAAGTGCAAGTTGGCGAGCTGAAAGTCCAGTCGGCAACTCGTCAAAGAGGTCATTGAGCCCGACTTAGACCGCCGTTGGAATCAAGACATTTTTAAATTGGAGTCTGTAAAACTCGAAAAGCCCAGGAGCACCTTGGCGAATCGTCGACTAGGTCGGCGATCACGATGTAGTCCGTCATTTGGACCCCCACATTAATTGAAGGTCCTGTAAAACTTGGCGAGGTAAGTGCCCACTCGGCGTGTCACAAAGTGGGTCGGCGGGCAAAAGTAATGTCGCCGAATGGGTGAGAACTTGACGGGTTTTAAAGGCCAAAGGTTTAAACTTTCGAACACTTTCCCTCACTTTTAAACTTCCCAAACTCACACCCGCACTTTAGTATTACATATTTTTACATTTTTACTATATTTAAGTCGTTGATTGTGTGCTCGGAGTTGGAATCTTTGTTGTCTAGCATTTCAAATCTTGATTATTCAGCATCTGAGGTTGGTTTTTCTAACCTCGAATCCTAATTTAGAAATTTGTACTCATTTGTAATGATTTGATCTTAATGATATGTGTTGGGCCTCTCTAATAGTGTTCATATGCTAGAATGTCTGTTCTAATTCGAATATTTTACCCATTTTGCCTTTATTGTTGAATTTCAGAGATTTTGTGCCTTAAATTTGGTTAAAAATTGTGGGGTTGTACTTGCATTTTGTTGGGTCTAGTCAGGTGAAGTCTAAGTAGGCCACATATGTGCCAAATAACGTATTTTGCACAATAATGAGGCGGTTGACGTCATTCTTAAGGGCAAAAATTGTCAAATAGCCAAATTTGGCCAAACCGAGAGAAATTTGAGTATCCCGGGGGCATGGGTGTAATGGGTCATAGTGTTTTGATGTTGTTTTTGGGTGCTGCGGGGTCGAAATTGAGAAGTTGGATTGAAAGTAGGCATGTAGGGTCGTTTGGCGAGCTAGGTCGAGCTTACCGAACCACTCGGCGGTTCACCGAAGTTTCCCTTATCGCCTTTCATTTCGTGCTAATTGTGAAGTTTGGTTATGTAAATTACGACGAGAAGCCTAAGTCGCCGAATGCACTCGGCGACTCACCGAAAGCCCTTCTTGATCGCCCTTTGTCTGCGCCCCTAACCCTTTTAACATTGTAACTTTCAGTGGGCTAATCCTTGCTCGCCGAATGCTGTCGGCGATTTGACAAAAGGCCCTTTCCATCGATGACATTCCAAATTTTTTGTGATTTTTGAGCCAATCCTTACGGCGAGCCCGATCTAGCTGGCTAAACAGATTTGGCGACTCACCGAATGGTTCGGCGAGTCTGTCTGCAATTACTTTTCTGTGATTTTGCTTGAATTGTTTCTAACTCTTTTCGATGTTTTTACAGACCTGGCTAGACCAAAAGTTCTGGTAGAACCATGCCACCCCGCAAGAGGGCCAACGAGATAACTATTAATGAGGATGTAGCTACATCCAGGGGAAAGACCACCAAACTTCCCACAACTAGTGGGAAAGGGAAAGGCAAAGGAAAGGCACCTGCGTCATTGGAGGCCAGCTCTGACAGTGATAGTATCTATGCCACTCACCTCACTACTTCTGAGAATGAGGGTGAGCACCAGGAGCATTAGGCTGTAGCTTTGGAGCATGAGGATGATGAACTATTAGCAGCACAGAGGGCTGAGCTGCGATCCAAAAGGATGAACGATCCGTCTAGGATCAGGACTACTCAGGCAACCACTACTCCTCCTCCAGCTCCAACATAGTTCGTGGTCTTAGCACCACTAGTACAAGGGCATCCTCCCAAGTCTATGCATAGTGTAAAGACTGAGGGACTAAGGACAAATATCGAGGAGAAGCGTCTGTGTACTGATAGGGTCATTGATAGATACCTATAGATTATGAGCTGCCTGAGGTCACATAAATTACATATCTTCACCAAGCCTAGTGGTGTGTACATTCCAAGCTGGGTCGGAGAGTTCTACAACGCTTACAGTGCATTGATATCATAAAGGAAAAAGCCTATAGCTAAATTCAAGTCGGTTGACTACATGGTTGTCAGGGGGAAGAGGGTGTAGTGTTATTTTGCTGCCATCAATGGTGTCCTAGAATGCACTACAAGACTTGAGGATGATTGTCAATACAAGATTGGACAAAGACGCTGGAGAACATGAAGAAGTGGTTGGATCCATTAATATCAGACAACACTCCCAACTGGCTTGAGGTTGAGGCATCTATTAAAAAGAATGACCTCAATATGGCAACGAGGTATTTGTTTGGCTTCATCACCAGCACGATCATGCCCTCCCAAAATGATTCTAGTCTCTACCACACCAAAGCAGCTTGCCTAGGTTGCCTCATTGCGGGGACAAGGCTGAACTTGGGGATGATCATTGCATCGGAGATGCTCATGCGGGAGAAGCAACGCTAGAATTCCCTCCCTTTTCTGGTGTAGATCACTGAGCTGTGCAGATGGGCTCGAGTTCCTAGAGATGCAAAGAAAGATGTGGAAGTGATTCCCACATCTTCTACTGACATTCGGAGAGTCGAGGCAGAGTATTTGAAAGATGAGACGGAGAAGAAGAAGGCAGCCAAATGGACTCTTCCCCGGTTATTGACACAGACACACTACCTGCCGAGGCACATTTGCCTACTCCTGCCCCTGGGCCTTCAGGTACATCTAATGTTATTCTTTCTGACACCCCTAGTTCCTCTGCTGCTACATTGTCTCCCAGAGCTGCTGCTATTTCTGTTTCCTGAACCCCGTTCACTCAATCTGCACTACTCCAGATGGGGCAGCTAGCCAGTCTTGAGGCCTCTATTCTAGGCATGATTTAGTCAGCCCTTGCTGATGTTGTGACACTATTAAGTGCTACTATTTATGCCCTTGCGACTAGGATAAAGGTGTGTGAGCATGGCCAAGGAGCCACCGATGAGGTGATGACTCTAAAGGCCTCCATTAATGCATTGAGGAGAGATATGGACCAGCTGAAGTCCACCAATATGTCCATGATTTTCGAGACAGTAGAGGTCCCAGATGTGCCAATAGAGCTAGATATGCCTCTGGCTATCATCGGAGATGATGTTAGAGTTGAGGAGGCAGCTAATCCTGGGTCTAAGGTTGAGACGGATGAGGAGATGCTTGGGGTTGCTGAGGAGGTTTCTTATGAGGTCCTTATAGAGACTGAGGAGGCCATGATTGATGCAGATGTGTAGACTTCGTTGGCAGATACACCCTTAGCTGATCCTAGTGGAGCTGATGGTACTATTGAGGTGACTCCGGGTACTGAGACCCAGGACCAGAGTGATGCACCGGGCACTGATTCCCCGACAGATGGAGTGACTGTTTAGACAAGATCCCTTTTTACCTCCCTCTCTGTCTTATTTTTATTTCACTTTTGGATATTTTATTGCCTGCCTTTAAGGACAAATAACATTTATTTGTGGTGAGGTGAGGCCCACCTTTTGTGACTATTGTTCTGTCTATATATTTGGGGTTTTAAGCTATAAATTGTGTTGATACTGCATTTTTTGGATGATTTATCTTGTGGCTCCTTGTTTTTAATTGAAATGACTTTTAGACCGTTTTGAAAAATTTTGTGCCACCTCTTGTTTGTGTTTGAATGTGGTTGTTCTCTTGCGAATTTGAGTATCGGTTTTGATCAATACCGATGAGTTGAATAGTGCTTATTATCTGATAAAAATGAATGTCTGGCTACAATGAGGCCAAATGAAGTTGCATAGACAATATGTGAACTTTTTGCATCTCGTTGTGACTAACCAATTAACAAATTGAGTCTCTTGTGATGAACATTGTACAGTAGCAAAAGTGTGGAATCTTGTATGACATTGGGGTCAATGCCTTGTGTGATGAGCTTACCGTGAACCATGTGTGATGACACCTAGATTTTGCCCTGTTGGTCCGGTTGACTAAGTGATGCAAGCTCTTGAGATGATCTTAGGCAACTTTGAAAAGTGTGAAACAATTTGACATCATACCTTTTTTTGTGGACTACCTTCTGAGTGTGTGAACTTTGCTTGAACAACTTTTGAGCCTTAACCTTTTCTTGGAAGGGACTTGATGAAATTGTTACCTTTCTTTATCCATTACCCATAATCTTTATGATTTCTGGCTTGTTTGAATAGCCAAATTAGGTCAAAAGCCTAAGTTGGGGTATGGTGAAAAGAGAAGGTAAATCAAAAAAATGCAAAGAAGTCCCCTTGACCCGTGATTTTGAGAAAGATGGAACCCCTCCATAAAAAATAAAAAGAAGAAAAGAATGAAAAAATTGTGGAATAAAGTTGTGAAAGTGCAAAGAAAATGGGGTGCCCAACCGTCCATGGAAGATGAATAATGGAGTGCCTTTTGAGCATGAATGAGAATGATGAAGAGTAGGAATGAAATAATTGTTCACACCACATTTAAATGACCATATAGTTACACTAAGCCTCGTTACAAGACTTGAAAATACCTTTTTGATCTTGAGTGAGCTCAAACAATTGTTGGTTAGAAAATAAGGGCAAACCTATGGGTGAAATCATGCAATGTGTTCATGTTAGTGAGTGTGAGTGTTCCATTTGATTCCAAAACTTTCAATTGTTGAATCATGTGTGTAAATATGGAATCATTCTTTGTGTGAGGGCATTTGAGTACCTATGTTGAGCTTAAACTTGCATTTGAAGAAAGTATTGTGAAATTGAGATCTTTGGTAATAGTGAGTCGCAACTTGTATCGTTGAGTGCACAATTGATCCTTGAATGAGTAAGTTGACTCTTTATGTGTGCATTCATGATTAAGTCTTGTGTAGCACTATTTGAGGCATCCTTTTTGAACTGCTGAAATTTAGTTTTACTTGAGAACAAGCAAAGGTTTAAGTTGGGGGTGTTGATGAGACCACGATTTGGGCTCATTTAGGGCTTTATTTTAATAGATTTAATGTCCTCAAAATTTTAATTTGTGCCATAACTGATATAAAATCCTTGATTTCCAGGTATTTGGATTGAGGGACAAAGTATGGAAACTAATGAGCAAAAAGGAACAAGGCAGATGAAAGAACGAAGAAAAGAAGGAATGTTGATCGCCTAATCCATTGGGTGAATCGCTGAGTGTCCATTGTCTCGCCTAAAGTTCCAATGTGCAAGCTCTAAAGGAGAAAATCAAGTCAGCGAGAGTAAGGAGCAATCAGCGTGTTGTCAAACGGTTCCGCAATGCAGTGTATGATCGCCCAAAGTTACAGAACTTGAGGATGCTGAAGGCCAAAGAAAAAATGTGATGGAACTGACCAAAAGGCGGATCGCTGAGTTGATCGGTGATCCCGACTTACTGCGTCGAATGGCCCTTCATAGCATATTTTTGGCGATTGTAAATACATTTTTGAATTTTTATTTTAGTATCAGTTTTCAAAATAGATAGTAAATTTTTGAGTTAGAACTGAGAGTATTGAGACAATATTTTTCCTTCGCTTTGAAGAATTGAAGTTTTCCATTTTTGAGAAATTGGAAGTAGGACTTTGAGATTCTTCAATATGGACCTTTGTACAGATGAAATTAATCTTACCCAGTTCATGGAAACACAATTCGGTAACAATTTCTATCTTTTTATGATGTCTAGCTAAAACCCCAATTCTTGAGGTGTGATTATGTGAGTATAGGTTGATTTAGCTGCTGGTTATTGTTAATCGATAGTTTAAATGTTGTTTAAAAGTTATTTCAATCAGTAATTGTGGTTTAATTTAAAGGGCTGTAGTTGCAAATATAACTCTACCTTCATTTTTTGGCTTGCTCGACAGAGGGGTTTTAAAACCATGATTACTGATTTGATGGTATGTGGGTATTGGGATGTCATGGGTTCAGCTCAAAAGAGTGAATCCTAAACCCTTTTCCACACATTCAGCTCGAGAGAGTGAATGGACTAAAACGTAGGCTGTTCTTAATTACTGCTTATTGGTTTTCGAGAAAAACCAATTTGATTCGGGGTAAATTGTTTGAGAGAAAGTTTATTACCACTAAAGTCTAGCTTATTCATTGATTCATAACTATTTACTATTAGTTGCAATCACCCATTTGTCTACCTTAGCCTATAATCCAACCACATCCCAAGAACCCGCCTCATTACTTGTTAATCCGTGTATTGTTGCTATTGAAGTTGATAATTACAATCCAAACCCCCATATTTGACACTTGTGTCACCTTAAATTTGAACTATGCTTTTATTCGTAAATGTCTTTACCTATGATTGACTTGAAGATATTTGTACTTGGCTCTTGAATCTTAAGCATGTACCACTCCCTGTGGGATTCGACCCCAACTCACTTGGTTGGTTTTAATTACTGACTAACGATCGTTGGCACTTAGATTTGGAAGAAGTGTCCTGATTCGTGAAATCAGCGCGCCTCCAAGCTTGAGGCCACTATTCCTAGAATGATCGAGAGGGCCCTTACTGATGATGTGACAGATAGCGGTCTGTGAGCAAGGACAGGGGGCCACTGAGAAGGTGACGGCTCTAAAGGCCGCTATTGCTGAGGTGAGGAAGGACGTGGACAAGTTGAAGTCCACAGTTATTTCCATGATTTTTGGGACGGTGGAGATCCCCGACATGCCAGCAAATACAGATATGCCTCTGGCTACCACCGGAGATGATGTTTGAGTTAAGGAGGTGGCTGATATTGAGTCTGAGGTTGTGCCTGATGAGGAACAATTAGTTGTTGATGAAGAGGCTTATTATGAGGGCCTTACGGAGATGGAGGAGCCCATGGTAGATTCAGTTGTACAGATCTCATTAGTAGACACACCCATGGCTGACGTTAGTGGAGCGAGTAGTGCTGATATTGCACCAGGCACTGATGCCTCGACAGATGGAGTGATTGTGTAGACAGGACCCTTATTTACCTCCCTTTCTGTCACTTTTATTGATTTTTAGTATTTTGTTGCATTTGAGGACAAATTGTTTTTGATTTGTGGTGGGGTGAGGTATTTCTATACCTACCTCGTGTGATTATTATTTTTGTATATACATTGGGTATTTGTGTTTTTATATTGTGTTGTGGATGTTTGAGCATTTGGCTCCTTGTTTTAAATGAAAATGGTTTTTGGATCCTTTTGGAAAATTTTGCCACCTTTTGTTGTGTTTAATTGTGGATGTTTTTGTGCAAATTCGAGAATTGGTTATAATCAATACCGATGACTTGAATAGTGCTCTTAATCGGAATAAAATGAATGTGCGGCTATGATGAGGCCAAATGAAGTGGTATAGATAATATGTGAACTTTTTGCATCTCGTTGTGGCTAGCCAATTATCAAATGAGTCTCTTGTGATGAACATTGCACACTAGCGAAAGTGTGGAGTCTTGTTTGATATTGGTGCCAATGCCTTGTGTGATGAGCTTTCCGTGAACCTTGTGTGATGACACCTACAATTTGCCCCGTTAGTCCGGTTGACTAAGTAATGCAAGCTCTTGAAATGATCTTCGACAACTCTTTTGAAAAGTGAAACAATTTGACAATATACCACTTTTGTGGCCAACCTTGTGAGTTTGTGAACCTTGCTTGAATTCCCCTCTTTAGCCTTACCCTTTTTTTGGAAGAAACTTGATGCAATTGTAGCCCGTCTTTATCCATTCACCCATAATCCTCATGAAGCGTGGTTTGTTTAAATACCCAACTTACACCAAAAGCCTAAGTTGGGGATGTGGTGAAAAGAGAAGGTAAATAAAAAACTACAAAGAAGTCCCCCATTGTTTTGAGAAAGATGGAACCCCTCCATACAAAAAAAAGAAGGTAAATCAAGAAGTGTAAAGAAATTCCCCTTTGCCTATGGTTTTGAAAAAGATGGAACCCCTCCATAATAAAAAGGAGAAAACGAAAACATGAATGAAAAATAAAAAGAATGAAAAAGTTATGGAATAAAGTTGTGAAAGTTGCGAAGAAATAGGGTGTCCGGTATTCCATAAAAAGTGAATAATGGGGTGAAATTTTGAGCATGAATGAGAATGTTGAAGAAAAGGAAAGAAAGTGATGTTCATACCACATTTCATGATGATAGCAGCCACTGAACCTAAATGACCATACCTTTGCACTCAACCCCATTACAAGCCTTGAAAAGACATGTTTGATCTTGAGTGAGCTAAAGCGGATGTTGATTGGAAAATAAGGGCAATCCTATGGGTGTCCACAAATTGGGCTCATTTAGGGCTTTATTATGATAGAAAAAATGTCCTCAAATGTTTATTTTATCTCAATATCTGATGAAAACTTTTAAGTTTTAGGTATCTGAAGTTTTAGTGGAAGCACGGACATTTAGGCGCAAAAAGGAACAAAGAGGCTGAAAAGAACGAAGAATCTGAAGCCTGAGCATCGCCAAGCACACTTGGCGATTTGCCAAAGGGACACACTCCGCCCTTTGTTATAGTAAGCGAAGCCCTGAAGGAGCAGGATCAAAAAGGCGATGAAAGGAGCAGTCGGTGTTTAACAAAATAAATCTGTGAAGCAAAACTATGTCGCCCAATGACACAGAGCACGACGATGTTGAAGGCAAATGCAAGACGGTGAAGAACTAACTAAAGGGCGAATCGCCGAGTTAATCGGCGATTTAGACTAACCTCGTCGAAAGATTCGCTAGCACTATTTTCTGAACTCAATAAATACTAAACTTGCTATTAATTTTTAAAGAGTCGAACATTTATTTTAATTTTCACAATAGAATAGTACTTTTTGGAAATTTTCTCTCAAGTTTGGAGAGGGTTTTTTAGCAGACTTGAAGAAAGAAGGATTTCATCTTCCCCAAATTGGAAGTGGGTCTTCTCCATTCTTCTTCCTTTGCTTCAATCAAGGTTTAATTTCTTATATGCATTTGATTTTAGTATCATTTTAGGTGTATTTTGTAATTTACTGATGTGTGGCTAAAAACCCCATTCTTGAGGTGTGATTTAGCAAATATGTATTGATATTATTGTTGGGTATTGCTTGCTGATAGGTTAGATGTATTTTAATGGTACTTTCACCTAGTGGTTGTGGTTTAATTTAATGGGTTTTTAGTTGCAAATACAAAACCACCCATGTGTTTTCGGCTTGCCCAAGAGGGAGGTCGTGAAACTAAGATTGCTAGACTGATGGCCTAAGGAGTGGGTCGACATGAGGTTCAGCCCGAGAGGGTGAGCCCTAGTCCCATATCCTAAGACTCAGCGCGAGAGAGTGAGTGGGGTAAGGCGTAGGCTGGCCTTTATGCGGCAAATGGGTGTCCGAGAGGAATGCATTTGAAACGGGGTAAGTTGTCCAAGAGGGAACTTATTTCTATCTAAAGCTTAGCCTAGTCACTATTATCTTGCAAATTTCTTATCAAAAGCATGTACCCAACGATTTATCTCAACTTGTATTGCGGTACACCCTAAGAATCTGTCCCCATACTTGATAATCTTGCTATTTCTGTTGTGTTTACTACTTGTGAAAAAAACCCCATTTGATATTTAACACCTTTGTGTCACCCCTTTTTATTTACAATATTTTTAATCGAGAATTTATTTAGCTACGACTAGTTAGAACTTAATTTTATTTTTCTACTAATTCTCAAAACCACTCCCTTGGGACACAACTCCAACCCTTGGTTGGGTTACTATATTATCGAGGATCGTAGACACTCGTAATGTAGGTTAGTGTCGTTTTTCACGATAAGCATCAAAATGGCGCCGCTGCCAGGGAGTGGTGTTATTTCGGAATTCTTAGTTAAGTAGAATTTCTATTTTTAACAGTTGTAGTTTACCTAACTTAAATTTTAGTTTTGTTTTGCTTGTTTGTGTGTTGAAATAGGAAGAATGAGTGTGAATGCTGACAAAGGACCCAAATGGACCAAGTGCTATCTTCTCTCTACCCAGAGCCAAAAGAGGGGTGGCCCTCATGAAAATGAGGCAAACCTCACTAATGGAACTTGAGTGAGGAGTTGTGTCATTCCACGACCTTAAATACTGCTTTACTTTTTCTTTAAGAAATAATGGTGTGTTATTTGTGTAGGTCAAAGTATGGAAAGTGATTGAAAAGTGCAAATGGGCGAGCCAAAGGTCCAGTCAGCGCATCGCCGAAGAAGTCAACGATCCCGACTTAAACCACTATTCGACTAAAGACAACTTCAAAGTGGAGTCTGTAAAACTCGGTGTGCCCAAGAACTTATTGGCCAATCGCCGACTTGGTCGGCAATTGCGATCTAGTCCGCCGTTTGAACCCCTTGTTTAACTGGAGGTCCAGTAAAACTCGACGAGGTAAGTATTCACTCGGCGAGTCACCGAATGGATCGACGACCATGACTAATGTCGCTAAATGGGTGAGAACTAGACGGTTTCTTAACAAGCCAAAGGTTTAAACTTTCAACTCTTTCAATTACCCTCGCTTTTAATCTTGCAAATCTCGCACCTAGTTAGTATTCTAAATATTTTTGCATTCCATAAGTATTTTGGTTGTTGATTTGTGCTCGAAGTTGGATATCATTGCCCATAGCATTTCAAAGTACTTTAATCGACACAAAGGTTGGTTTTCCGAATCCCGAGTTTACTTTCAAAATTTTGTACTCATTTGCAATGATCATATCATATTGTCGTGTGCTGGTCCTTCTGAGGTTACTTCGGGCACTGATGCCCATAATCAGAGCGCTACATCGGGCACTAAGGCCCCGACAGATGGAGTGACTACGTAGACAGGATCCCTCTTTACCTCCCTCTCTGTTTTTCTCTATTTTTACTTTTGGATACTTTCATTTACATTTGAGTACAAATGCTTTTATTTGTGGTGGGATGAGACTCACCTTTTGTTTGCTATTTAATGTTCGTATTTTGTACTGATATTTGAGTTGTTCTGTTTTAAATTTTGTAAATACTGCTTTCTGTGGATGTTTGAATTTGTGGCTCCGTTTTCGTTTATTTTTAATTGCAAAATGATTTTGACCCTTCTGAAAAATTTTCATTTTTTGAAAATTTTCACCAACCCCTTGTGTTGAAAGTGGTTGTTCTTGTACAAATTCAATTCTTGGTTTCGATGAATACCGATGACTTGAATAGTCCTCTAAACTGAACAAACATGAATGTACGGCTATGATGAGACCAAATGAAGTTGCATAGACAATATGTGAACTCTTTGCATCTCGTTGTGATTAGCCATTTATCTAATTGATTCTCTTGTAATGACCGTTGCACACTAGCGAAAGTGTGTACTCTTGTTTGACTCAAGTGTCAATATCGTGTGTGATGAGATTAGTTTGAACCACGCATGAATAAACCTAGAATTTTCCCTGTTAGTGTGATTGATTTAGTAAGGTGTGCGCTCTTGAAATGATCTTAGGCAACTTTAAAGAGTGTGAGCCAATTTGACATATACCTCTTTTGTGACCTACCCATGAGCGTGTGAAACTCTCTTGAACACCCTTTGAGCCTTACCTTTCTTTGGAAGAACCTTGATGAACCCTTAACCTTACTTGACCCACTACTTATAATCCTCTTGACTTTTGATTTAATGAATAGCCAACTTTAGACAAAAGCTTAAGTTGGGGGTGTGGTGAAATGGAAAAGGAGAAGTCAAGAAGTGCAAGAAAAGTCTCCCCAACTCATGATGTTGCAAAAAAAAATGGAAATCTCCATATAAAAAAAAAAGAGAAAAAGAAAAAAAAGAAAAGAAAAGAATGAAAAAGAAGATTGTGGAATAAAAGTCCAAAAGAAATGGGGTTTCCAAGCAATTCATGGAGTGAATAATAGGATGACTTAGAAGCACTAGAAGAAAAATTGATGGAAGAAGGTGAAGAAAAAGAAGTGTTGAAAGCTCCACAATTCATGAGGATCTTTAGTCACTAAGCCTAAATGACCATACCATTGCACTAAGCCCCATTACAAGCCTTAGAAAGACCTTTTTGATCTTGAGCAAGCCGAATCGAAGGTTGATTGGAAAGTAAGGGCAAACCTATGGGTGAAAACATGCATTGTGTTCCTCTTTTGAGTGTGAGCGTTGCATCTGATTCGTGATCTTGAATTGATTAACCTCTATGTGTGAATATGGAATCATTCTTTATGTGAGGGCATTTAGATACTTTTTGGAATCATTTAATATGTTTCTTCATTATGTGAGGGCATTTAGATACTTTTTGTTAAGTTTGAACTTGCACAAGCAGCAAGTATTGTGAGCATGAGAAATCTTTGGTAATGGTGTGTCACAACTTGAAACTTTGAGTACATAATTGATTCCTCCATAAGTAAATTGAGTCTTGTTGTGTGCATTCATGATTGAGTCTTGCGTAGCACTATTTGAGACATCCTATTTGAACTGCTGAACTTGAGTTTTACTTGAAGAAAAACAAAAGTTTAAGTTGGGGGTGTTGATGAGTCCACAAATTGGACTCATTTAGGGATTTTTTTTTATAGAAAAAGTGTCCTCAAATGTTTATTTTGTCTCAATATCTGATGAAAACTCTTAAGTTTCAGGTATTTGAAGTTTTAGTGGAAGCATGGACACTTAGGTGCAAAAAGGAACCAAAAGGCTTAAAAGAATGAAGAAGCTGAAGCCTGAGCATCGCCAAGCACACTTGGCGATTTGCCGAAGGGACACACTCCGCCCTTTGTTATAGTACGCGAAGCCCTGAAGGAGCAGGATAAAAAAGGCGATGAAAGGAGCAGTCGGTGTTTAACAAAATAAATCTGTGAAGCAGTACTATGTCGCCCAATGACACAGAGCACGACGATGTTGAAGGCAACTGCAAGACAGTGAAGAACTACACTAAAGGGCGAATCGCCGAGTTAATCGGCGATTTAGACTAACCTCGTCGAAAGATCCGCTAGCACTATTTTCTGAACTCAATAAATACTAAACTTGTTATTAATTTTTAAAGAGTCGAACATTTATTTTAATTTTCACAATAGAATAGTACTTTTTGGAAATTTTCTGTCAAATTTGGAGAGGGTTTTTTAGCAGACTTGAAGAAAGAAGGATTTCATCTTCCCCAAATTGGAAGTAGGTCTTCTCCATTCTTCTTCCTTTGCTTCAATCAAGGTTTAATTTCTTATATGCATTTGATTTTAGTATTATTTTAGGTGTATTTTGTAATTTACTGATGTGTGGCTAAAAACCCCATTCTTGAGGTGTGATTTAGCAAATATGTATTGATATTATTGTTGGGTATTGCTTGCTGATAGGTTAGATTTATTTTAATGGTACTTTCACCTAGTGGTTGTGGTTTAATTTAATGGGTTTTTAGTTGCAAATACAAAACCACCCATGTGTTTTCGGCTTGCCCAAGAGGGAGGTCGTGAAACTAAGACTGCTAGACTGATGGCCTAAGGAGTGGGTCGACATGAGGTTCAGCCCGAGAGGGTGAGCCCTAGTCCCATATCCTAAGACTCAGCGCAAGAGAGTGAGTGGGGTAAGGCGTAGGCTGGCCTTTATGCGGCAAATGGGTGTCCGAGAGGAACGCATTTGAAACGGGGTAAGTTGCCCAAGAGGGAACTTATTTCTATCTAAAGCTTAGCCTAATCACTATTATCTTGCAAATTTCTTATCAAAAGCATGTACCCAACGATTTATCTCAACTTGTATTGCGGTCACACCCTAAGAATCTGTCCCCATACTTGATAATCTTGCTATTTCTGTTGTTTTTACTACTTGTGAAAAAAACCCCATTTGATATTTAACACCTTTGTGTCACCCCTTTTTATTTACAATATTTTTAATCGAGAATTTATTTAGCTACGACTAGTTAGAACTTAATTTTATTTTTCTACTAATTCTCAAAACCACTCCCTTGAGACATAACCCCAACCCTTGGTTGGGTTACTATATTATCGACGATCGTAGACACTCGTACTGTAGGTTAGTGTCGTTGGTCACGATAAGCATCAAAGTCATGCATGTGTTGATCTTTATGAGTTTGAGAGTTGTATGTGATTCTAGAGCTATAAATTGTTAAACAATTGTGTGTAAATATGGAATCATTCTCTTGTGAGGGTATTTGAGTACCTTTGTTGAGCTTGAACTTGCATTTGAAGCAAGTATTGTGAACTTGAGAATCTTTTATGATGGTGAGTCACAACTTGAATCTTTGAGTGCACAATTGATCCTTGCATAAGTAAGTTGAGTCTTGTTGCGTCCCTTTATGATTAAGTCTTGTGTAGCACTGTTTGAGACATCCTTTTTGAACTGCTAAACTTCTGTTTTACTTGAGGACAAGCAGAAGGTTAAGTTGGAGGTGTTGATGAGTCCGACATTTGGACTCATTTTGGGCTTTATTTGTATAGATTTAGTGTCCTCAAATGCTTATTTTGTGCCAATAACTTATGTAAAACTCTTGATTTCAGGTATATGGATTGAGGAACAAAGCAAGGACACTAACTTGCAAAAAGCACTACAACATTTTAGGCCTACAACCACCCTAGAAAAGTGTGGCCTTTGATAAACGGCCACACTTTTTGACTTTAAGACACATTTTTTCGGGCGTGGCCGAAAGAAGCGTAACCTTAGAGTTTAGGCGACACTTTTCAAGTGTTCCCTTATCAGCTACGCTTAAAAGCATAGCCTAAAGGCAAGAACCACGCTTTTGCAGCTACGCTTAAAGTGTTGCCTTAGCTGCTACGCTTAAAAGCGTAGCCTAAAAGGCATAAAGGCCACACTTTGCAGCTATGCTTAAAAGTGTTGCCTTATCAGCTACACTTTCAAGCGTGGCCTTTTCTTCCATATTACCCACGAATTTAAAGTGTTGCCTTTTCTTCCATACTACCCACGATTTTAAAGTGTTGCCTTTTCTTCTTATGCATGATAACACTTTGAAGTGTAATCCTTGCCCATGTACATACCACTATTTACAGTCATATGGCAACACTTTCAAGTGTGGTAATATTATTTTGGCTATAAAATATTTATATGCCATAATTTCTAATTAAAAACACACATTGATTTGCAATAAATAATATCAAGCATCAAATTAGCTAATAAGTAATTCAAATATATAGATTTGCAATAAACTTCAAAAGATAGTATGTCTTGTGTACATACACATACTTATAAATAAATATTCTAAAATATGTGTACACGTGCATAGTTCAAAAAGTAATCTTACAATAGTTCAATATATTCTAGCAATGATTATATTTCACAAAATCAAATATAATGTATTCAAACTTTTACAATAGTTCAAAAACTCTTCATCATCCACTTCTACTTCAGTGAGATCAAATTGACTTATGGCGATCCTTCAAATTTGATCACCTCTATTTCCCTACACATTTAAAATGAAATTAACAATCAAAGCAAACCAACAAATCCAGATTGCAACAATTACGATATTAAGTTATTAAGAAATCACCTTCAACATTTCAAAAGAGCAAAGCTGACAAGGTATATTGGATATTACAACATTTGTAGGATTAACCAGACAATACAACAGTACCAATGCATTTTGCAAAGACAATACAACAATACCAATGAATTTCTATTCACTTATGAATCAATATGCACCTTGGCCAATCCAAAATTTCTTCCTACTATTCCAAGTAACAAATTAACTACATCCACTTTACTTATCATATTATACAATTCATTGTTACTTTTACATACACATGAGTTTGTTATGGAATCATTTTCGCAACGTCAAAAGAGAACTACAGCAAGAAGAAATCAAGTCAAAAGGAGTCGGTTACATCTTCAAAAATTGAGAAACCAAAACTTGAGGCAACCAATAGATTTCAAATTAAAAGTATTAAGTTATTATAACCAAAAATGTATCGAGAAATGATATCTATGATAAAATGATATATTAAAGCTCTCCCATAACAGTACAAATTCATTCAACTCGTTCTGATCGCGAAGAACAAGATTCCCCTTAATCAGTTATGAGTACAACAATTGTGTTATTGTTCAATACCAGATTAATTTATGTAGAAAAGACAGGCATATTTTTATAATCCATAAGGACTAAATATTTTCCATCACTTTCATATCACTGTTAACAAAATGAAGTGGACAAAAATGAAGAAATTAACTAGGATATAAATAACAAAGAATATTGGATCCCTTAACATATATACCACACTCACTTTGTAACATCCATAGAAAATTCTCTACAGTAAGGGATTATGATATGTTCCCTAAAGCAATTCAATGTTCATCTCCATAAAATGTGTAACCAACCAGCCAAAATAAGAGGTCAATTTCATATTGTGGCCTACATAGTTATCCTCAATCCAGTCTCAACTTTATAGTTGGCAACTCAAAGCATGCATTAGTGATTTTAATTGCATATTATATTTCAGTTTCCCAAGATAAATTTCATTCCTCGAGTGTTGCCTCTTAGTTACTGATATGTAATTCTACAAGAAATTCATTCTAATTGCACTTACCCCTGGTTTCAGGTAGATTGTTGGGTATTCAATTTGGAATACGTGAATAATAAGTCTGAAAATTCATATCAAAGAGGGTAGTAGGGGGGCAGAAGGAGAAAAATCCAAAGAGAGGTCCTGTAAATTAGGATAACAGTCGCACCAAACAAAGCATGGAAAAAGAGGAAACTCAACTCCAACAACACCAAGACACTCTACTGCAGACACCAGTAGACTGTAATAGATTCCACTGGAACTGTAATAGATTAAGTTTCAAAATGTAAAGCAAGTTAAAGATCAGACTCACTTGGCATTAGTTAAAACTTCTACCAAATAGATATCTGTTGACGATGGGACAACAATGGATCAAAATCTGCTACTTTTCTCGTGGATCGGAGTGTTGGTTGAGGTTGATTTGGAATTTTAGAAGATATCAAGGTCCCTGATATTTACACGGCTATGATTTTCCTAATTGGTTGTACATAGTTGTCAACCAAAAGACTTGCACTCTTGCTGTTATATTACTCTTTATGCCCAAGAGTTATGCCATTGAATATGAAGTTAGATTTGAACCTTAACGGAATACACACTAGTTCCTGTTTCAGGTGATGACGTTGTGGCATATTAACATGGAGAAAAATCTGCAAGAATTTTCAGCTCATCTCGTTTCCAAAATCTAACCTAGAGGACTTATGAAGGATATATATATACATTTCGACCTTCTTTCTTGGAATATACGTTAAACATCAGATGTTCCTTAAGATATCATGTTCAACTCTTCTTTTTTCCTTATATAGGCTTGGTCACTACACAATTCCTCAAGAGAATGATGAAATTTGTTGCTGGTTGTCTACAAATTTTTGTCTTGGGGGACATGATAAAAATTGTTGAAGTTCTAGTGTACGTGATATACACGAAGAAGAAAAAGAATAACAACCATAGTGTATGAACAACTAGCCTAAGGAGAGTGGTTTATGGTATACTTGCATTATGCATCCTATTATATTGTCTTGTCTTATTTATTAGTATCTGTTGTATCAGTAAACAATAAATTACGTGTGGCTATGAAAGTTTTTACAAATTTGACTTTTTTTTCTCTTGAGAGGCAAAGAAATTAGTTTATCCAGTTTTAGGTCTCTTAATTAAAACCTAGAATCCCCTGTTGTGGAAATGATTGAGCAACTGAGATTTACAAGAACATATAGATCAGAAAGAAAACTCAACAAAACAAATTCAAGAAGAAAGCATTAGACTCGGAGTTGGACAACCAAATCACAGTTTTTGCTTTGAAAATACCTGGCAGAAAATCTCTTCTAGGATTTGCACCAATAAGTAATCTGGGGCAACTGCATGGTGATGATTATATAGATATAACATAAAAAACTGAGGGCATTTGTAAGGTCAACAGTTTTGATGGATTTAGACGAGAATATAAGTCCAATACACCCGATGAATCATCTGATGATGCAGGAAATTTGGAAAATTCTCATTTTTCTGGAATCAAGAAGTATCATTGAAGAAGATACACAAATTAAGTTTTCCAAACTATCATCCATGGAATGTGATACCGAGGACTCTGAAGACAGTTCTAATATTCAAGCTGACAGTAACCACCGTCTCGTGAAATTTGTAATACCAGGGAACAACCTCCTCGACCAAACAAAAAGCTCTTCAATAAAGGTCGTGCTAATCTTTCTGGAGTTAGTCTTGCTACAACTTCTTCTAACGGAATTGATTGTGGGGTGTTTGAAAGACATTTAGAAATGAATGAAAAGGATGTGGTAACTAGTGCCATCACCTTATTTGCTTTCTCATTAGAGAAAGTTAGAAGCAAACTGAAGTATGTGACTAACCAAAGATCTGTTGAGATCCTAACGTCAGTTGCTAAGAGAGTACATATGCAGTTGCAGAATGCTGAATTTCATATTCAAGCAGACATGGGGAGAATAACCAGTCTGAATAAATCAAAGCGAAAACATGTAGAAGAAGTGCTGCAAGAGAAACAACAACATCTGAGTTCCATATACGAACGATGTAAAGAAGAGGTCACTCGGCATCTCCATGATTGCAAGAGCACACTTCAATCATAAGAAGCACATGATCGTTCATTACTTGCATCAACATGTGAAGGAAGGTTAGATTTGAGTAGTAGATATTTACTCTCTTTCTTATATTTTAAATTTTATGTCCAACAAGCAGAGCACTAACAAGATGCAAGTCTGAGCCAAATTACTTATCATCTAACGTAATTTTCGACACATATTAAATATAGGTTGAGTTAGTTTGAGCCAATTTTTTTAGTTGGTTCTTAACCAGCTCAAATTCAACACAACCACCTGATTGCCACTACTATAGATCCAACAAGTGTCGTGTAATATCTTAAGATCAGATAGCATAACTGAAGAATTATGTTTGAGATGGGTGTATCAGCATATTCTTTTATAAAAGACGGATGTATCAAGATATGTTTCAATACGTTATTAAGTTCACATGAAAGATACAAAAAACTAACTGACCTGGTCAAAATCAGGTGCCAACATCGTGTAGGAATTCAACATTTGTTCTGACTTTTTTTCCGTTCAAACCGTCTATCATAGACAGAATCATCAACATAACCAAACAAAGCAGCCATCTTCATAAGCCAGTATCTTGGCAGTGGTTTATCCAAGTTCTCCCATTCATAATCTCGACCAGGATTATGGAAACAATGGATAAAGTTGCATTCTGTTCCACTCTAAAATATTATTTTCTTTGCCATAACAATCACACTTCCTTACTGATATATTAATAATTAATATTCAATCCAAAATTTGCAATTATTTTAGCCAGTTTTATAGGGCTTAGATATCCAAGTTATGAGTCACTGAAAATAACATGTAAAAAGAATTACGGTAAAAGAAAATCGGAAAATAAAAGACAATGGAATCATCTCCTAAATGCATCTTCTACAACCTATGTAGTCTCTTCAAATATTTACTACCACAACTGATAATATATAAGAACTTACATAACTTTACTGCATTAGATGCAAATAAAATATCTCCTTATACCATCCAAATGTCGGCTTCTTCTCAATAAATTTTGCAAGCAAACCTTTAGCATATTTGTGCAGGTTCTTCATTGTTTTCTGCCAGCTATTTTGTTTTCTATGGTGGATTATTCTTAGGTATTAGAAAATGATAATACACAATAGAAATATACAAGATAGGAAACTGAAATGATATCAAAAGTCATTTTTAATGTTATGTTATATTCCTTACAATTATTGTCGAGTAGTAATAAATAATGTCACTCTTGAGCTGTTCAATGATGCATATATCAGTTACATAAAATAGAACCTGCACCGATGCACATGAATTCTTATAAGAGGCATGTGATCAAACAATCAAATTCGTCAAAATTAACACAGAAGTACGATTAAGAAGCCCAAAAGGTAAACAAAGTAAAAATTCAAGAACTTCATAAGCAGAATGAAAACAATGTACAAATTTAGGAACTTCAGAAGTAGAATGAAGATGCCAAAAGTAGTAATCAACACCAGGACCAACAAATAGAGCAAAAGAACGAAGAACATAATTCACAATTATTGATGATCATATAAAATTCTAGCAAAAAACTGATATACAATGGGGCGAGAATGATATCGAGAAGAATACGGACATATATGAGCCGAGTGACTGAATCTATCTCCATCGCCACAATATGTAAATTCTCTGATTCGTCCAGTTCTGGAATTCTTCGAATTGTTTCTCTAGTCTCTCCCATAAAGGAGAAGAACAATAAACGAAATCACAAGCAAACATCGATAAAGTTACGATGGAGAATTTTTGAGGTGGAAATGAGAAGGAGAGAAAGTAGGGTTTACTTTTTAGAGTTATGTTTATATTGGCAAAGAGCAACTAAGAGAGCATTCTAATTTGGGGAAAAATGTTTTTAGAGTTATTTTTATATTGAGGTTATATTTTGCCACTTAGAAATTAGAGGGAGAGTTAAATATATTGGGGGGAATATATTATTTTGGTGAAAATTATAGGAAAATTATAAGGCCACACTTGTAAGTGTTGTTTTAATAATAACAAAAATATCATACTTTAAAAGCGTAGTCATATGTATAAATATGCATTGCTAATTAAATCATGATGTGACAAAGCTTATAAAGTGTAGCCTATACTACTAAAGAGAACGCTTTATAAGCGTTGCCAAAGTTATTGTAGCCAAATGGTAAAAACTAAGGATATGCTTAATAAGAGTAGCCAAGAATATTTTAGGCAACACTTTACAAGTGTTGTCCAGATTTAGTGTGGCCTAAGGCCTAAAATGTTGTAGTGAAGGAACAACGCAAGTGGAAAGAATGAAGATATGCAAGCCTGGTGATCTCCAAGTCCACTTGGCGAGTTGCCGAATGGCTATTTAACCGCCTAATGTTCCAGTGTGCCAAGCCCTGAATGAAAGAACCAAGTTGGCGAGAGGAAGGAGCAGTCGACGGATCGCCGAATGGTTCCGTGATGAAGTATTGAATTACCCAAAGTTAAAGACCTTGAGGATGCTGAAGGTCAAGGCAAAAAGGGCAATGAAGATGACAAAAGGGCGGCTCAGCGAGTGGATCGGCGAGCCCAACTTAGTGCGCCCAGTGGCTTTTCAAAGCATATTTTTGGCCAGTATAAATACATTTTTGAAAATTTAGTTTAGTATCTATTTTTTCTTCTTTATATTGAATTTTGATTATTATTCTGAGCATGGAGACAAGTTTGCTCTAGTTTTTCTTAAGATTTGGAGAATTGAAGTTTTTCACTTTTGAGAAATTGAAAGTGGGTCTTTGAGATTCTTCTAATTTGAACATTGTAAGGATGAAATCAATCTTACCTAGTTGATGAAAACTCAATTCTGTAACGATTTTTATCTTTTTATGATGTCTAGCTAAAACTCCAATTCTTGGGGTGTGATTATGTGATTATGGATTGATTTAGTTTATGGGTATTTCTAATTGTTAGTTTAAATGTTGTTTAGAAGTGAGTTCAATCAGTAATTAAGGTTTATTTTAAGAATTGTAGTTGCAAATGCAGTTCTACCCTTGTGTTTTTGGCTTGCTCGAGAGAAAGAGGTTTTGAAGCTAAACTTATTAATTGATGGTCAGTGGGTATTAGGTTGATATCGGTTTAGCGAGAGAGAGTTAATCCTAAAGCCAATTCCACACATTCAGCTCGAGAGAGTGAATGGACTAAGGTGTGGGTTATGTTTATTTTTCTTGCTTGTTGATGTTCTAGAGAAATGGACTTGAATCGTGGTAAATTGTTTGAGAGAAGGTTTACCTTCTCTATAGTCTAGCTTACTCACTAATATTTAGCTATATTCTAATAGTTGATATTACCCATTTGTCTATATTAGCCTATAATCGAATAACATCCCAAGAACCCATCTCATTATTGTTACTTCATATTGATTTCCACTGTTTGTGGTTGATAATTTCAAACCAACACCCCCATTTAACATTCATGTCACCCACTGATTTGAATAATGTCTTTATTCGATAATTTCTATTCCTATGACTGATTTGACCATGATCACACTTTACTATTGAATCTTAAACACGTACCGCTCCCTGTGGGATTCGACCTCAACTTATTTAGTTGGGTTATATACTGATTAGCTATCGTTGATGCTTAGAATTGGATGAAGTGTCTTTGAAACTTTATTAATCAATATGTTTCTTTTATGATATGATTATCTATGCTTATGACTTATCCTTATGATGTGTGCTTAGTTTTGATTGTAGCTTGAAAAGCCCTTCCACTACATGTGTAATTAAAGGTGATAGATTCCATTGTCTATGAAAAATAAGCTAAGGATGAGGTCAAGATGGTAAGTATGATTATGGTGGCCAAAGTGGATACTTAGCATGGATGGGATTATAGGATCTTATTCATGCTTTTCACAAGTATACTTGGAGGTTACTTATGAAGTGGTTATCTTGTGATATGAAGGTCTAAGTATTGACTATGTATATGCACTATGCCTTATGATGACTACTAATTACATTATGTCTATGTTGGAGATTATGCTTATGCTTATGTTGTTATCTCTTATGCTTATAGCCTACGACATATGATGATGTCTCTTATGCATATGATTCATGTTATCGTCTCATATGCTTATGGTATATGTCTTATGTTGACTAATGCCTCTTATATGCATATGTTGCTGATTTATGCTAGCCATCAGATTTAGTTCATTATTGTACTAACACATACTTTTTCCTACATTCTTACCAAATATAGGGTTTGGCGATATTGAGTTTCTTTCTTGAGGCTAGCTTTCTAGTATGCAAAGGAGTATAACACTTTCTTAGTCCTCATAGCATCGAGGATATGATCACCTTTCCTTTATGTCTTTCTTTATGTATTAGACTATTGTATGGGCTGCGTCCCAAAGTTTTACTTCAAGTGTATTAGATTGTTTGAGACAAAGTGTTATAGACTTGCGCTTTCTTTTATTAAAGATTTCGATTGTATGGAAAAAGTTAAAAAATTTCCTCAATCATTTCTATTACTGTATGTTATGATTGCTAAGGGCTTGTATGAGACCCCATTCGGGGTTGAGTACACCTTGTTACATCTAGGGTGTGTCGCTGGGTCGTGACATCTACAATAAGAACTCAAAAACTAAGAGAAAACTCTAACTCTGAAACTTGGGGATCAGAACTCTCTAGAACCTCTTTTGAAATACAATTTATAGTTTCCTGTGTTTTGGCCTAAAAGTCCACTCGGCGGCATAAGTCGCCCCTCGCCGTGTGGTTCGGTGATCCGCCGTTTGCTCTCTTCCATCGCCATTTTGCATTAGTCTTCAGCATCCCAAGTCCTTTAACTTTCGGCGATCTAGTTTGTTGTCGCGAAATCGATCATCGATTCGCCGACTGTCCATTTATGTCACCGACTTGGTTTTTTTTTCCAAGGCTGGCACGCTGCAACTTCGAGCGAGCTAAAGAGCCAATAGGCGGTTCGCCAAGTGGTCTTGGCGAACACCAGGATCACTTTTCTTCACTTCTTCAACTTTTTAATTCCTTTTTGTCCGGTAATGTCCTTGCCTTGCTCCTTAGCCTCCAAAGTTGTAAATCAACATTTTAACATCAGTTTAGAGCATAAAATAGGCATTTGAGGACACTTATACTATCAAAAGGAAGCCCTAAATGAGTAAAAATATCGAACTCATCAACACCCCCAACTTAAACTGTTGTTTGTCCTCAAGTAAAACTCAAGATCATCAGTTTAATAAGGATGTCTACAAATAGTGCTGCATAAGACTCAACATGAATGCACATAATAAGGTTCAAACTACATATACAATGATCAATTGTGCACTCAAAGTTTCAAATTGTGAGTCACCATCATCAAATATTCTCAAGCTCACAATGCTTGCTTCAAATACAAGTTCAAGCTAAACAAAAGTATTCAAATACCCTTAAAACAAAGGCTCATATCTCCCAGCAACATAGCATTCCTACATTTTGTTTTTACCAAGTCTGACACTCCATAAAGAAACTTGTTCATTTGGACCCTGGAATCAGCCACCATGTGAGGAGCATACCTGGAGAGTTGGGTAAACTTGAGACCATACTCTTGGACTATCAAGCTACCTTGCCTTAAGTTCATAAATTCCTGAGCTTTCACCTCCCTTAGCTCTCTTGGAAAAACCTATCCAAAAAGGTCTCACTAAAGCAATCCCAAGAGATAGGAATTGCATTTGTACCCCTGTTCTCCTTCCACTGTGTATATGATATTTGTGTAATCAACGACACAACTTCCGATGCAAGTGTCTACGATCGTGCAATAGTATGATAACCCAACCAAGGGTTGGGGTCGAGTCCCTAGGGAGTGGATTCGAGAATTAATAGAAAAATAAAATTAGTTCTAACTAGTCATAGCTAAAGACATTAACGACTAAAAACATTGTGAATTAAAGAGGGGTGACACAAAAGTGTCAATTATCAAATGGGGATTTTGTCACAAGTATAGCTAAAACAATAAAAATAACAGAGAAATCTATGAATGAGAGGGGATTCTTGGGGATTCTTGGGGTGTGACCGCAATATATATTAATTTAAATTGTTGGGTACATGCTTTCGATAGGAATTTTGCAAGATAATAGTGCCTAGGCTAAGCTTTAGATGGAAATAAGTTCCCTTTAGGGCAACTTACCCCGTTTCAAATAGGTTCCTCTCGGACTCCCATTTGCCGCATGAAGGCCAGCCTACGCCTTACCCCACTCACACTCTCGAGCTGAGTGTTAGGATATGGGACTGGGGCTCACCCTCTTAGGCTGAACCTCATGTCGACCCACTCATTAGGCCATCAGTCTAGCGGTCTTGGTTTCACAACCTCTCTCTCAATCAAGCCGAAAACATATGGGTGGTTTTGTATTTGCAACTACAAATCCATTAAATTAAACCATAACCTCTAGGTGAAATCACCATTAAAATACATCTAACCTATCAACAAGCAAAACCCAACAATAATCTCAACACATATTTGCTAAATCACACCCCAAGAATGGGGGTTTTTAGCCACACATCAAGAGATAGAAATTTATACCTAAATGAGTTTGCATTCAAATGGGTATGAAGAATTAAGTCTTGTTATTGGCCAAGAATGAAGAATCCAAGAGACCCAAGTCCAAATCCTCCTCTTCTTCTTCAAGTTTCCAAAACCCTCTCCAAACTCAGAGCAAAAATAAAAATACTAAAATTATATTAAGAATCTGAAAATGTCTAATGATATATTCTCTATAACTCTCAACGAGTATTTATAGTTTTCAAAAATCTGTACTGCGACAGATCATTCGGCGACATTAGTAGGAATTGTCGATTAACTCGATGATTCGCCCGTTGGTGTAGTTTATCGCCGTCTTGCACCATCCTTTAGCATCGTCGTGCTTTGGGTCATTGGGAGATATAGTATTGCTTCACGAAACTTCTCGGCGATGTGTCGACTGCTCCCTTTTCCGTCGACTTAAAGGCTCAGCACACTGGAACAAAAGGCAAAGTGAGACCCTTCGGCGACTCGCCAAGTGGACTCAGTGATCCTCAGGCCTTCATTTTCTTCATTCTTTTCAGCCTTTTCGTTCCTTTTTGCGAAGTAGTGTCCATGCTCTCCTTCAATCTTCAAATACCTGAAACTTAAGGGTTTTCATCAGATATTGAGATAAAATGAGCATTTGAGGACACAAATTCTATTAAAATATTGCCCTAAATGAGTCCAATTTGTGGACTTAGCAACACCCCCAACTTAAACTTTTGCTTGTCCTCAAGTAAAACTCAAGTTCAGCAGTTCAAATAGGATGTCTCAAATAGTGCTACACAAGACCAAATCATGAACATACACAATACAACTCAATTTACTCATGCAAAGATCAATTATGTACTCAAAGATTCAAGTTGTGACACACCATTACCAAAGATTCTAATGCTCGCAATACTTGCTACTTGTGCAAGTTCAAGCTCAACAAAAAGTATCTAAATGCCCTCACATAAAGAATGATTCCATATTCACACATAGAGGTTAATCAATTCAAGATCAAGAATCAGATGCAACACTCACACTCAAAAAGAGGAACATAATGAATGTTTTCACCAAAAGGTTTTCCCTTATTTTCCAATCGACTTTCGATTTGGCTTACTCAAGATAAAAAAGGTCTTTTCAAGGCTTGAATAGGGTTGAGTGCAAAGGTATGGTCATTTAGGATCAGTGACTTCTTCATCCTCGTGAGATGTGGTGTCCTAAAAACGTCCTTTTCCTTTCCCTTATCCTTTTTTCTTCTAGTGCTTCTAAGTCATCCTTTTATTCACTCTCTATGTATTGCTTGGAAACCCAATTCCTTTTGCACTTTCTATTCCACAACTTTTTTTTTGGAGGGTTTCCATTTTGTCTTGCAATACCATGATTAAGGGAGCCTTTTCTTGCACTTCTTTACTTCTCCTTTTCCTTTTCACCACACCCCCAACTTAGGTTTTTCGCCTAAGTTAGTTATTCACTAAACCACAAATCAAGAAGATTAGAGGTAGTGGGTCAAGTAAGGTCTAGGGTTCATCAAGGTTCTTCCAAAGAAAGGTAAGGCTCAAGGGGTGTTAAAAAGAGTTTCACACGCTCACGGGTAGGCCACAAAAGAGGTATATGTCAAATTTGGCTCACACTCTTTAAAGTTGCCTAAGATCATTTCAAGAGCACACCTTTCTAAATCAATCAGACTAATGAGGCAAATTCTGGGTTTATTCATGCATGGTTCAAAGTAAGCTAATCACACAAGGCATCGACACTTAAGTCAAACAAGACTACATATTTTTGCTAGTGTGCAATGGTCATTACAAGAGAATCAATTCGATAAATGGCTAATCACAACGAGATGCAAAGAGTTCACATATTGTCTATGCAACTTCATTTGGTCTCGTCGTAGCTGTGCATTCATGTCCGTTCGATTGATAGCACTATTCAATTCATCAGTATTGATCGGGACTGAGACTTTAATTTTGCAAAAGAACAGCCACTTTCAACACACGAGAGGTGGCAAAAATGTGCGAAAAAATGCAAAAATATTCGGAAGGGTCAAAATTGTTTCTGTAATTTAAAACAAAAGAGAGCCATAAGCTCAAACATCCACAAAAAGCAGTATTTAATGTAGTTAAAAACAGACAACCCAACTGTACACAAAAACACAGATATCCATATCAAGCAAGCAAGGTGGGCCTCACCCCACCACAATAAAGGTGTTTGCCCTCAAATGCAAGTGATAAAATATTCAGCAGTAAAAATAAAGAAACTCATAGCGAAAGGTAAAAAGTGGGTCCTGTTTATGCATTCGCTTCATCTGCATGTGCATTGGTGTTTGATGCATCAGCTTGATATAAAACAATATCTCCCGAAGTGTTTCCATTCTGGATCACATTATTTTCATTTGCCTTATCTTCCGTAGCGATGTTAGTCTCACCCATTCTATCCACGTCATGAGCTGCCAAAAAGGAATCTATGGCTGTGTAGAATCTAAGTCTCCACGGAGGAATGGTGGGATCAATAGGAATCCTCATTCTGGCCCTAGCTTCCTTGGTACATTTTCTTTGTCTGGCTAGCTCTGCTTTCTTTTCATTTTCTTTAAACTCACATGCTCTTATGTTCCGGGGTGGTTCATTTCTCCATGCGACTTTTGGTCTAGCCATTTCTACAAAGTCTTCGAATACAAGTTACACAATAATTTAAACAAGAAAAGGGAGGGTTCCAAGTGTAGAATTGCTTCACCAAACTAGTTGGTGAAGTGCTTATCTAGCTAGGCTATTTATTGAAAATTATGTACGAATGATACAAGGGCGCACACAAAGGGTGAACAAAGGGTCTTTCAGCGAGTAGCCGAGTGCGATTTGTGATTTAGGCTGACCGCCAAAAGCCACAGATCAATCGATACATATAGCATCCAGTCAAAGGTGAAATGAGAACATTAGGCAAATAGCTGAGCAATTCGGCGAGTTTGTTCATCTCGCCAAACAGCCAAACGTGTCTATTTTCAACCCATTTCTTTCAAATTTCACCCCGCAACCCAGATAATGCAATTTAGGCTTAAATAACACAATTTCAATGAAAACCCATAGAAGTTTCACATTTTCCCCCATGTAAAAATTCAACTCAAAGCACAGTCGAATGGGAATCCCTCAAATCACGCGAAAGCTACTGAATCATAGTCAATAATACATGCAATCCCAGTAACTCAGAAACTCAGCAAAGATTTTATACTATCAATCATTATGCAAATGAGTACAAATTTTGATAAAATAACTGAGGGGTTCGATTACCAACCTTTGGTGCTGAATTAGATTGTACCGATGTGCTAGGCAGCAATGCGATCCAAATCCGTGCACAATTCGACACTTACAATACTTTAAAATTGCAAGAAATATAAAGCTAAAGTGCAGGTGTGAGTTTGATAGGATGAAAGAGTGAGAGGAAATGAATGAAGTAGAACTTTTAAACCTGTGGCTTGCAAAAACCATTCAGTTACCACCCATTCGGCGACGTGAGTTAGGCTCGCCCAATCACTCGGTGAAGCACCAAGTGATAGCTAACTTTGACTAATGAAATAGGATCTGCATCTCATGTGAGAATCCTAACAGTGGTCTACATCGAGGTTATCGTTATTGTTGGCGATTTACCAATAATCTCCACAGCTCGACGAGTGTTACAAAATTCAACGTTTACGATGTCTAGAGTCAAACGACGGATAAGATCAGATTCACTAACCCTTTCGGTGACTCGCCAACTGGATTCATCACTCGCCTATCTGCACTTTTTGTTCACTCTCCATACTTCTATCTGCACAATCAACACACCATTATTTTATCAAAACAAAAGAAAGCAATAAATGGTTTTGGGTTGGCTCCCAAACAGCGCCTTAGTTAACGTCGTGGCCTGACGCAAGTTCTTTTCTAAACATCAGTCTTGGGGTTAGCCATGGTATCACTTGGTGAACCCCCTGTTGTCTCGGATTCAGGTGCGACGAGATATGACCCATCTGGGTTTCTAACTGCTTGATTGAAACTGAATGAGAGGTAACGATCTGGCTAAGGGTGGACACATCTTCTTTCATGCTTTTTAGCATTTTGTTTGAACCTTCAACTTTGTTGAGGATGCATACAGTCCGAATCCTTTGGCTTCTGTCGTTCATTGGGAGGCACGTATCTATCCTTCTCCCCATCCTTCCAATTTGGATTGCTATCCCTCCATTCACGATCCCGATCCTTCCAACCTTCATCTCTAGCCCAACTTTGGTTGCCACCTAGCCTTGGGTAGTTTGAGTGGTAGCCACCGCCTTGGTTGGCCAGATAATTTACCTTCTCGTTATACAAAGCTTCAAACTTCATCTCCTCAAGATTAGTTCCCCCGACCCCCAGAGCGTTGACACCACGGGCAACGGCCCCCATGATGCTTTTGGATAGAATATCAAGTTGTGTCATAATTTTGGCCATGTTCTGGTCTCTCTCATTGTATTTCTCAATCTGCTCTTTGGATAGCTTGAAAGTGAAAGGGGAAACTTGGTCTTCACGAGTGTACCATGCCCTATTGATAGTTTTCATACCATCTAAGAGCTAGGTTGCTAATGCATACGGCTACTGCATTAAGCCTCTAGGCGAGAGTTGGTCAGCGACACCTTTGTTTACCTAATCTAACCTCCGGTAAAAGTATTGAAGTAGCACGTTGTCCGGCAAACCGTGGGTTGGGCATTGTAGCACCAACTTTTGAACCTTAGCCAAGTTTCGTGCAGAGGCTCTCCTTCTAGACGTTTAAAGCTCTAGATGCTATCCCGAATAGTCATCATCTTCAAGGGTGGGTAAAACCACACATAAAATGCAGTGACCAACTCCTCCCACGAAGTGATTAAGTTACGTGGCAACTCAGCTAGCCACTTGCACGCCTCCCCATCAATGAGAAAGGGAATAGTCTTAATCGAACTGATTCCTGAGAGATGTTTTTGAACGAGAATGGTCCACACACATCTATGAAGTTTTGAAGATGCTTATGTGGGTCCTCATGAGCTAATCCACTGAAGAGTCCCTTTAGTTGCAAGAGTTGCAACATGGTGCTTGTTATGTGGAACACCGTATTTCTCTCTGCTAGCGGTAGACGAATGGTTCAACCACCTCCCACGAGATGTGGATCATTGATGTTGGCTCTTGGACATCATTGAGGTTGCCGATGTCATCCTGATGGCCCACCTGGCTCCCGTTACTACCATTAACACTCATGCTTTCTAAAATGCTTACACAATCAATAGAATAAAACGAAAAATCAAATTAGTAAACTACCACTAATAAGAACAGAAATTTTGTTAAACTAAAAATTCTCAAATAACACCACTCCCTGGCAGCGGCGCCATTTTGATGTTTGTGTAATCAACGACACAACTTCCTATGCAAGTGTCTACGATCATGCAATAGTTTAATAACCCAACCAAGGGTTGGGGCCGAGTCCTAAGGGAGTGGTTTTGAGAATTAATAAAAAAACAAAATTAGTTCTAACTAGTTGTAGCTAAAGACATTAACGACTAAAAACATTGTAAATTAAAGGGGGGTGACACAAAAGTGTCAAATATCAAATGGGGGTTTTGTCACAAGTATAGCTAAATCAATAAAAATAACAGAGAAATCTATGAATGAGAGGGGATTCTTGGGGTGTGACCGCAATATATATTGATTTAAATCATTGGGTACATGCTTTCGATAGGAGATTTGCAAGTTAATAGTGACTAGGCTAAGCTTTAGATGGAAATAAGTTCCCTCTCGAGCAACTTACCCCGTTTCAAATAGGTTCCTCTCGGACACCCATTTGCCTAATGAAGGCCAGCCTACGTCTTACCACACTCACTCTGTCGAGCTGAGTGTTAGGATATGGGACTAGGGCTAACCGTCTCGGGCTGAACCTCATGTCGACCCACTTCTTAGGCCATCAGTCTAGCGGTCTTGGTTTCACGACCACTCTCTCGAGCAAGCCTAAAACACATGGGTGGTTTTGTATTTGGAACTACAAACCCATTAAATTAGACCACAACCACTAGGTGAAATCACCATTAAAATACATCTAACATATAAGCAAGAAAAACCCAACAATAATCTCAACACATATTTGCTAAATCACACCCCAAGAATAGGGGTTTTTAGCCACACATCAAGAGATAGAAATTTATACCTAAATGAGTTTGCATTCAAATGGGTATGAAGAATTAAGTCTTGTTACAGGCCAAGAATGAAGAATCCAAGAGACCCAAGTCCAAATCCTTGGAGATGAAATCCTCTTCTTCTTCAAGTTTCCAAAACACTCTCCAAACTCAGAGCAAAAATAAAAGTACTAAAATTATATTAAGAATCTAATACTGTCTAATGATATATTCTTTATAACTCTCAACGAGTATTTATAGTTTTCAAAAATATGTGCTGCGACGGATCATTTGGTGACATTAGTTGGAATCGCCGATCAACTCAGTGACTCATCCTTTGGTTTAGTTCATCGCTGTCTTTCACCATCCTTCGGCATTGTCGTCCTCTGGGTCATTGGGCGATATAGTACTGCTTCGCGGAACTCCTTGGCAATGCGCCGAGTGCTCCCTTTTCCGCCAACTTGATCATTTCCTTCAGGGCTCAGCACACTGAAAAAAAGGCGAAGTGAGACCCTTCGGCAACTCGCCAAGTGGACTCGGTGATCCTCAGGCCTTCATTTTCTTCATTCTTTTCAGCCTTTTCGTTCCTTTTTGCGAAGTAGTGTCCATGCTCTCCTTCAATCTTCAGATACCTAAAACTTAAGGGTTTTTATCAAATATTGAGATAAAATGAGCATTTGAGGACACAAATTCTATTAAAATATAGCCCTAGATGAGTCCAATTTTTGGACACATCAGTATACCAGATATGACCTACATTCTTAAGTTGGTAAGATGCTAAATCAACCCGATCGTTCCGAGTTACCTGCATCACTTCAAAGATCTTCTTGACCTCATCAATGATGTTTTGGGGATCTTCTCCAACCTGCGATCCTAAGAACTCTGTCGGATTCATCCTAACAAAGTCTCGCACTCTGGCTATAGCTAACCAAACATTAGCATTTTCTGGAACTGGTGCCTGCTGGTTATTCTGGTTGGCCACACTCTTTGCCAACATCTGAATAGCATTCATGAACTCTGCATTCGAGACTTCTTGATTTGGGACAGGAGGAGCTGCGTTTGCATTCCTGGCATTTGTATTTCTGGCGTTAGCTCTACGAGGAGGCATGATCACACTGAAACGTAAAACGTTGAGTTAGAATGGAATAGGATCATACCTTACACACGATAAGAGTAACAAGAAAATGATGATTTTTCCTAGAACACTTTGTAGCCTCCCTCTAATTAGATATGGGGCACTTCACACCCATGAAAAAGACTCTACTTAGTGCGGCTTTTCAGACATCCTAGGACTCTTAATCCTAATGCTTTGATACCAAGTTTGTCACACCCCGAGCTACCTCCGAGACGCAGACACGAGACCTAGGATCATAAGTGATCCCAAGCTAACCCTGCTGGTATGACATGAGCATACAAATGATATTAATAACTGATGCGGCAGATAAATCATAAATAAAACTGAAATGATGGGGAATACCCATATACTAAAACTGAATATATAATCTGGGAGTTTAATACAAAAGAAAGACCAAACTCAAGAACTAAACTGAATCTAACTATGTCTGAAATTAGTGTCTAACTAACTAGAAATGTTGGGACATGTCCCAGCTAAGTCTAGCAAAACTGAAACTAAAAGACTAAAATACTGAAAAGATAACATGACTATTATCCTCGAAGAATGAGGACTCACTACTGATACTATTGAACTGGAGATCAAGAACCGATCTAAGTGTGATCTGACTGCTAGGGACCTGAACCTACATCACGAGAAGATGTAGCGCAATATATGCGTCAGTACTTGAAAGGTACTAAGCATGCATGATAGAATAAAGTTGAATTAAACACATGACTAAACAACCAATAAAGCAAGTGCATAATCTGAACATGATATAGATACTGAATACTGAGCTAATTGAATGAAATGACCAATTTATAACATACTGAGACTGAATATTGACTGTACTGAAAATGGTCAATGCAATAGAGTCTGACTGAGCTGTGGGAGCTACTAATAATCGGTAATAAAACCACATGATCTAAATGTGGAATCTGATGTATACGCCCCATCGAGAGGACCCAATATACCCGTCCAAAGGTGTAGAGGCATGTTGGCGTGATCACTAAATGATGCCAATAGAGGGGACTTACAACCTACGTGGCTAGTATATCTAGAATTGTTTGGGTACGCTGAACCCTAGTCCAACACGGTATTGTGTTACTCCCAATGGATTAAGTGATTAACACATTATGACTGAATTATTGTGATATACTGAATAGCTCAAAATGACATGAAAACTGATAATGCGCATAAATAACTGATAATGACACATTTCAAACTGAGGCATGTATTTCTGAAATAACTGAACTATCTGGCCTAGCATGTGTAATTCAAGAACTAAAGAACTACATAGCTAGGGTTCTGAAATTCATGCAATAGACTGAATATTAACAAACTAATCTGATTTGGATCATTCTAACAACTAAGATCCCAATAATGCTAACATTCAAGAAACCTTAGGTCTAGTCATAATAAGGGAATCAAGAAACTGACTGAAAACTAGGGACCTAATGGGTGAAAGGAACCCACTAGCGAAATCACACATACCTGGTGACGAATTCCATAGAGAAATCTTTCAATTTTGGGGCTGGAACTGGAGGAAACTTGTTGCGTTATTGAACTTAGGATTGGTCGCTTTTTTCTCTCCTTTCGCTTCTAATTTTCTAAGTTTTGATTAAAGATCTAACTTGGGTAAGTTTTAGTTATGTTTCTAGGCTTAAACTAACTAAAACCATGAAATTTAGGGTTAAAACGATGTAGTTTAGGTGTCCAACGAATAAGAAAAAGACCTTAATAACCCTAACTTAAATTGCAGGCTAACCACGACCACCTTCACGGACTATGAAAGGGACCACAGACCGTGAATTCGGTCGTGGTCTAGACTTGGTGACTACTAGCTGAGGGTCTGAGTCCACGATCCCTACCACGGCCCGTGTGAAGGACCACGGACCGGGAAAGTGTCTGTGGTCTCCACATTGGCTGTGGTCTGGAGGGACTAGCTAGAGGGCTTACTGGTAAGGCTCACGGATGCTCCCATGGGCTGTGTGAAGGACCATGGACCGTGAAAGTCCTCGTGGTCCTCACTTAGGCATGGGGGTCTAAGGGGCTGGATAGGGAGGTTCACTGTCTCGACTCTACGGGTGCCACCACGGCCCATCATCAAGACTACGGACTGTGAAGGTGTTCGTGGTCTGATGTTTGGGCCTGGTCACTCCAGGTCAAGACCACAGGCAGGTTACGGACCGTGGACCTTATCACGGTCCGTGAACCCTGTCGTGGTTCACTGCTTCAGGTAAATTTCTGCAAAAAAAAAATTCTAGGTTTAGTTTTCGAGGTGTTACAGCCAAGCAGAAGCAAACCTCTTTGCCCTTTCCCGTACTGATCACAAAGTTGTGCCGACGTGCTGGAATGCCACGGGATACTACTAAGATCTTGATATTATCCTATCCTTTTTCACTGACATCCGTTGCATTGAGGCTGAATATACTAGAGAGGAACCTGACAGGAGGAGGGCAGCTCCGGTGGACACATTCCCGGAGGTGGATATGGTTTCGATACCTGCAGAGGCGTCTTCGCCTACTCTGGCCTCTGGGCATTCAGGTACTTCTGCCTCTTCCACTTCTTCACAGATTTCGGTCACCGCCACCTCGTCCCAGCCAGTTAAGATTACTTAGGCGATGATCCTAAAAATGGGGAATCTAGCCTATTCAGCTGATGTGAGGACGACTCAATTGGAGAGATCCATCTCAGGGATGATTGAGAGTGCTATTTTGGCTGCATTGATCCCCCTTCGGGCTTCTGTTGATGATCTGGCTACTAAGTCACAGCTTGTGAGAGCAGATAAGGGGAGGCCTCCGAGGTTACGGCTTTGCAAGCCAAAGTAGCAGACATGAGAAAGGACGTAGACTATCTGAAGTCTACCGAATTCACTTCATTACTGAAGGAGGATGATGATGTAAATGCTCCTGAGATCCTTCCGGCTAGCACCGACGATGTACACCATGATGAGACTGCAGTGACTTAGTCAGATGCTGAGACCGACGATGAGCAGATACAAATACAAGAGGAGCGCATATATAGAGACTTGCCAGATCTTGCGAGGACGTGTATGCAGTCGGTGACCCAAACATCACTTACCAAGACCTCCTTGGCTGCTCCTAGTGTTATTACTGTTCCCGCTGAGGTGACTCTGGGTACTGAGACCCGAGACCAGACAGATGCATCGGGCACTGATGCCTAGACAGATGGAGCGACTGCTTAGATAGGATCCCCTCTTTACCTCCTTCTCTGTCTTATTTTATTTTACTTTTGGATATTTTCTTTTGCATTTGAGGACAAATGATTTTCGTTGTGGTGGGGTGAGGCCCACCTTTGTGCATATTAGTTTTGTTTATATATTAGGTTTTGAGCTAAATTTGTGTTAGGTTTGAGCTTGTGGCTCCTTGCTTTTAATTGTAAATGATTTTTGACCCTTCCGAAAAAAATTTGCAACCGTTTGCATGTGTTGAATGTGGTTGTTCTCTTACAAATTTGACTATCAGTTTTGATGAATACTGCTGACTCAAATAGTGATCATAATCGAACATAAATGAGTGTGTGGCTATGACGAGGCCAATTGAAGTTGCATAGATAATATGTGAACTATTTGCATCTCGTTGTGACTAGCCAATTATCGAATCGAGTCTCTTGTGATGAACATTGCACACTAGAAAAAGTGTGGACACTTGTTTGACTTTGGTGTAAATGCCTTGTGTGATGAGCTTACCGTGAACCGTGCATGATGACACCTAGAATTTGCCTTGTTGGTCCGATTGACTAAGTGATGCAATTTCTTGAGATGATCTTAGGAAACTTTAAAGAGTGTGAACAAATTTGAAATTATACCTCTTTTGTGGCTTACCTTGTGAGTGTGTGAACCTCTTTTGAGCACCTTTTGAACCTTAACATTTTCTTGGAAGAAACTTGATAACATTGCTCCCTTTTATTGACCCATTACCCATAATCCTCATGATTTATGATTTGTTTGAATAGCCAACTTAGGCCAAAGGCCTAGGTTGGGGGTTTTGGCCTAAGTTGGGGGTGTGGTTAAAAGAGAAGGCAAATCAAGTAAATGCAAAGAAGTCCCTTATGCCCATTTTTTGAGAAAAATGGAATCCCTCCATATAAAAAAACAGTTGTGAAATAAAGTTGTGGAAATACAAAGAAAATGGGGTTCCCAATGACGCATGGAAGATGAATAAGAGGTGACTTTTGAGCTTGAATGAAATTGATAAAGAGAAGGAAAGAAGGTGTTGTTGACATCACATTTCATGAGGAATTTAGTTAAGCCTAAATAACCATACTATTACATCAGCCCCGTTTCAAGCCTTGACAAGACCTTTTTGATCTTGAATAAGCTGAAGCAAAAGTCAATTGGAAAATAAGGGCAAACCTATGGGTGAAATCATGCATTGTGTTTATCTTTTTTAAGTGTGAGTGTTGATCTTGATTCCGTAACTTTAATTGATTGAACCATTGAGTGAATATGGAATCATTCTTTTTGTGAGAGCATTTGAATACCTTTGTTGAGCCTGAACTTGCATTTGAAGCAAGTATAGTAAGCTTGAGATTCTTTGGTAATGGTGAGTCACAACTTGAATCTTTGAGTGCACAATTGATCCTTGCACAAGTAAGTTGAAACTTTTTGTGTGCATTCATGATTGAGTCTTGTGTAGCACTGTTTGAGACATCCTTTTTGAACTGTTGAACTTGAGTTTTACTTGAGGACAAGCAAAAGTTTAAGTTGGGAGTGTTGATGAGTCCATAATTTGGACTCATTTAGGGCTTTATTTTGATCGATATAGTGCCCTCAAACGCATATTTTGTCTCAATAATTGATGTAAATTCTTAAGTTTCAGGTATTTGAGTTGAAAGACAAAGCATGGACGCTATCAAGCAAAAAAGGAACAAGGCGGCTGAAAGAACAAAGAAATGAAGGCCTGAGGATCGCCTAATGCATTAGGAGAGTCGTCGAATGGCCTTAACCTCGCCCAAAGTTCCAGTGCGTTGAGCCCTGAAGGAAAAGATCAAGTTGGCGATGAAAGGGTGCAGTAGGCGCGTCGTCGAACAGTTCCACGAAGCAACACCATATCGCCCAATGATTCAAAATGCAAAGATACTGAAGGCAATAGTTGAAAGGCGATGAACCAGACCAAAGGGCAAATCACCGAGTGCATCGACAATCCCGACTAATTGCACCGAGTGGTCCTTCGCAGCATAAATTTTTGAAAACTATAAATACCCATTTAAATTTGTAGCTTAGTATCAAGTTGTAGCGAATTATTACTGATTTTTAGAATATTTCAGTTTGAGTTCTTAGAGTTTTTGGAGACATTGTTCTTGAGCTTCGAAGGTTTTCATCTCCAAGAAATTGGAAGTGGGTCTTCAAGAATCTTCATCCTTGACGTGTTTAAAAACATTTTCTATCGTACCCATTTGATGAAAACACTTTTTGGTATCGATTTCTATCTCTTTATCATGTCTAGCTAAAACCCCAATTCTTGGGGTGTGATTAGGTAAATATGGGTTAAATTTATTATTAGGTATTGCTCATTGTTAGTCTATTTGTTGTTTAAATGTGATTTCGTTTAGTAGTTGTGTTTGAACTTAATGGGATTGTAGTTGCAAATACAGTTTCATCTTAGTATTTTTGGCTTACTCGAGAGAGAGGTTTTAAAATCAAAACTCCTAAATCGATAGCATGTTGTTATTGGGTCGTCGTGGGTTCAGCTCGAGAGAGTGAATCATAGACCTTCTCCCACGCATTCAGCTCGAGAGAGTGAATGGGATAAGGCGAAGTTGTGCTTAATTGTTGCAACTCGGTGTTCGAGAGAAATCGAGTTGATTCAGGGTTAGTTGTTTGAGAGAAAATTTACCCCACTAAAGTCTAGCTTAGTTACAAATGTTCAACAATTTACTATCAATAGCATTTACCCTATGGTTTATTTTATCCCATCTTCCTATCACATCCCAAGAATCACGTCTCCCTATCTTGCATCTTTATATTTTTGCTATTTTTGGTTTATTAGTTGAATACAAACCCCCCATTGATAATTGACATTCGTGTCACTTTTTATTTAAAGTGTTTTTTTCGTTAATGTTTATAGCTATGATTGATTAGAACATAATTTTACTTTTTTATTTAATTCTCGATTACTAACCGCTCCCTTGGGACTTGACCCCAACCCATTCGGTTGGGCTATATTACTACACGCGATCGTTGACACTTGAATTGGAAGTTGTCTTTGATTATGTCAAACATCAGTTAACACTAGGAAAGAGTTACTATTATTAGGATTACTACGTTAAGAACTTGTGGGGAACACATTTGCCCTAGTTTCATCTCATATTGATTTTACAAACGGCGAATCATGCTTACTTGTTACTTGTTACTACAAATCATTCAACTATTACTTTATTTACAAATCCCCCTTTTACGGAAGTAAATCAAACTAAAAGTACAAATAACCATAAATTAGCCTAAGTCTAGACCATATTCCTCATGGAATCGATCCTAACCTTAGTTAGGTTCTTTATTTGACAATGACCACTTATACTTCTTTAGGGAGGTGTAATTCGGACATATCACTGAGATGAGTTTTGTGCTTGATGATAAAGTCGACTTAACTTGAACTTGTGCCATGTGTGGTGAGGCATTGTGTATTCATTGTATTGCATCTTAGTCTAGAACTTGTCTTGTATGTTATTGAAGCAAAATCTAAGTGCTGCTTTGTTTAGGAAATGGTAATAGGTCTTCTTTGACATGTTCAGAAATTATAACCTTTTCATATACTAGCACTAGTAGCCCCTTTGAGACTGCAGCCTTTTGTTTGTAGTCGCATCTTCATCGAAACAATTTTATTGAATCCCTAGTTGTTTGCACTATGCTTATAGCATAGACTAATTGAAGTAGTAGAATTGAAAGTCAAATGATGGTTTAAGTGTCAAAAAGTGACCAATGATAGCCACAAGGTGATGAAAAAGCCCTCATTAAAAGAATGATCCCCCTATAAAAAAAATTTAAAAGAGAAATTTTGGTATATGAAATAAATTTCTAGGGGAAATTCATGAAATAAAGTGAGTTACTAGTGATAGGATTGTTAAAGAGAGGGCTAAAAATAAAGAAAAGGGGAATAAAAGAGTGATGAAGTCTAAAATGTACACACTGCGTTGGGATGTGTAAGTCACTATTATATAGTTTTCCTACCCATCCCCTAGCCTACATTACAATATGTGAAAGTCCTACTTGATTCTTTGCAAAGCATGCTTAATTAGTGGAGATGTACATAATGGCCAAACCTATGGTTCTTTGTGCATACATGCAAAGTTTCTTTGTAAGTTTGAGGTTTGAGTTTTGATGATAAGTTCATATGTTATAATGAATCTTGTGAGTGAGTTGTAGATTATTTTCTTTGCGTGAGATAGGTGATATATGATGGATGCCATGAAGTTTAATGTTTAGGTTGCTAAAAGTTGTCGAGTCAATACTTGATGTCATGCGGTGTCTATATGGTGGCCAATGCCAAGTGTGAATGAAAACATGTTTATTTTGACTTGACAAAGGATTCCAAAAATTAAGTAACAGAAGCCCACATGCTAGTGTTAGTGTGTCTAGGTCTAGGGAATAAGATGGTGAATTTTTCAAGGACGAACAAAGCTCTAGTGTAGGGTGGTGATCTTGGGCGTATTTTTATGCCTAGGAGCAAAATAGCACCCATGTTTTGGCTGTGTTTGGGGATAAATTCATTAGTTATTAATAGTGTTGAGCCATGTTATTACATTAGGACTAACCAATATGATTAGTGTTGGCAGGTGGTTAAACAAGTGGAAAAGGGGCATATAAAAGGCAACGTGTGAAGCAAAGAGTGGGTCCAAGCAAAAGAGCACAAAGGATGGGATGTCAAATAAGCAAAAAAAGTCCAAATTGAGAAAACCCTAACCATGTATCATCTCTACAATGCGGAGATGGATTATTTATTTCCTGTCATGCCCCGAGGCTACCCTCTCAACGTAAGCACGGGACCTAGGATCACGTGCGACTCTAAGCTAACCCTGCGATGGCATATCATAAGCAAACTGAACATATCTATGAAAACATGAACAAATGTGGAAGCTAAAACATAAGAAAACTGAATATGGGGAATACCCAATACTGATCTGAATATAAATAATATGATAGAGTTTAGTGATACTGAACAATCAACCAAAAACTAAAGGTGAATCTAATACTATGTCTGGAAAAGCCTCTAATTGACTAGAGTTGTTGGGACATGTCCCAGCTAACCCTAGCAAAACTGAAACTAAAATGAAAGACTAAATCTGAAAACATGTCTATTGTCCTCAAAGTATGAGGACTCACCACTGAAGCTGTTGAATATGGATCGGGAACCGGTCTACGCGTGATCTGAATGCTGAGGACCTGAACCTACATCATGAAAAGATGTAGTGCAAAGTATGCGTCAGTACTTGGAAGGTACTGAGCATGCAGGATAAGATAAAAGCTGAACAAAACATATAACCTGAACAAGCATAACTAAGCAATGACATAATCTGAACATGATGGAAATATTAAAATATAATGAAAAGAACTGAACTGAATGCAATGACCAAGTACATAACATGTTGAGAATAAATACTAAAGTATAACTGAAAACTTGGTCAAATACACTAGAGTCTGACTGTGGGAGTTACTATTAACCGACATAAAACCATGTGAGCTAAACGTGGAGTTCGATGTATACGCCTCATCGAGAGGACCCAATATACCTTGCCAGGGGTATATAGGAATGACTGGCGTGATCACTAAATCTGATGCCCAACATATGGGACTTATAACCTACGGGGTCACATAGTTCTGGGACTATGAGGGTACGCTGAAACCCTAGTCTACTCGGTGCTAAGCCTACTCCCAACTGAATATGTATATGATACATTATGACTGAAATACTGAAATGTTGAATAGCTCAAAATAGTGACATACAAAATCTGAGAATGTAACAATTATATATTGATAATGTGACATTCAAAAACTGAAGCATGTATATATGTTTAACTGACCTAGCATGTGTAATTCATGAACTAAGAGAATCTACACAACTAGGGTTCTACGTTTCATGCAAAGAACTAAGCAATGATTCCACGAAAACATGATAATCTAATTAGGAATATTCTAACAGCTAAATAACAACGAATATCTAAGGTTTTAGAAACCCCAGGTCAAAGCAAGATATAGAGAATCAAAAATCTGACTGAATTCTAGGACCTAGTGGATGAAAGGAACCCACTAGTGAAATCCCACATACCTGGTGGCGAAATTCACGGAGAAATCTTTCAATTTCGGGGCTGGACCTAAAGAAAAGTTGTCGCATTCTTGGAAGGGTTTGGTTCTCCTCTTTTCTCCTTTTTTGTTCTAAGCTTGGTGAATTCTAGACAATAATGGTTTAGGGTAAGTTCTGACTAAGTTACTAGGATTAAAATGAGTAAAACGATGTAGTTTAAGCATTAAACGATGTATTTTAAGTGCCCAACGCATAGGAGAAAGGACTAAAATAACCCTAACTTAATTCTGATGAAGCCCATCCACGGAAGGACCTACGGTCCGTCGTTTGACTTACTGGCCGTCCTTTGGGTTCATCATTCATGATCTTCCCAACAAGGCTTCACTAAAATGAGCATAACTTTTTACTCCAAAGTGGGATTTTAGCAAACTCGATACCGTTGGAAAAAGGATTCAATTATCTTTCATTTGATTTATCGTGGGCCACCTAATTCCTTGTGTGCTAAGATTTATGGCCGTTTAAAGTTGACCCAACAATAACACGGACCGTACTGATCGATCGTGGGTGGGATCAAAGACTAAAGATTTGGGCCCTAACGATAGAACCCCACCTATGGTTTGTGGTCCCACCTAAGGTCCGTGGGTGGTTTCGTTGGTACTGGCACCAGATTTTCTCAAAACTAGGATTTTCTTCGTTTTGAAATCCGAGGTGTTACATTTCCATTGTTTAAGACTGCTAAGATAGAACAATATGTATCCTTTGTGTGTCGCGAAGATGAGGAGTGTATTTGAAGATTAATTTATAAGGCATCTGCGTGTCGCTGACCTGAGTCCCAATTTTCTGCCGACTCTCTTAAATTATAAATAAACTTGAATTTTGTTAGTTTAATGTTTCTTTTTCTGGATTTTAAAGAATGATGACTTTGGGAGCGATTTCATCGATTTGCAGGGTTCATTCCTATTCTTCACTTAATTCAATCTCTTTTATGTTTATTGAATATTTCAAGATTGAGAATCGTATTATGAGTAGCTAAATTTCAAAGTTCTAGGGTTGTGGCTACATGATGATTGTATTTTATTGACTTTGATGGGTTAATTTTGGTTATCATATGAATCTCTCTTTTGTTCTTAATTGAGTATTTCGTGACTAGACACCATTGAAATAAATGTATTGTCTGAATTGACCTAAGGAGGGGAACAAGGAAATAGAATGTGGGGCAAAAGGAGCATGATCTTCTCTAGGTTTAGGGTTGATTTGTATCTAGGATAGGGATATACATAGAAAACATGCTTGGTTAATAGACATGATGAAAACATAATGTTCGATAATTGGTTCAGCTTATCCCCGCTCAACGATGTAGTTAGACTGCCAATTACCATAGGTGATTAGAGTTTGGGAGACCAAGATCATACATTTAACCCAATAATCAATGATTCGATAATCGATTGACATCCATTAAAGAAGATAATTAGCATGAATCCATAGCAGGCAATAACCCTGGAATTTCCCAAGTCATTGTTTGAAATCCAATTAAAATTGAATAGTGGTAGTTACTTTATAATTAATCACTTAGAAACATATATCACTCTTCATGATAATACTTTCTATAAATTCTAATTGTTTGAAGAATTGAATACGATCTAATCTTAAGTCTCTGTGGGCACGATACATGGCTCTTAAAAAGAGCCACTTTAATACTTACATGACCACGTACACTTGCACGTGCATTTTGGGTGCAACAGTTGGTGCCCCTAGGCTAATAACGTACAGTTGTCTATGTTGATACGCCGCCTTCCAACTTGGTTTCCCGTAGACTAGGGTGGTTGGTTCAGATTTGCGATGGCAGAATACCTTGTGGACTCGTGGTGTCGGTTTTTCAAAAGTTTCTTTGCTTGGAGTATGTCCTTGGAGCTGGGCTCATTGTAGACTTGTCGTTCCCATGATGGTTGTCCTTTGGATTAGACTTCAGGAGGTTGTGTTTCAAATGGATTTGTTGGTTTTAAGGGTTAGAAATGGATTTTGGGCTTTGCCTTGGGCTAAGTTCCTCGATGTTCAAATGGAGCACGTTATTTCATCTTAGGTTTATGTCGTATGGTCTTGCATGTGGATTTCAGTTGATGCTGGAGATTTTCAGGAGAGTTAAGGACTGACATGATGCTCTTGGTGGTTAGAAGATGTTAGATGTGGAGCATAAAGGTAAGTATTTCGAAGTGTGAGTTGGGTTGCATCTATCATTGTCCTGTGTTTGCTCTAGTTGGTGGTCCCGGTGTGGTTTTTATTTTTGCAGATGAATCTGGTGCTTTTAGTCAAGTTCGATTCCATTAGGCAAAAATTGGAGCCATAAAAAGAATTGGGGGAGTTTTTGAAGTTCTGAAGTGAACTTGAGGATTTTCCTCTTAGCTTGTGTTATAGGTTAGCATTGCACGATTCGAGAGGGTGTTTGAGGGTTGGGCGGAGCATGTGGACCCAATATCCTTGTCATCTTGTGCTTGTACGTTATGACCGTCCTTCTACTTCTTTAGGATGAAATTTATTTTAGTAGTGGATGTTGTAATCACCCTCCAGGTCATTTTTGTGCAAGTTTTTGTGTTTCGAAGCATTTATAACTTGAACACTTGACTTCGGACAAAAGTTCATGAAGACGTCCTCAAAATGTAATGTTAACGGTTCTATCAGCTCCAGAAGGGTCATTTTATGCTAGGGGCATGGTTGGTTCAGGCCCCGAGGCTCCCGGTACAAGTTTAAGTCGTTAGGCATTTTAACTTTGAAGCTTAAGCAAAGGTTTGACTTCGGTCAACATTCTTGATAAACATGCTCGGATGGAAATTATGTCAGTGTGGTTAGGTCCGAAATGTCGAGTTTGGTTTAAAAGGATATTTCGCGCAGTTCCCAAGGCTTACAATCTTATTTTGAGCATTCTTGTGGATTTTAGCTTAAAATAGAACTTGGGTATGGGATCCGCTTTTCTTCAAGATGACTTTGGATGGAATTTTCAACGGTTCCGTTGAGTTTAAATGCCAATTCGTATGGGTATCATATTTCATTTGCACACACGAGGTTTTGAACGAATCTCAGGCACCTATTAGAGAATTCGGAGTTTGAGAAAACCTGTTGAAGTGGTGATATCTGGTGGTGCAGGCTTGTAGAGACCAAAATTTGGACTTTTAAAGATCAAAATTCCTTTTAGTGACCAGATTTCTGGTATTTAAATACCGAAAATCAACATCAACCCTCATTTTCAAACTTTGATATCTCGTGCTAGGTAGCTTAATTTTGGGTGATTCAAGTTGTGTTTCTTCTGTAATTGGCTTGGTTACGTGTTGGGATGATCATAAAGTGTCGAGGACTCTCCGATTGAAGTAATTTCTTCCCCCAAGGTGCTGCCCAGCTCTCTTTGGTCTCTTTAAATGTTGATTTTGTTTCATGTGCGTGTTTGGGCTGTTTTGGGCATGGAATTGAGCCCCATTTCAGGGCACAAGCTTTGTTAGTCGATTTGGACCTTTTGACAAAGTCAATTTTGGGATTCCCTGTGCGGGTCCCATATTCTCATTTTTTTACTTAACTTTGGTTTCATTTCCAATTGTTGTGATTTTTGTGTGTAAATAATCGTAATGATGTTGTGATCGATAATTTGATGATGTGGCAGTGTTTGGAGGCATTTATGAAGCAGATATCCCTTGTGTGGTGGATTTGGAGCACTCATGATCGTCTTTGAGGTAGGCTTCAGTATACTTTCTTGATTGAGCTTATTAGATAATGCTTAGTATAGATTTCATGTGATTTTGGATTAGATTTTCCAAATATTTAGCTTTCACCTTATTATTTCATATTTTCTTGCACTACAAGAAAACTGTTAATTACATGTAGGCTTTGCAGGGGATTAGTATGAAAATTTGCAGAAAAATAAGATTCATGTGGATTTTCATACTAATCCCCAGGAAAATCCTCATGTAATTCACACTTTTTTTGTAGTGTTGATTTCGTAGGAGCCTTGGGATTATTTGCGGGTTCTAGGATCCTTAGTTTAGGCTTGTAACTTCATTTGTGGATTAGTTGATCTCGTTTATCCTTGTTAGGTTTGTTATTTGTTGCTTTAGGCTAGGTTTGGACCTTAGATGTCTTAGATTGTGTTTTATTGCCCTTGTTGTTGTGAATTGCTCTCGGTAGGGCTTGTTTTGGGTTGTTCTTCTTGTCTTGGTGCTTAAGACCTTGGTGGTTCGTAGTAGTCGTAGGTTGGCACTATTTGTGCTTAGTTAGGGATTGGAGCGGTGTGATTGGGTTAGGGAGTCATCCCTTGAGTTTTCTCCCCCTTTATTGATTTGGAATCTCTGTTTTGATCATTTTACTTGTTGCTTAGCAATAGGCATGTTGTACCCTTATTAAGCTTATGATTATATTGCTGGGCCCAAGGCTGTGTGTGAGGATCAGTTAGATCCCAGGTTAGTATTCTCTTCCTTGATAGTGTGGTTTGGTTGTTGTGTATTTATTTGAATTGGAGTGCCTTGTTCGGATGTGGGTGATGGCATTCATTGCATTGTTTGTTCCTTCTCACAAATTTGTGGTACGATCCCGGTTCATGCATTGGCATATTTATCTTTTATGTTGAAACATTATTTTACTCGACTCTATTCTAAATTGGTTTTAACGGGAGTTTTAACATCTGGATAACTTGGTTTCTAGTTTTTGAGATTATAAGGTGTCATGAACGTGCTCCTTTCCTACTTGAGCTATTAGAGGCATCTTGGATTTTCTCTATTTTCACTTGGTCATCCGACGCGTCGACACCCTTTCTTACATGGTTTTGGTCTTACTTACACCATTGGGTTACTCTTGCTAGTTGGGCTGGGAGTTTACTGTCTGGATGGGCGACTGTGATTTGCATGAGATCCTCTTCGGAGTCGACATGCCCCCAGGTCACTCTTGCTAGTTGGGCGGCTTACGCCCTAGGAGTGGACTGACTGGTTGGACGGCCTATATTATTCATATGCATTTCCTATCACCAGTATACTTGTTTGCTGATTGCACCCTCTGGTTTTATAGGGGCGGTTGTGTTATGTTTGTAGATAGTACTTTCCCGACTTATGAAGTATGGTTAGGTTATTGTTTGACTATATTTTGTTTTATGTCATTGTTTTCTTTTTAGCTGATAAGCTTTGACTTTAGAATTGTGGTTGTGAGCCTCCTTGCCCTAGGTAGTTGATTCGGTATCTCAGCTGCTTTCGAATAGGTTATTGGAGTGCATTCTAGGTACGTTCTTGACTCGACTTCTTACCCCTTTTATCCTATTTATGTTCCTTATTGTTGTCTACATTAGCATCTTCTGTTTAGTCACTTCTACCTTCATGATTACTTGTGGTTTATGCTTGCGTTATTTTTTAACTCAGTTGATCGATCCCTACTGAATATCGTTTTGATACTCATACTACCCTTCTACTCCATGCAGATCATAGTTAAGATTATGGTCGTTGATTTGGAGTGGTGCGAATCAACTTGGAGTTTTAGAGACTATGGGGTGAGCTTCCTGAGTGCGGAGTTGCCAGTTTCCGTCTATTTTTTGTTAGAATTAGTCTTTGTATTGTATTCAGAGACAACTTGTACTTATCTTGTATTTGTAAAAGTTTTGTACTTTTATTTTGGATTAGATGCTCGATTACTGACTAATGGCAAGTCTTGGGATGGTTCCTTGTGTTGCATTTCTATTGATTACCCTTTCTTCGCTTCGTTATAAGCTTTATGCTTCTTGTTGTTGACTTTCACTTGGTAGTGTGTTGCTTATGGCTCCGGGCTAAGGGTTAGGCTTACCTACTAGTGAGGTGTAGTAGGAGTCATCATGACCTGAGAAATTGGGTCGTGACAGGGATGTTCTCAATTACTAAAACAAGATAGTATACTGCTAAATCTATCAAAAAATCAATTCACGCTAATTACTGACCTTCATGTAATTAACTAGTGATTAATACACAATTTCTTTATTGTCTAAAAACATGATGCTAGAATAGTAATAGGGATGATAATAAAGATTTGGGACCTTTAAAGGCCAAATATTCTATTACTCTTTCTTCCACTTTATTCTTTTCATTAGTTTATTTTAAGCACTCTAAAAGTTAATACTAAACTAATTTCCTTCAAATATCCGAAAATAAGTTATTATAGGATAATTAGGTGAAATGATGTCTGCGTTGATATTTACTTTTTGATCGACTTGATTGTAAATATATTCATCAAGTTACAATAAATTAATACATATTTAGGGATCAAGAAAAAAAATTTAGTAAGAATCTTTTCCAAAGTTTAGTAGGGGAGACTATATGTTAAAGTTTACAAAATGTGTTATCATTTGCTTAATGTTTGTCTAGTAAGAATCTATTTCAATGTTTAGTAGGGGAGACTATGTGTTAAGATCAAAAAGATATATATTATCATTGGGTTTAAAATTATTACATTTATTTTTAAAGTAGGTTCTCTCTTTAATCTTTGTGTTGGATGTGGGGAGGGGGGGGGGGGGGTTCTAAGAAATAAAAAATGTTAACTGTAGTTATATGTGACATTGAATTTCTAAATGCTAGAAAAACTTTAAGCATAAAATTTGATTAATACTTCTTAGTTATATAGGTTTTTGAAAAAAAAATTATTACATAGGCATTTTGATCATGACTTCACAATTAAAATTACTAGGCGAATGAATTTTACTATGTTGAGTGCAATATGAGAATTTGATTCCTGCTATCACATTTTGTGCGCTTTGAGAGGTTGAACAATCATGACACCGCAATAAGATAAGTTTTCGGCTAATACGTTGCATTTTGCTCTCCAAGCATGCTTAATATCAAACAATTGACATAAATTACCTTTAGACGACAAGGTATACAACTTTTTCATTTCAAGCAATTTAGTTCAGTTATGCCTATAAACGACAATGAAGGTGCAAAGTTTTACTTTTCACTAGTTCTTTTCTTCATCAATTTCTTTATCACAGTAAAAAAAATCATTTCAACATCACAGGACTTACATTAGAACAAGCGAAATTCAAAACATAAGGATAGTTCACTACAATGTGAGTTTCATGCTTGAAATAACCTTGTATTCTTTGAGGTAAGGAGCTTGCATGGTTGGTTCAATTGAATCAATGAATCTAATTTATTGGAAAAAGGGGGGGCGGGGGGGGGGGGGGGGGGNGGGGGGGAGAATATAACAAATAAACAATTAACTGATTTGTTATGCATGAGTAACTTATTCACGATTTATTTTTCATTATTTGGTGTAGTTGAAAGATATGTGAAATGATATTCTTATTCATTTTTATCCAGCTCGAAAAGGATTAATAAGACAATATTAGATGTATTTCATATTGCAACTCCAATACAAATTTTAACACTGATAAAATTAGAGGTGCTTTCTGAGAAATTGCAACTCCGATAAATGGTCTAGATGACATATAAATCGAGATATATGAGGAAGTTGAGTGCTGGACAATGTCAAATCTGAAAATAATTAATAGGGATAACCACATTGCAAGAAGCATCGGCAATAACAACAAAAAATGCTTTGTGGCTAGTGAGTTAGTGTCATCAACAATGGATGATTTTGAATAGAGGACTTGCTGAGGCATAATTTATTCTAAATAATTTGTTCTTCCTATGTTATTTTATCAAAGTCCAAGAGATGTGCTTTTGAATTTTCATCAACTTTATCAAGTATATGACTAACCAGTGAACGTGTCCGCACTTCGCGCGGCTATAAAAGATTAGTACACACAATTTTATTAAATATTATTTCTTCTATTTCATATTAAATGATATTTTAAACCTTTTTTGATTGTTTAAACTAATCAATTTGTTCAAAGTTCAAGATAAATGTTTGATTTTTTTTCCTTATTTGTCCTTCCCTTTAAGGTTTTACATTTTTCCAAACTCTTTTGAATAATGACTATTTTACTTTTAAGAATAACTTGGGAATAAACAAAAGGAAAATAGTGGGAAATATAGTTTAATATATGTCCTTTAATATTTTTCTTAATATAAAAGGAAGATGTATTTACAATATTATTGCTATGAGCTTTATTGTTAAAAAAATAAATGAATAAATTTATGAAATCTTTGTATAATCTTCTGAGAGAATAAATTTATGAATTCTTTGTATAATCTTTTGAGTTCTTGTTGACATTCACTTTCACAAGAAGATTTATAGGACTACAATATGAAATATCAAATAATGTATTGTGACTATTGATTATTTTAGGGGTTTCAATAATAAAAAGTTATTGGAGTAATGAAGATAATGACCATTAATTTTTACATAAAAAAAAATATTTCTATAAAACAACAAATATACTCACATATTTATCGATATATTGTTTTCATGTTAATCAATATATATTTGCTATAAACTAATCATTGTTTACATATTTCTGATAATAAATTTAGATACCCTTAAATTTCCATACTGATGCACAACTGGTGTTTGATAATATGTCTAAAACAAATCAATAATATTGTTTTTCTTGCTTCTTTCCTTTTCTTTTTCTTTTTTTTTAGTTGAATAAACAAGCGAGGATTGTAATGAAGTTGCTGGATGGTGAGAATTGCGAGGTCAGAACTAAACTTTTCATTTCTCGAAAATAATTGTCGCATTAGTTAAACACACTTGAAGTATTCTAGAGGGTAATATAATTCTCAAGTACTTTTAGAGTGTTCTTACAAATAGCTATAACGTTGAAACATTATTTTTACTTCTCGAGCACCAAACTATACTGTAATCCTCGAGTTCTTCTTCATATGAGAAAGTGAAAAACTAATAAATGCATACACCTCTATAGAATGAAGAAGGCATGGATAGATATCACTCTCAATTTATATGGACTATGTAATTCTTTATCTATTCTTTTCCGGATTCTCATTTGTATCTTGCCCACGACATAATATACGTGATTTATTATAATTGCTACACACTTTCATTGTAATCACAGTTAAAAAGTATTGTTCTTTCATCTAAATAATCAGGGGTTAAAATCTCAAGTGGTCCTTATTAGATGGAGCTCTCAAATTCACTCTTCCTATAGAGTCTCATGATTTGGATAGGGATAGCCAAGATTTTCCCCAGGAATTTGAGAAAGCTGCTACTTATGGACGAAATGAAAATGGCAGTTGTATTCGATTATTCAAGTGCAGGGTTGAAGAAAAGGCCAGTCTTATTAACTACGTACAGTTGAGATTTATTTTTTTCCGTGACGTTTGAATTGATACAATTGAAATATATGTGATTAAGATTTAATTCTTCTCACATTATCTTGACTGTTCTTATGCTGTCTAATAATAAATATCTTCCTTTTTGAGATATTTGATTACTAAAAAAGAACATCTTTTTGAGTTCTCGAATTAATGGAAGAATCTCGCCCTAATAGTGAAGGAACTAGGGAAATAAACTAGCAAAGATAGTATGTTGGTTATTCCAGCTTTTTCGTTGCCTTAACGTTCCAGATTTACAAAGTAAATTAATATGTACTATGTGTTAGTTTACATGAAACAACTAAAGCTTTAACCACATGATATTAATTGATCTTAATAGATACTTTTACAATTGTTCGGATTTGACATTTCATTAGCTTTAGCCTAACAGTTCAGCTAAGAAGCTATAAATCAGGAATTAGTTGCCTGAAGTTATATATTATTTTGCTTTATTTTTCTTTTCACTAATCTCTATATTGTGTCTGTTGCAAATGCAGACTATGACAACATTTATGCCCGCAACAACCTTTCAAGTATGATCCCTTTGTGTAGGTAAAGACAAAGCTCAAACGACATCATAGAAGAATAATTGGGCTTGCTTTGTCGAATATTTTCAACGTCCTTATATCTGCAGGATCAGATTCTCAAGTAAATTAATTTGATATAGGTGTATTTAGACATATACCTTACTTAATAGAAAAATATAGGTTTTGTGTTTTGGGCAAATTTGTGGCTTGATGTTGTTGATAATAGTTGTTGTCGTTGATGAACAATTTCAGCACTTTGGCCATTTTTCTGCTACAATCTGTTGAGGCTAACAATGAAACAACTTTGCTTATTTAGCTACTGTTTGGCATGTTTATCGTTACATCATGTCTTTGATGAGAATTAATTATTGTCTTTGATGAGGTTGAGTGCTACAGTTTGACACCTCATTTTGAAGGTGAATCACTATTGCATTTTGGCCTTTTGCTGCTCCATTTTGTAATGTTTTCTGAGTCCGGGTTGTTGTATTTTTTCTTTTACTACTGCTGAATTTTAAACTAAGATATTTGCTATACTTTTTGCCAAATTTGAGCCAATGGTTGATATGTGGTGAGCTAAACTTCACTGCACTTGTAATTTAGCCATATTGTCAAAAATATTGCTATGATAACTATGGTACTTTAGGCAGAAATTGAGGCTTAAGAACTGCTGCATTTTTGCCAAACTATTGTTGCATTTTTTAGTTGGTTGGGGTTCATTATTGCTCTGTGTTTTCATGAAAAAAAGGGTACTTTAAGGCGGTTTAAAACAACTGCTTCACTTAAATATTTTCATCTATTGCGCTTTAAATGTTTAATTGATTCGAACAAATACTATTGACCGATTAAATTCAATTTAAGGCCATGCTCCTTTGAAATATCCCTCGGTTTGGGTCACTTGGCAAAAAGGTGATGACCAAGTATCTAAATAGTGGTAAGACAAAGAAATTCATTTAGAATGGCCGATGAACCATGAGCTAGCTTCCAGCCATGTTGATGATTATGACCATTTCACACATACCAAAGAAAGTGTTATGTTCTACCCATGTTGGTACATAAGATAATTATTGTTAATGAATTTTCTCACTTATGCTTAAATGTCAAGTTCAATTATATCATTCTCATAGTCTTGCCTCAGCATTTCATAAATTTCTTTCCTCCAAGAAGAAAAATTAATTGTTTGATATGCTGAAGTCTAAAATTTTCATTACAAATGATTGAAAGTATGTGAAATAAATAACTCTAAAATATAAATGGTAGAGAACAACTTTTGAGGTCTATAAGCTTGCTTAAAGATTGGATCTTCTTATATATGAGTGAAACCTGATTTGAAAGGCTTGTCCTACTTATTTTCGCATTATGCAGGTTATAGTTAAAAATATGTTACTTTTGTAAAATGATTGACCAAGAGGATTATAACATCATGTTGGAGTTGACACTGTCATATGTCTCTTTTCTAGATCCATTGGTGATGCTATTTGATTGCATCCGCTTGCTTGATCTTTAATCGTCTAGTTGTCCGCTAAGCTCCTTTCGCCTATGTTGTCTCAGTCTTGGATAGAGTCCATTACCTATCTTTCTTTGTTTGAATGAGACTATCTGATGTCCTTTCATCTCAAATTGAATGCAATAAGAGTGCTAAATTCAGAGTTTCAAAGATCTTCGATGGATTGGTATATATATGTGTGTGTGTATTTATATGTATATATTGTTATTTTGTATTGATATTCAAAATGCCTAAATGATTTTCTTTAGTGTAAACTTATGTTGTTTGGATTCTTAACTAAATATTGTTTGTAAGCCTTAATTTTCTCTTGCTGGCCATATAAATCGTTCATTCTACTTCTATTAAAGATCAATGGTGTAGAATCTAACCTACTTGTGAAATTATATTGCATTTATGCTCAATATGAAAGATGCCCGTTGCTTCGAGACTTAGACCTTCTGTTGTTCAAGAATGCAGTGACAAACTCCAGAGCGTTGGACGAATTGGAACGTGTCAATCACCAAGTATATCTGACCTAGTTGACTAGCAAATTGTAGGTCCTCCCTAATTTAAAAAATAAGTCCTACTAATTTTGTTATGTTCAGGTAAGCAGATATCTCCTATCTTAAGTAGTAATTTATTGGTTTTTGTAGAGATGGAAGTTTTATGTATATATATATACCAACTGTAAAATTCAACTTTGACAGGAGTTGAAACTTGCTTCACGATGGAGCATTTTGTTAGAAAATTCAACACTTTTTCAGTGGGACCTCAAAGATAATATACTGCTTTGATTTTATTATTATAGTTGCATATTATATAGCTTATGCAGACATCTAAAACATAATTAACAACTTCTACAGGTATCCTTTCGAATGATTAATTCACTGCAAGAAATTTCGGTAACGACTAAGTGACTGAATTGATAATACAAAGTCTAAAAGTTTTTTTGAGAATTAAAAGTTATTTGATAGCATTTTCATTGTTGAAAAAAGATAGGAATGAGATGTGCCGCTTCATACACTAGATTCATAAGTTGGGTAAATTCTTTAACCAGTTTGAAGTAATCTGTTGAGGTTATTGTATATCTTGCATATCCACTGTACCTTTTCGACAATGAAAAAGATATTAGAATAACTCTTAATTCTCAAAGAGATCCTAAGAGGCAACTTCATAGCAATTTGGCCTCTTAAGTCATATCCGCAATCATCGTTCGCTGGATCACACTAAACATAAATACATAATACACGTACTTGAACAAAGGTAAGTGATTTCCACCACTTTTATTTTCTACTCCATGTTTATAAAGTCTCAATTACTTCTCTACTCTTCCTCAATCAATCAATTTAATAATACAAAAAACAAAACAAATATAGGAAATTACACAATCTCACTCTCCTCCACAAACATAAATGAAAGAGCTTCCAAATTTATATAAGGGCTATATATATATAATGGTCTTAAAACAAACTTGGACCAAAAGTTGTTCAAATTGTTGTACTGTAAATAACATCTGAAAAATCATAAGTTATATTGTACAGTGAATAACATCTGAAAATCATAAGTTATCTAATTATGGAGTTCAAAAAGAAACTTCAACCAAAGGCTCGTCAAATTGTACTGTCAAATGTAATAACTTATTCTCTTTTTTGACACAATTTCATTCGCTATTAAAACCCATCAAATTTCCACGAGACCCATCACTAAATAATTAGACCAAAGCCTGTTCAAATTTGACTATGAAATGTAATAATTTTGTCTCTTTTTTTTTGCACAATTTCATTGGCTACCAAAACCCCATCATTTTTTAAGAAGACGCCTGTACTTTTATATATATTGTATTATATATTTATTACTCATAGAGCACAAATTTATTAGGCTTTCATTGAAGAAAACCTTTTTCTCCCTTTCTCGGGTATTTTTTTTCTTCTTTTCATGTTTTCCTTTTCCCATTTTCAATTTTTCTTGCAGATTTTGTTTGTCACCAAAGGAGAAAATCAAAATGGGACAAAATTAGAGTTATTATTTTCACTTAAAATTCCAATTTTATCACTCAGCAGACAAATTTGGGGGTATTTATTATATTTTCTAATGTTTCAGTAAGTTAGGGATAATTATGTTCTTGCATGTTCCGAATTTGATTCAAAATATTCATATTGTGTTTTCATTACATTTTCTGACTTTTAGTATGTGGAGAGAAATTATGTTGCTGCATGTTCCTAATTTAATCGCCCCTGTTCATGCAACCACAAAAAAGAAAGGACTTTGACTCAATAGTCATGCTATCATGCAGATACTACTGTTTGGTTAAATATATTTCGTCTAAACATGGTACTAAGATTGAACATCGATCGAATAGAATTAGCAACACGAGATTGGATTTGCAAAGTTCAAATTGTGGAAATCGGACGCCCGCGAGAAAGTCCTGACAAGAAATGTAGATTCCAAAATTTGATTTTGGAAGATGAAGAGGTGAGCTCATTATATTTTATCTTATGAATATTATTCTTTTTCTTTTTACCTCAGATGAACATTTTTCCTTGGTTTTACTGTTGGTAAGTAGTTAGAGTTAATCTCAGCTTAGTTAATCTCAGCTTTTTATAACTCTTACTTTCAAGAATGCCAGATTAAGGCAGTAATGTATGCCGATGAAATTGAGCAGTATGCAGATAAGCTTAAACTCATGAATACCTATCTCATCTCTACCGCAAAAGTCAAAGTCTCGCCAACTTCATACGACAAGCCAATACATAAATTTTACTGGGTTCTTGACAAAGAAACAGTAATTGAACATATCAAACCATCTAACAAAACCACTTCCACCACCAACCAAGCTAGATATCACAACCTTTGACCGCATTCCTCATATGATGATTGATTCTGCTGCTGAAATTGGTATATCGATCCTAATAGCTATTATCAGGCTAAAATATACATGTTTACTAATACACACACTTACAACATTCCATTATGTATTATATAAGCAGATATACTGGCAATCGTTCTTCGTTGTGGTCCTTACGCAGGTCGCAGTCATCAAAAGTGTCGAGAAATTACCATTTGTGACAATCAGTAAGTATAACATTTCACCTTCTATTTTCCCATTTTCTGAAAAGATTTTGAATAAGTAAACACTTTTTTGGTTTGTTTGATCGGATCATCAGTTATCGTCTGGGTGTTATCATGGTACTTAGTATTCTCTCTTCACGTTCTCAGGAAAAATCAGTTTCTCCTCACTCTATGGGAGGATTTAGGAGAAATAGAAGGAAATGAAATTGAAGCTAAAATGGCAACAGAGGTAGATCTAATTGTAATCCTCGAAAGGAGTATAGGAATCTCTACTTATCAAGGTACAGATGCGTTGAACTCTTTGCCAACATAATTTTAGATAATAACAAAACATTATACAAGCTATGTGTTATACAAGGTTGCCACTGAAGACTAGGTTCAATTCAATAATGCGTGTGGATCCTAATTACCCACAGGCAGTAGAACTCATCAACTGGTATTCACATTTCATCATTATTCTCTAGCTTTAATTTGCATGTAAAGAACTTACTAAACATATTAGTTGTTGTAACAATAGGGCAAAAGAAAACAAAGCAATGTTGTTAAGTCGTGCGTCAGAGAAAACCTCAACAAGCTCATCTACCCGTCCCATGGTAGTGACTCCTGACGGCCAACAAGTTATCTCTATTGCAGAAATGTCATCATCTGCTTCTGTAAGTCTTACTTCAAGTTGATCGTTTGAGGGTATGCTTATTAATTTTCTGATTGTCTAGCTTTAGCTAAATAATAAAAACAAATTATATTTACTCATGAGTAATTTAAGACATATTATGTATATGATATTTTTCGACAGATGGGACTCTTCTATGTTGAGGCAGAAATGGACATATCAGATGAATTCCAAGAGTTTTGTGTGATTGAATGCTCAGGATGCAAACAGAAGAAGTACACAAAGGATAGAAAAGATTTTGAATGTCCAAAATGCAATCGGAAAACAGCATTAGTGCCTCAGTACTATACTTTTGACTTGTAAATTATAGTTTGTACAAAATATAGCGAATATTATACACAAATTTTAAACTTGCCATGATTTCAGGTGTATCTTTCAAATTGATCTTATTGATGGTACTGCTACAACCACAACATCTATCTCTGGTGAATTGGGAGAAAAATTACTCTCCATGACAGCGAAAGACATATTTGACATAACTTGCTTTAAGGTGATCTCCCATTCCCGCTGGCTACTTGTACACATCTATTGTCACAACACCATATATCTTGAGCAGAAATAGTTTAGCATATATGCTTAGTTCTAAAGAGTTTGTTGTGACTCTTACATTTACAGAGGCAATCATTGTCTGTTAATCATGTCCATGAGATGTTGTCAAACAAACTATTTCAAATTCAGCTAAGGAAGACATCTTGGGGAAGCTCAAATAACACACATGCAACTTTGTCCATTCTTTCCTACATGGAAAAGGAACATACTCTTCATAGCACTACTGATAGGAATTCTAAAAAGATAAGGCCTTTGGAAATAAGTGAGGTGGAGGTGATGGCAACAACTACTACAGCTGGTTCTTCAAATGCGATGCCAAAATTTGAACCACCCACACCAACCAAAAAGGTGTAAAAGGTCAGTCTACATCTGACCTTCACACCAAACTATAAGTCACAATGATTAACAATTCGAAATATTTAGAAGTATTTAAAAAAGTTCTGGTAAAAAAAACTAACAGAGTTTTAAAAAGTAAAGATAGAATCATTGAGGTATTGGAAGAATATCGTTCATAATGTGATCAGTAAGTTGTGCAACTCTTTTGAAATCCAGAAAGTATACTACTGGAAGAATTTACAACCAACTACATTTCTCTTCCTCCAAAGTTATAATTCATTTGGGATTTCAATTTTTTTTAACTGTGTTGGATTTTGATGATTCTGAGTTAGATTACTGATGTAATTAAATTCCTTTATACGAAAGAAAGTATGGAGAATGAAGAATCTGAATTAGATTATTTTAGTTATAACAATTGAGCATCTTGATTACTTCAGAGTTAGGACCATCTCTTTGGGTAGTGATCTATGTGTGTTTGTCAAGTTATTAAGCATTCAAATGTCTTATATTTTTATGGAAATGAAATGTGAACTATTGCCATACCAACAATTCAATACACTTATGGAGCATCTATACTCTCAAACATTGATTCCAAGAATGATAAACCTCAATTATACTAATTACAGAGCTGATCACAAAGAGATTCAACAGGGAATCTATCACTTTTATCGTGATTCCATGACTTTCTTTCTATTTGATACCTAATGGGCATATAAATTTACCTTGAAAGTTTTGCTCATTCTAGGTGATT